>NW_025335468.1:11299709-11358127 GCF_004798865.1 Varanus komodoensis | reverse complement strand
CAATGGGAAGCCAGTGAAGCTGACGGAGAACTGGAGTCATGTGAACATAACGCCCAGTCCCCGTCAGCAACCTGGCAGCTCTATTTTGAACCAATTGAAGTATCCGGACCGTCTTCAAGGGTAGCCCCACATAGAGCGCGTTACAGAAGTCAAGATGGGAAGTCACCAGCACATGTGTCACTGTTGCAAGGCAGTCATACTCCAGGTAGGGGCGCAGCTGATGAATCAGCCGAAGCTGGAGGAAAGCGCTCCTCGCCGCTGCTGTCACCTGAGCTTCCAGTGAAAGCTCCGGGTCGAGGAGCACTCCCAGGCTGCAGACCTTGTCCCTAAGAGGGAGTGAAACCTCATTCAGGACATGGTTCAATTCACCCTCTCCAAAGCCCGATCCGCCAACCAACAGGACCGCCGTCTTGTCTGGATTGAGCTTCAGTTTATTGGCCCTCATCCAGCCCATTACCTTGGCCAGGCACCGGTTCAGTACAGCCACTGCCTCACCTGGATTGGTGGAAAACGAGAGGTAGAGCTGGGTATCATCAGCGTACTGATGGTTCCGCAGCCCACACCTCCTGATGACCTCTTCCAGCAGTTTCATGTAGATGTTGAACAGCAAAGGGGACAAAATGGACCCCTGCGGTACTCCATGGCATAACTGCCATGGCGCAGATCCATAGTCCCCCAGCACCACCTTCTGGAACCGGCCATTGAGATAGGAGCGGAACCACTGCAAAGCAGTGCCTCTGACCCCCAATCCCGCAAGCCTATCCAGAAGGATACCATGGTTGATGGTATCGAAAGCCGCTGAGAGGTCCAGGAGAACCAACAGGGACGCACTCCCCCTGTCCTTCTCCCTGCACAGGTCATCATACAGGGCGACCAAGGCAGATTCAGTACTGTACCCAGGTCTGAAGCTGGACTGAAATGGGTTCAGATAATCAGTTTCATCCAAGAGAGCTTGGAGTTGTCCCGCCACCACCCGCTCTAACACCTTGCCCAGAAACGGGATGTTGGCCACTGGTCTATAATTAGTGGCCATCTCTGGATCCAGTGACGCCTTCTTCAGGACGGTCGGACTACCGCCTCCTTTAAAGGGGCAGGCACCCGACCCTCCCTCAGAGAAGCGTTAACCACTTCCAAGATCCAGATCCCAATCCCATGCTTGGAATTATTTATTAACCAAGACGGGCAAGGGTTCAATAGGCAAGTGGTGGGACGTACTCGTCCAAGCACCTTGTCCACATCATTGGGCCGCAGTAACTGAAATTCATCCAATAATTCTGGACCAGACGGCAGCATTGGCGTCTCCCTTAAAACCTCTGAATCAATAGTGGAATCCAGCTCATGATGAATCTGAGTGATTTTCTCCCTGAAATGCCTGGCAAAGTCGTCACAGGGGGCTTTGAGGGTGGAACCAGGTCTTCTTTCGGACCTGGACGAACCAGGCCTTGCACCACTCGAAAGAGCGTCGCTGGACGGCATTGTGAGGAGGCAATGGAAGCGGAAAAAAACATGACCATCTTTAAAACATGACCAAAACAAATAAAGGTTAAGTTAGAATTGCACATGCACCTTTCTGGTATGTGTACATGGCTTGTTGAAAGCTGTAACCTTGGATGAAATATTAGGTGCATGGTTCTTGGATGCATATTATCTATCAATATAAATCTTCACTTTGACACTTGAATCGGAGACTTGGATGCAAATTCCTTCATTACAGTAACTGGCTTGCCAAGTTTTAGAAAGGGCAAATATGTGTAGCCCCAGTATAAAATATCAGTGATACTTAATCAAGTTTCAAACTTGAAAAACAGTTCTGTGCCTACAGAGGAGATGTGCTTGAAATTGTTGTTAGTGCGATTCATTCTGTTCCTGAGTTGTTTTGACTAGCTTTTAGTTTGTTTTCTCTTAATACTGGTTTTAGCTTTTAAAATACATAGAAAGAAAAGCAGTTTAGAACTTCAATTTGCTACTGAAGTCCTAAGCAAAATTAGTGTGTAGTCTCACATATTTACTGAGAAACAAGTGCCATGGGCTTCATCAGGCCTCACTGCCTACATACAACATAGCTACCTCAGCATATGATTTTTTTCTTTCCCTATTAAGTTGAGAATGTTCATTTAAAGGAAGAACTTACAGCTTCTCTTTGGCACTTTAAGCTTCTCTCTTGGACCAAGAGCCAGCCTCAGTTAAATGAAAATGGCTGTAACTGAACCAGATACAGGGGTCCTGCTGTATACACAAATCTAATGACTGGGAAGGAAAATGTGTACCAGTTTAAGGCTGGGAAGAAATGGAGAATTTTGTGCATCTGCAATAACTGCCCCATTTTTGTAGATGTGCATATTTCTGATATATGAAAAGAGGTAGTACTCAAAGTGGCTGATGGGCAGAGAAGACAAGTTATGCCATGAAAGACACTGGCATATACACCAGACTAGCTGGAGTGCTGAGGGGGGAAACAAGCATTGGTAGGTTTGATCCTCTGCCAGGTGTACTGGGGGTTCTTCTGTGAACAACCCATACTCTGCAGTTTATTTACAGGATGATTTAGCTTGGTGTGTAAATGTGGCTATTTTCTTAATGTTTGTAATCTTTTAATACAGTTGATGTTAATGAAATATGGGAAAATGTTATACTTGGTTTATACTAATGTTTTAACCCTATGTGATTGCTCTTATGTTTGTTGTACTGACTTAATAGGGGTACAATTCTTTTTTATGCTCTTTACTTGTTGATTGGACTGTTTCATTTTATATAAAGGAAAAAAAATCAGTTTTCTAGTGGGCTGTAACTGTAATTTCTTTGCATTTCCACACATTTACTCAAACATACTTGTAAGTCCGGTTGAGCTCAATGAGGTTTACTCTCATGCAAATGTGTATAGTGAAAAATACCTTCAAAAACTATGGTTTTTCACTCTGGAACATTTTTGCCATAGAGCAATTCATATATATAATAGAATACATAAAGATAATGACAATGCCAGTCTTAATGTATCATGTTACATTACAGTACATATATGTTTGTTAATTTCTGACCTCTCTTGCAGGTTTCTGTGATGGAAACTCAACAAATGACCTCATGTTGCCCAACAGGACTGTTTTAAGCACCGCTGGAGCTTCAGTTGTCTTTACAGATAGCTGGCAAGTGCCAAACACAATGAAGTATATTGGAGAACAGAGAACCCAGGACACTAACTGTTCAGTCAGGGACTGCTCACCTTGTTTAAATATGTTGTTGAACCAGACCTTTAGCACCTGCCATCCTTATGTACGTTATCTTCAGATTCTCTGTTTGAACTTCACTGATTGTTGATCATCTATTCTTTAGGTGTGGGCAGTCATAGACATATGAGATGTAGTTTGCCCACAAGCAACTTTGCCCATCCCAAACATCCATCATATGCTATAGCACACCAAATAAGGCAGTCATTTCCAAAAGAGAATAATGGGTTGCATGTGACTTGTAGACCACATAGCTCCTGAAGCACAGCACAGAATCTATCCTGAACTTAATTGTGTATAGACACTGCAGTGCAGGGTTGTCCAGAGACTTCCTTTGTGCACAGCAACTGGCTGCATGTTAATTATATGGTGCTTTCAGTTCTTTTGTTTTAAATGGTAAACTTTGAAGAATAGTTAAATGTAAAAGGTATTTTTATTCATTAATTTATTGGTAGAAATGGGTTGTAGCTATCTGAAGAAGCTAACAGAAGGAAAGTGTGATATAAATGGCTTAAATAAACAAACATGGAAGATGGGTTAGTGTCATTTTCTGTAAGGTAGGAGAGAGCTGAGGCTAAGAAAGAGGCCCTTGTGCAAGACCAGGATCCCTCAGGGAGAGCATGGCAGACACCATTTTAGAACATGCGCCTGCAGCATCGTAACAGCTCAATTTATTTCCCACTAAACTTTATCAGCTCTTGTTTTTGCACCAGACTTTTAATGGAGATGTTTATTACAGTGTTTTCTGAAGTTACCAACCAATAATCCAAATAATGTATTTTTGTATGTATGTTAAGGTTTCTCCAGGCTCCTTTTGTGATTTGTGGGTCCAAGACACAGAATATATTCAGAATCCATGCATAGCATTGGCTGCTTATGTTGCCATGTGTAACAAATTTAATATCTGTATAGAATGGAGGAGTTCCAGCTATTGCTGTAAGTATGCTGCATCAAAGAATGTTATTGCAAGTTAAGAAAGCATTGTAGTCTATGAGACAGAATAGTGAATTGAGCCCAAGCTCAACTATAAGCCGATTCATATATTTGCTGTGTACCTGTGAGAAATGGCAATGTTTAGGCACACAGGATGTTTCATTTTCTTTTGTTGGTATTAAGTAGATTTGGTGGTTTCTTGCTTCTTCGGCTTTAGACAAGTGAAAGGTTCTTTGAGATCAGTGGGATAGAGAGAATTATATGTACGAATATGATGCAATTCAACTACATAGCTGAAACATGCAGCACTAGTATGGGTGATTTTGAATGGAAAACATCTGTTGCAGGGAGGTGGGGAATGAAGGAAAGAAGCCTTCCTTGGTTTATGGCATTTCGACCAGTGAGGTTTTGTGTGATTCTAGTTACATGTTTGCAAGATAAGCCATAATAGAAAATTGGTTGAATGCAAGCTAGATTATATTACCTTCAAGTGAATTCATAGCTGGTTGTAAAACTTGGCACTCAGAAATGGTTGATGGTTTCCCATCAAACCTGAGGAAAATTTTGAGTGGGTTCTCTTTTAGATATGGCATTATCAACATTTAGATGAAGTTGGGGAGAACATCCATGTAAAGCAAACACAAAACTGCCAGGAAAATTGACAGCTCAGAAGATGGGAAGACAATTCTAATCAACCTTGACAGAATGGAAAACTGAACCAGAGCTTACAGAATAAATTCAGCCTATTCAACTGCAAAATTCTACATCAAAATGCATGTTTCTCCCTCCCTCCCTCCTTCTGTGTGTGTGTGTGTGTGCGCGCGCGCACGCGCGCATCTAGTCTCAGATGCAGCATACCTTTCTTGGCAGTAGAACGTGTGAAAAGGATTTTGTTGTTGATTATAAACTGACCATAAGTTTAATCTTTGATGTGGCTACCAAAAAAAAAGCAGGGGGATAATGCATTTTAAGGCTACATTTCTGGAACTGACAGTTTCCAAGTCAGATGCAGAAGTAATGTTCTGTTTTATTCCACACTGTGTCCAGTTCTGATTAGCACACATCAAGAAAGTTATAGACAAATTGGAAAATGTTCAAAGAAAATCAGGGAAAACAAGTTCTTAGAGGAAAGGTTGAAGGAACTGGTTATGTTTAGCCTTGAGAAGTGAAAACTGAGTGGGGATAAAATAGTGCTTTTCAAAAATTTTAAAGGATAGAAGGTAGAGGACTTGTTATATTCTCTGTCCCCCAAGAAGTAAAGGCTTTCACTAATGAATTTATGCTACAGAAAGTTGGATTTTGGTTCAGCATTTAGAGAAATGTCTGAACAGAGAAGTTTGACAATGGAACCCAGTGCTAAGGTGGGGTGGTGGACTCCCCCTGCTGTAGGTCTTCAGATGGAGGCTGAACATCTTGCTAGGGATGCTTTGGCTCTGGATTTCCTACATCAAGCAAGGGGTTGACATAGATGGCCTGTAAGCTCTACTGGAACTCTGATTTGGTATGTCTGGGGTGGAGCAAAGGGCTTTGAGGGAGATGCATGTGAAGAGTGGTGAGCAGGTAAAAATTTGAGCACCTGTACCACTTTCCCATTTTTACTCTTGAGGAATGCAAGGTGTTGTCGGTGTTTTTTTTTAATATAGCTTACATGTCACTGGAGTTGTTGGCTTCAACATGAATAAACATCAGTATGTTAAATGCTTCATTTATTGTCTTGCTAGTCTTTCCCTGTCCAGAAGGTTTCTCCTACAAGGCCTGTATATCCGCCTGTGACATAGCAAGTACTTGTCAAAATATGGAGCCAAGATCACAGGATTTGGATTCTTGTTTACTACTGACTGAAGGCTGCGTCTGTGTAGAAGAAACTGTCCTTCACCGTGTTCACTCTGCCCTCTGCATCCCAGAGGAAAAGTGTGGTAGGTATTGATCTGATTTATTTTTATTTTTCAATAGCCCTGTCTTTGGATCTCTTCTTATATTTTTCCCACTTGACAATCATCATGCAATCTGTGCATGCAAGGAAACAGATTTCAGTGGGCAGATCACCTTCAGGATGTGGTCTTACATATGAAGTGCAGGGGGAGGGGGGGAGCCTTCATGCTGAACCTGATGGAGAATGCATTTAATGCTCCTGTCCTACACAACAGTGAGCAGATAGTTAGAGCTGCTACTTCCCTTGTTGCAGAAAAGACTAGTAATTTGAAGAACACTCTTCTTTTCCAAAATAAGTAAAGGGTGATAGTCTTTGCATGCCACTTGTTGCTTCATGCATATACATCTGAATTATTACCTTAGTCTGCAAAGATTCCTTTCTCTGACTGACAGTCTTGTGAACTGTTAGCAGAGAGGCTTAGCAAAGGATTGGGATGTGTCTTTTCTGACCATTCAGCTTATTTTTATAATATGGGGTGAATCCCCACATAAACATTTGCATGTAGGGAGATAGATAAACTATATAAATATGGTTTTGCAAATGGAATGTAGACTTGCTTCCAGCGTTATGGACTTCGGGGTTCTATCAAGATACTCATTTACTGGGATTGTTCACATATTTAAGGGAGCTTTTGTGTGCATTCGTTCATTATCACATTTACCATATTTTTCGCTCTATAAGATGCACTTTTTTCCCCCTCAAAAGTAAGGGGAAATGTCTGTGCGTCTTATAGAGCAAATGTGTGTGTGCCCGATGCCCGGGATGCTGCCGGCCTGCCTGCACCACGTGGCACCACCTGGCCGGCACACGCTTGGTGCACGCTGCTCTGCCCCCCTCTCCGGCGCAGGTGAGAACTGTGCCTCTCAGGGAGTGGTACGGAGGAGGAGGAGCTGCGGGCTTTAACCCGCCGGCCACACGGAGAGACGGACTGCTCAGTCCCACCGCCCGGGAAGACTTGCCGCCGCCGCTGCGCCACCCAGAAGACCACCGCCGGCACACTGCCGGCCCGGCTGCACCATGCGGCACCACCTGGCCGGCACGTGCTCGGCGTGCCCTGCTCCGCGCCCACCCCCCGGCACAGGTGAGAGCTGTGCCGCTCAGGGGGAGCGGAGTGGAGGAGGAGGAGCCACAGGCTTTAACCCACCAGCTGCACGGAGAGACGGACTGCTCACCCCCACCACCCAGGAAGACCTGCCGCGCCGCCCGGAAGACCACTGCCGGCATGCTGCCGGCCTGGCTGTACCACACCTGGCCGGCACGTGCTCGGCACGCCCTGCTCCGCCCCCCTCCTCCGGCGCAGGTGAGAGCTGTTAATCACAGGTCGGTGTGTGTTTTCAAATGGCAACCTGTCTTTTAATGAAGCCCATGGGGAAGTGATGGGGTATGTGCCTGTGATTATCAGGAAGGTTTCCATGGATCCCTCCTCTAAAAACTAGGTGCGTCTTACAGAGCAAAAAATACGGTATATCCTGCCCAAGGAGGCTTACATGGATCTCTTCTCTATTTTCTGTTCACAAGAACACTTTTAGGCTGAATGACTGACCCAAGTCACCCAGTGAGCTTCATGGTTGAATGGAGACTAGAACCTGGATCTCCTGAGTCCCAGCCTAACATCTAACCACCCAATCCTCAGTCCATAATTCAAACTATACTGGTTTGAAAATTTAGGGTCTAAAAATGCATTGTGAATCAAAAACTCTTTTCCATCCTCTGACAAGAAACTGAAGTTGGATAGTTTGCTGTTTGATGCTGAGATAATATTTGAAGTCCTTCGTTATTGTGTGATAGATCTCAACAAGCAAATTTTAAAACTTTAAGTGCTCTTTTGTTTTTACAATGATTCAGCTTGTACAGACAGTTCTGGAGTGCCCCATGCACTGGGAGAGACTTGGAAAACTTCCCAGAGTGGATGCTGCATGCACAAATGTGTTGACAATGACACCATTGCACCTGTGGAGTTCAACTGCTCAGTTAGTTCTGACTTAGAATGCCAGCGCTTTGGAGAAGTAGCTTTAATTATTCCTGATGATCAGTCCTGTTGTCACCAGAAAGTCTGTAGTAAGTACCCTTAAAATACATTTCTTTCCTGGAATGCCCTAGTGTCATTAGTTTACAAACAATTACCCAGCAGAACAAGGCATGGCAGGTTATCAGTCTTGCTTGTTTCTTGCTGGCTTGTTGTAACTGCTGGCATGGCTTCCTTAGTGTGGCTTGTTAACCATGCACAAGCCACCATAAGAACTCATGGCTTGCTTTTAATTTGTTCATAACATAACTATGTATCATCAGGATGCAACATTACAGTGGCTGCACACAGCCCTTTGAAAGTAAGTTTACTTTGGCATAGGAAGCCAAGTAAGTTGAAGCCAAAGTTTTATAAGTATCTTTCCTGTGACACACAACAAATATAATCAAACTGTAGCTACATTTAGCATTGTGCCCCTTTTAATGTTTTCCTTTTTCTTCCTTCTTTTCCGATCTTTCTGCAAAGCTTGTAATCAAAGCCTCTGTGAAACATTTATTCCGGATTGCAAAGGCCTGGAGAAACTAGCAATCTACTACCAACATGATTCCTGCTGTCCTAATTACAGTTGTGGTGGGTATTGACTATATAAATGAAACTATGTGATGGAAAGGTCCATTTATGCTAGGGGTAAACTGCATGGTGCCCAAGGCCACTGGTGTACCCCCAAGGCATCCTAACCTTCCTATTACCTTTTAAATTATCTTTTTGTTTTTAACCAGAAACTGGCATTACTGCGAAATGGTTTCTTTTGGTGTGGAACACTGTGGATTCCAAGGAGTTGGTTAGTGTGTTGGACTCACTCTCAACTTCTGCTTTGTATTCAGTCTTTTGGACAGTCCTTTGCTATGGCAGCCATTTTGTGGTGGTGCCCAGGACAACATTACCAAACATGCTTATAGTCCAAATAAATAGCCAATGCAGCTTTACACCAATAGTGAGCTTCACTATTGTCTTTATATTGACTGAGGTTCAGAAGGTGAGGATCTGGCAAGATCTGAATCAAACATTTTCGGCATAGTTCAAATGGCTTCCTTTCTACAGTTAAAAGAGTTACTGTAATGGAAACTGAATGCAGATACAAGAGCGTCCATCTGTTCAGGCTGAGAGAACAACTAAGCATTTGCTTAGTCCAAGTAGAGGCAAGCAAATGCAAAACACGTACGCTCAGAGCTTCCGCAGCAGCTTTACCTGTACATCCTGGGGCTCACAGATTTTACACATGGCAGGAGAAGTAGAAGTAGTGGTAACAGGGACACACAGAATTTCCATTTCCTGTGCCAGGAAGCAACTGGGATTATACAAAGTATTGCAACCACACCAGAGGCTTTTAATCATATAAGGCAATACATATTTGTTATAAATGAGTAATCAATCAGTCTTGGCAGCTTCTAAACTGGACCTGCACGGCCTGACTTTACTCGTGGGGATCAAACAGAGGTGTTTACTTTTGTGCACTCACCTTGGAAAGACAGTATCTGGCTCAGCTTTTATACCCCAACTCATTCTGCTGTGCCCCACTAATTCTGGTGCATGAGTGAGAGCCACTGCTTACACAACAGGGATTTAACACTTCCTAAAGGAAACGCCAAAGAGAACAGAGATGCTCATGGCTGGATTGGATGAGCTCTGCTGATCTTACCCATTCCAGAAACAAGCAATTGTCTGATGTAAATTTAGTAACATATGCAGGTACAAAGGAAAATGGGTCATGGTTTTGGAATATTTTTCTTCTGGGCAAAAAGGTGACAAACCAAAGATGTTTAATAGTCTTAACTTAACAGTCTTCCTTTGCTTATGGGCATTTTTCAGGGCCCAAAGCTAGATTCATTCTTTATTTCTTAGAAGGAAAGATTAAAGGAATTGTATTGATATGAATGGGGAAGTCCTTGAACCAACATATGGAGAAAACAAATGCTAGACACGTATCGGCAAGGGGCGGCATAGAAATGTTATAATAATAATAATAATAATAATAATAATAATAATAATAATAATAATAATAATACTTTCCAAATTCCACTGTGACATTTCCAGTCTCCTGTCAGATGGCAAAAGCCTGTGTGGCATAGTGGTTGAGCGTAGGTCCTGGGACTTAGAAGATTTGGGTTCTAGTCCCTACTCTGCCATGAAACTCACTGGGTGACTTTGGACCAGTCACTGACTTTCAGCCTAACCTGCCTTACAGGGTTTGTTGTGTGGATGAAATGGAGAAGAGAGAAGAAGATTATGTGAACCACCTTGTGTTCCATGCTACAAAAATGTGGGATATAAATATAATTAATAATGTAGCACATGTAGGATGGAGTTGCATTTTGTTTTATGTGAGCTTTTTTGGGAATCATTGTGGGTGATTATGATAAATTTATGCATAGTTTGATTTCTCTTATGAGACTATTCTGCTTGTTTCAGAATGTGATCCAGCAAAATGTGAGTCCATGGAACAGATTCCTAACTGCCGAGCGGATCAAACCCTTATTGCTGCCCATGTGGAAGGCACATGTTGTGTATCCTATATTTGTGGTATGTTGAATTCTGTTCTTAACAGCAGCCTGAAGATTAATACTGAAAATCAATAACTGAAGTTTCTGGTTTTAACACAGGTAGCGGATTTTATCTTCATTTTTATAGTTGGCATTTAGCCATAGGAAGGGACTGCAGGTGGCGCAGTGGTTTAAACTGCTGTGCTGCTGGGCTGGTAGATCAAAAGGTCGCCGGTTCGAATCTGCACAATGGGGTGAGTTCCTGTTGCTCCGTCCCAGCTCCTGCCAGCCTTGCAGTTCGAAAGCATGCAAATGCAAGTAGAGAAAAAGGTACCACTTCGGTGGGCAGGTAACAGCGCTCCGTTCACTTCGGTGTTCAGTCATGCCAGCTACATGACCACGGAGACTGTCTGCGGACAAACGCTGGCTCCCTCAGCTAGGAAACGAAGATGAGCACCGCCCCTCGAGTCAGACATGACTGGACTTAATGTCAAGGGGAAACCTTTACCTTTAGCCATAGGACAACTATTTCTTTAAACAAGCAAGGAAGAAAAAAAAGCTATTCTCCAGCAAGGGCCCATTTCTGTTCCTTTACAATGATAAGCCTTCAGGGTTGGTATTACAACCTTTATTACAACAATGTTCTTACCTCAGTGGTACTTGTTCTTCTCCCTGCCCACATAGAGAAGAACATGGAGAAGTACTTTTTCTTCTCCCTGCCTTTCCACTTGCCAATGATAAACACTTCCAATTGCCATTGCAGATCTTCCAAAAACAAATGAGAACCCTCCAAATGAAGAGACATAACAGGGAAGGAAATTGTTATGGTTGGCATGGAGTGGTCTAGTCCATGTTAACCCAATCTTACTCGGGCTTAAGAGGAACCAACCTCCATTTTACAATCAGTTGCAACTCTTCCCCCAAAACAGAAGAGCTAGCAGGTGCTACATGATAGATGCTGGCATTGCAATGCAAATGCCCTGACTGAGATCAGTGCCTTCACTTAGCAAACCCACAGAATCTCCTGGGAAATCTCCACCCATGTGCCTTGAACATTTCTCTCCTCTTTTCCCTTTCCAATAAAGGTAAGAGGAGTTTAGCTGTAGTCCTTTATTAAGTAAGCTGGCTTTCTAATACAGAGTAACTAATATGAAAGTAATTAGCAAGGAGCACCCAACAAATTAATGATCCCTCTAAATGCAGAATTACTCCTTGCCCATCATAGAAGTTGATTCCAAACTGAATTCCACAGTAAATTGTGCCTCATTATTGGTCATGCTAATACTGATTTAACAACAGGATTTATTGTAATGTGTTGAGCAAAACCTGCACCTTAATCTATTCCCCTAAGAACACAAAGAGGGCTGCAGAGAAGGCCAGTACAAGAGACCTCAGTGGGATCTTTAGCCAGTTGTTCCCAAGGGAGCAGGAGTGCTTGGGGATGGGGAAGAATGGGTTTGATTTAAGTGGTGGCAGCCAGTACCAGTTGGCTGTGCTGCACCACACCTTACATGTGCAACTGGAATGTTGCAGGTGTCAGTTCATCACAGAAATAAGCCAGGGCATGCGATTGCTCTCCGCAAGCCTTGATTAATTTTGTGACTTGCTTCCTCTGTCTTCCTTGCTCCTTCTGTTCCTTGCATCAGAAGAGGTCATGTAACAGAAGGAATCATCTCCAGATTCCTGCTCGATTTTTAATGGCAAATTACTTTTACCAGCATTACAAGAACTGAGGAGATAGGACATTTCCTAGACATTCCCAGAGAACAGTCAGCAGCAACAATATTCCACATCGCTTTGATCAACTGACTGATGGGCCAGCTGTACTCCTATGGGTACTGCTTGCCCTTGTGTGCATCCCAAAAATGATGGAGTGGCTGCAGATCAGCATCTGTACCAGTACTGGTTCCCACACCTGTCAATAATATGTGCAAGATAGCCAGAGATGATCCATGTTCTCTCAGGCTTGGACAGATCCCTGAAAGACTTCTGAATGCCACCGGCAGTCCTCTGCATCCCACTTGCTTCTAAGCACATCTGCACTGCTGAATGCCCATTTTCCTGAAGGAATGTTTCCCAAATTCTTGAGCTGGCAGACCTACTGCAGGAGGATCCCTACACACTTTCACCAAAAACTGGTGTGGTGTATTGGGAAAGGCCATCTTGATCCAAGAACAGGAGTTCCTCCAGTACCTATATAGTGGCCTCCTAAAGCTGTAACTGGGCATACTCGTAAATGCAAGCCTTCTGAAATGCAATTTCATCATTCACTGTATAAAAAAATTGTGCACTTACAGTAAATATAGATAGGTAAAGAGTTCCGTACACTTTTGTTTTCTAATAATTTAAATTTTACTCTCCTTATATCAGCCTGTGGTATTTGCTCTGATCAAATCCCTGAATGTCAAGAAGGTGAAGTCCTTACTGTGGATGGCAATACTACAGAAAGATGTTGTCCTGCTTACCAGTGTGGTATGTTGACAATTTATTAATGTCTATATTGATTAATTTGCAGTGATTTTCAGTACTATAAATGGCGAATGATGCAGGCTATTCTTAATGGGAATTCTCATTAGTTCCAATGCATACATTTGTAAGGTATCTGTATGAAGAGGATAGAAAATTGTTATGAATTGATAACAAGTGTGTACTATTTACATTTGTAGCATTTTAAATGTGCCTTAATAGTAGAACCTAAACCCGTTAATACAACTTTTAAACATTTTTCATCTAAAGTATATGCAATGGTATGTATTATTTTACTGAACATTTTAGCATTGGTCATCAGTTTCAGCAGTGCATTTCTTGCTGGGACATTTAAACCCATATTTCCTTGCATTTTTAACTTGCAGTTTGCGAAACCTATCGTTGCCCTGAATTTAAGTGTGTATTAGGGATGTCCTTGGTAGAAGTGTGGAGTCCAGAAAAGTGCTGTCCATATCGTACATGTGGTAAATATTCATTTTTATTGTCCTTTCATTAGTATAGACTAATTTATCTGACAATATAAAAGGCACTGTTGGATGGCAAAATCATTGCGATTGTAGTGGTTAAGAAAATAATAAGCTATCAGTAATTGAGCTCTAGAACAGGCCAGTCTGGAGGTGTCTTTTGTAGAGATACATAAGGTTTTGAAATGTTGTTGTTTTCTCTGCAAACAAATCTGGCAAAATATCCACTTCCAGAAATCTTTAGTACAACTCCTAGTTGTATTCTTGGTAAAATATTCTTTATTTTTAAAATGAAGGATCAAAGAGCCACCATATGTAAGTCACTTCTAAGGGGGTTCAGGAGGGTCCTCCAATTCTCAGAAATGATTTCTGGGCAGGTGCCAGGAGCTGCAACAGGGGTAAAAAGGAAGAAAAATTCTGGAAAATTCTCTTGAGTGAATCAAACTCTGTTTACGCTCTTTGGCTAGCAGCCACTATTTTTACTGATGTGTACTATCCAGAGGGCTTCAGTTATGTAAAGGATAAAAAGAATAGATAAATGCATGCATGTATTGGGAGAAAGTGATTTAAAGTGGCCAAGTCTTGGGGAAGAAATCAGATGCAATGGGACTTACATCAGATTCAATAGAACAATTATAGAATGCCTTTCCAATTCCTGTAGAGTTTAATATAATGATAGGAGGTATCGTGGAATTTTATGGAAACCCGGACACTGTCATCTTTCAGTTGTAACCCTGCTGTGTTTTCCAGCTGCTGCTTCTGTGTGTGTGTGTATGTATGTTACCATGGAGAATGCATTAAGGAAGAAATTGTGAAATTACTACACAATGCTCTCTGATTGCCTAGAAGCTGCCCGTGTTATCACCATTTGTATTGTGAATTGGCACTGTGCTTATTTGTATACATTAGAGCATTGCATGGAAATATTACAGGCTCATGTATTTCATGGTCTGACTCTTCACATTTCTGTGTGTGAGGGGTGTGTGTATGTTCCCACTTGAGGATAGTATTTCAGCTATTCAGTGAAGTGAGCTCTAATCAGTTTGTCCTCAAGGTGCCACAAGGCTTTTCTGGGCTTTGGTAAACCTGCATCTTTTGCAAAAATAAATCTGCCAAGTGATTCACAGCATTCACAGAGATGTACAAACAGTTTTCTCAATACTGGTTCTGTCATTTTAGAGTGCACCTGTGACACAATTCCTAAGCCTCAGTGCAAACTGGTAAGGAATAAATCTCACTATATTATGCCCTAAATATCATTCTTGTATAATGAAATGTTCACAGACTTTGATGTCTTTCTTGTTAGACTTTAGTTGTACTTGTCATATATTGGATTCATTGTCATATAGTGTGTTAAAAGAATTATTTGGCATATTCAACCAATATGAGGGTTTTATTTATATTTCACTGAATGTATAATTACTAATTTATTTTAGTGGTAATTTATTACGTTCTATTGTATTTCAGTGTATTTTATTGTGTTGTAAGCCGCCCCGAGGCTTCGGCAAGGGGCAGCATAGAAATGTTATAATAATAATAATAATAATTCTCAGAGCAGCGACTGCCTCCATGAACATGAGTTCCCTACACTGCGAACATTTCATTTAGCAAACATTGACATGAAGAAAATGGCCTGCTTGTCTGGGGTGTATTTCTCCTTGATTACGGTCACAGTCCTCTGCACACTTACCTGGGGACTCACTGAGATGTCTGAGTAAACGTGCATAGGACAGGGCTGCAAGTTTGGTTATTTCTGTGCATGCAAAAGCAAACTGCCTCAAGAGAGATACAACATTGTTACACTGTACAACCAGGCAATGGCTTGACTCCTTTCATTTGTGATCTACGCTTTCTAACATTTAATACTTTTATAAGATCAAATCATTGCAACTGTGATGCCAGCAGATGGTGCTTAGGTAACTCCTGAAAACAGCATGAGGCTATGCATTTATTCCAAAATAAGTCCCAGTGTGTATATGATGGTAGTCTAAAAGCACAATCCTATGGGCTTATTTGGAGTCCCACCTCTGAAGTCCTATGACTGCAGAGCAGGGATCCAAATGTGGATTCCTTTTCCTGTCCCCTCACAATTGGCCTGGAAAGAACCACAGTGGCTGCATTTTCAAGGTTAGAAATCAATCTCAGAGAACTCTAAAGGGAGATGCCAGGGGTACAAAGTAGGGAGGCAGCTGGTGCTGATTATTTATGCTGTATCCAAATGGTACCTTATTTAGATGATAAAAAACAGCTGTTGAGATGAAGTGCAGGGACTGAGATGCAGAGCAATGGGAATTGCTTCTACCATGCCTTGTACCCTGCATGGGATGCATAAAGGCATCCATGTTTTTAAGGGCACTTGTCATAGGATCATGCCCTAAGTGACTTTAACATTGAGCAATAAGATAAAGAATTGCAAATTAGTTTTTTTTCCATCTTTTGTTTTTCATATTGCCATGCTCCTTAGTGTTGAGAGGTGGCACTATAGTTGAGGAATATCAAATCAATATTTGATATTGTGATATAACATTGGTGCTTTTCTTCTTCTATGGGCAGGGAGAGAAAATTATTCTAGATGAACAGTTTCAGAACAGTACGGAAAATGTTTGCCACTGCACTAAGTACAAATGTTGTAAGTAAACCAGATGTTTAGTTGAAAAAAAGTATTAGTTTATGCTGCTCTTTTCTGTGTCACTTTTCCACTTAGAAACATGGAACTCCAGGCAATATGTTTCAAAGATAAAAGATTCAAATCAAGCCAGAACAATTTCATGTACTGTTGCTGCTTCCCTGAAGCATTTTATAAGAGGTTTGAAAGTACCTTCTTTCTTTTTGTAAAGAAGAAGTGCTAACATAATACAGCAGTTTACATGCTCACTAGTGCCCTTTGTGGCTTGTTTGAACCATAGTGAGTTGTGTTGCATGCTAGTGTGTGACTTGCCATGTTGTACAAACCCAGGCACTATGGATTCTGTGAGGATTAAACAACTTCCATAGCTCTTGGCCTGTTTTGGGGTTACATAATGCTTGTGTCCTGCTCATATAACTCGAGTTCTACTCAAAGCTGCCCAGCACAGATTGGTATTCCTCTGAACTCACCGTGGCTTGAACAAGTCATAGTGGGCGGTGGTTATTGTGTGAATCAGCATAATAGCTGTATGATAGTAAAATGAATCATCCCTATTCTTCTAAGGAAACTAATTCTGGGAAAATATTTCACAGTTCAAGCATTGTTCCAAGAGTTCAGAAAGTGAAACTTTTTTAATGGGCCAATCCATCCTTGTGAGCCAACTGATATGAATCAATGTAAACCACTGATGGATATCAGTTGATTCATTTTATTCATCAACAGCTGCATGGTTTTGGTCGAGGTTTAAAAGTATAGATACTCACTTTTCTTTCTTTCTTTGAAATAGAAATTCCCACCACTTTTTGATTACTTAAAATAATTTCACGCACTATATTTTGTGTTCCAGCAAGAGACAAAGTGTGCCTGAACAACGATAGAGGCATTCTGCTTCCTGGACAGTCTGTTGTTGAACACTCACCTGATGGTGTTTGCCACACTTCCTATTGCACAACGATAATCGATCCTGTTACAAAGTACTATCGGATAAATATTTCCACTATAGATTGTGCAGCAAGGTGCAAATCTGTAAGAAGTTCAGAATTAAACTATGAGTTTTTATTGGTAAATTATAAGAACAGTTATAAATAAAACAGTGGATCATTTTACTAAAAATCTGGGAAATCTATTTCCCTTTCATATCTCTATGATGTCTTCTAATAGGGCTTCAGGGTTTGAAAACAGGAGGTAATCGTTATTCAAAACATTTTATGAGAGTAGTTTTATGTTGCTGTGTCTGTTCTACAAAAGTAAGTACTGTGTGATAAAGTAACCTTATATGCTCAGGTAATAGTTGCCTGGATTATCAGGTGTTGGCATCAAGGGTAGGCGTTGATGGACACCTGCCAAGGAGTCACACCCCTGCAGGAGCCACTGAAAAAAGCCCACTGATGTGCTGCTCTTCTTCATTGTTTCAACCTGTTTGTTCACCTGCCTCTTGCTCTGGCCCAAGTGAGACAGTGGTGATGAGGACCAGCGCTTGTCTGCTCCCCTACCAGTTGTCTTCCTGTCCTCTTGCCTCCTAGATTAACAATGGTAAATTTAAATGTGTGTTATAGCCAGCAGTGATATTCTGCATCCTAGCACACTTCTGTTTGTGAAAACCCTGTTTTAAGCCGTGTGTAAGCATGAATCCATGTATCAAACCCTGGAAGTTATTTATGCTTGCCCAAGCCATGGCCTGTGCCCTTTCACAGTTTCATTACTGTCAGTGATCATTTGTGCTAGTTGTTCCACTAGCATGGATGGAAAACTTGTGGTCCTCTGCTTGCACTGGCCTAAAACTCCCATCATCAGTAGCCTGCAGAGTTAATGGTGTTGGATGATGGGTGTTGTATGTGAAAATATTTTGCAAGCCACAAGTTTCCCACCTCTGCGCTAGAAGAAGGTGTTAACAACATCACCTTTGATAGTTTTGCCATTAGGTTGGGTACAGACTAGAATTCTAACATTTTCTAATCCAACATAATGTCATGATGTAAAAAAATCAGGCTTAATTCCAACATTGTGCAACCCTAAACCCAACCCTTCAGAGTATGTCTGAGGGTACAGGGAAAGCTGCAGGGGTGAAAGAAATACATCTTACCAGCAAGTTCTGTTCTACCAGTGGAACAACTCTGTTGAGTTCAAGCCCTGCTGTTGTAATTTTGGTTCTTGATTTACACTATGTTTGAAAAGGTATCTTTGATATTTACAGTACCAAGTGTACGAACCTCCAAAAGATGTAACAACTTGCTGTGGAAAATGCAAGAATGTGTCTTGTGTTCATGCTTTCAGCAATGGAACAGTTTCTCATTTTAAGGTAAACTGGTATTTGCAATTTTCCTTGGCAGAGGGAGGGAGGCGCTAGGACTGAGTTTAGCTTGTACGTCCAACCAAATGACCATGCACTCTAAGGCATTAGTCTTACCTTGGCAATGAATCTGGGTTGCAGTATTAACACTAATATTAATTACGGTGAGCCAGTGTAGCATGCTGGTCAGAGTGCTAGACTGAGGATAGGGGAAATCTGGGTTCTAGTCCACACTTGCCCATGAAGCTCACTGGGCAATTCTGAGCCCGTCACTCACTGTCAGCCTAATCCAGCTCACAGTGTGGTTGTCGGGATAACACGGAGTGAAGAAGGCCTTGAGTTCCTCAAAAGACAAAAAACGCCACGCCAGGGAATGACTCTACAGTTTGCAGTAAGAAATTTGAATAAATTGGAAGGTGTCTAGGCTCTGGAAAAGATGCTGCAGGGCAGTTGTTGTGAGGATGAATTGGAGTAATGCAAGTGGCCTTGAGTTCTTCACAAGAGGAAATAAGATGAGATGTATGTGCAGTATAAGAATAAGACTAAGAATTAGGATGGTTCTGGTAATACAATTTTGCATGCTCCCTCAACGATGGCACTGCTAGTTGTGAGGCTGACATACTTGGAACTTAGTGCAATCCAATACAACCCATTCATTATAAAGGTCCCAGCTGCTCGTATTCATTATGCACCCAATAGCCTGGTAAGAACAAAATAGGTCAAATGTAGCCCACAGGAGGTAGGCGAGTGCTTTATCTAGTGGTCGAAGAGAAAGAAAAGAAGGAAGAATACCTGACCATCCTTCCCACCTTTTCCTCCAACTGCAAATAGTGGGGTGGGAAGATTGACTATAGAACAGAGTAAGATTATGAGGAAAGAATGCAGATATCCAAGTATAACTCTGCGATACGGCTGTTTAGTGGTTGTTTCACAAAAGATTAAATGAGGAGAGAGAAGGAAAACAATGCTTGCAATACTAATTTGCACTGTATGTGGAACTGTAGAAATCACACTGAGGTTGATGATGCTGTGGCTGGAGTAACCAGGAATTAATATAATAGGGGTGCAGCTGGGGCCTAAGGTCCAGGTCCCCACAGCCCAGTGGACCCAAATGACCACCCAGAAAGCAGCAGGCACTATGAGAAGATGCAAGCAGTCCCAGGACCAGCCCATGTGCCAGCATGGGCATGTCAGGACCAGTCAGGGCTGGCTCTACTTGCTGCAGCATGCCCTTCCTATTTTTGTATTAAAATATTTTTCTATTTTTGATTTTCTTATCAACATTTTTTAGTTGAGGGATGGCTGGCCAGCTATATTAATGATTGCTCATTGTATTATTTTTATTTATAAACTAAACAATCCTTTTCTACAATCAAATGGTGCTTATGCCCAAATAAATGTATTTAGCATCAGAGAAGCAGAAGCAAGCTCCATTTTATTCCTGAAGTCCTGAAGATGTTATGATTTAAATAAGTTTAAAATGAGAAATTGCACATCTTCCAAGGAAGATGATTTCAGGCATCCTCCGAAGACAGTATTCTTTTTAAAAATCTGATGTGGCAAAGAAATATTTGGTGTAACAGAATCATGAACGTAGAAGCAGTTGTAAGGCATGGAATAGCTCAGAAGAAAAACAGCTGCTGTGTGCTTCATAACTTAAGCACTATTCATGGCTCTTGAAAGGAGATGGTGATGGTGACTGTTGCACATGAGGTTCAAGGTCTAAAATTACCTAGCTACACCATTGATGAGAATTGCAGAATCTGCATCATTTGCAGATGTATCTGGACATTTTATTTCTCAGGCAAGCACTGCATTGGACACTAGGGAAGGCAGTGACAGAATGATCAGTGTAAACAAGAGAATTTATCTTGATCTGGCATTTTGATGTTCTTGTATTTCTGATTCTGATTTTTCAATGCTCAACTAGCCTGGAAGCATTTGGATTTCAAACTGTGTCAGATATGAGTGCACAAACACACCAGTGGGACCTGTTCTAGTTACAACACCCATCAGTTGCCCACCTTTTAATGAAACAGAGTGTGTGAAGGTCAGTGCCTTATCCATTCTTAACATGATTTGCTTTTCCTGATGACTTTCAGTTATTAAAACTGGAAGCACTACAGGGTTGTTGAAAAAAGGGCCAGAACATAGGGCATGGTTTCCACAGGAATGGGGTACTCTTGAAAACAGCCTTTCCCTGGTGAGAGATCTGTCAGCTGACTGCAACAGTACGTAGTTCACCACTTTGTATGCCTCTGTGCATCCATCATGCCCCTGACTATCACTAGTGAAATGGATTTGATGGCATGGAGACCTCAGATATGATGGCAACAATCCACACAGGCAGTTCAGAACTGAAATGTAGCAGTTAAGAGCGTGGAGCAGAGATGCTCTTGCTCCAGTGATTGGGTTCTAGTTCTCCCTCAGCCATGGAGCCAACTGGGTGATTTTTGGTCAATCACAGACTCTTAGCCCAACCTGTTGTGGGAATAAGACCGAGAGCAGCAGCAGCAGCATGATGTAAGCCACTTTGAAAGAAAAAGGCAGGATATAAATCTAATAAATAAATGATCATAATAAATGATAAAATGACCTCTGCAGTGAGCATTATGACCTCTTGCTTCCAGTATGGTACAGCAGGTATGGTAGTGGGAATACAGCAGGTATGGTAGTGGGAAAATGTATGAGATTATGGACAGAATTATTTGGGAACTTTTCTTTAAGAAGAACAGTTGCAAAGAAATCAGTGAATGACAGCAACATTTATGTCACTCCATAAGTTTAGAGGGGTTGGTGCAGGCAAGGTTCCAGGACATTTATATGTTCCTTTCACCTAGGCTTCCCTGATCTTAATATGCTTCTTACGCTTTTTTTGGATTGAGGTTTGTTTAAAATGAAAATTAGGGTCTTTGTGAGCAAGGGTGGGTTAGAAATAATATAAATAAATAAAAGGCTGTATCAACGCTGATCTGATATTTATGGAAGGTAGAACCTTGCTTGTAATCTTACTCATACTTTAGGTTGCTTAATGTGGTACCTAGGCTCTGTTCCTGTAGTTTAGAGTGCTAGGACCTGGAACTGCCGCTGTATTAGTATTCATTGGGGGTCTGAATTCTATTTGTACTATTCAGGTTGGAGGATATATTGTACCTTTCCTAGAAGGATGCTGCAAAACATGTAAGTGAAACCTCAATATTTATGTATGCATGAGAGGACTTTGAGCACTGGTTTCCTTGAGAAGTGTTCAAACAACTGTAAACACTGATGATGTTGACAGTGAGGATAATAAAATGCATCTAAAACATTCTGACCATAGTTCATTTACAAGGAAATAGTTCCATGTTTGTTTCGAATCACTGCCTGACTAATATGAAACTGAAAATGACTACAGTAATTTGTACCCAAAGGTAATATAATTATTTGTTATTGTAAATAATACTGGAACTGTATTTAACCTTGAGTTAAACTGCCAGGGACTGGATCTTTTGCTGCATTTCTGCCATTCACTATGATTTAGTTATGAAACATTTGCAAAAGATACCAAGTCTAAGACCTAGATAAGAGCAGGTGGAATGCAAAGAGCTGGAAAATTTCTAACACATTATTCATGCATTGAGATTTTAAATATTCATTTAATTTCATAGCCATTGGATTTTAAAAAATGATTTACTATTTATTTTCTTTTGCAGAAATTTTGCAAACATCTTCAGCCATACAAACAGCAGAACCAAACATGCATAAACAAATTAGTGCTGATAAGATAAAGAAGAGATAAAAGGGGGAATCTAGTGCAGGACACAATTCATCAGGAATGTCTATAGTCCAAGCCTCATTAAAATGAATAAGGCCTTTACAAAAGTAGTTGCCATCCAGTTCTTTGCATGCCAAGAAATTATGTATAATCATAAATTTATGGCACATGTGCCTATAATATGAAGTATCTTTTATATCTAGAACTGTACAATTTACATATAAAGGCAAAAGTATCCCTTCAGATACGTAGTTTTACATCTGGAATTGCCAAGTCCTTTGCTAGATCATCTGGTCCCTTGTTTTTTGACATTAATGTTCATTGTTACTTTCAAAAAATAAATAAATTAATGTATCTTTGGAGAGAAAAGAAATCATGAATGGGAAAAACGATCACTGATATTTTGTTTAAACACATTGGTGTCATCTTGGATCATTAACTTTGCCATAAGGTGCAAAGAAGCTGGCCTATTTTTATCTATTCCACATACAGTTACATTTTTATTAAGCCCTGAGTCACATGTTCATATTGAGTTCTCAGTTTTCCTTTTAGGCTGTAGTACTAAACATATTTATCTGAGAGTTAGGTCAATGGGTCTGGCATTGAAATAGGCAGGCATAAATTGGGCTGTACTCCGGATGGGTGAATCTGTCGATTGTACTCTCTCGCACATTCATTTAAAAAGGTTTTTATATTGTTGTTATTTATTGTTGTGAGCCTCCCCGAGGCTTCAGCGAATGGGGCAGCATAGAAGCTTTCTAAATAAATAGATAGATAGATAGATAGATAGATAGATAGATAGATAGATAGTAATAGCTAAACTGAACTGAAATGGAATTCTCACCTTGGGCTGGGAATAGATGTTTATGCTAAGAATAGGTGGAGCTATTCCTAGCATGACTCATGATGTCATGTCCCTTCCAGCTATATAGCTCTTAGAGGATGGGCCTTGCAGAAAAGAAGCTGGCAACCCTAATACCATTGAATACGCAGGATTTCAAACCAGGCTTTTAAAAACAAAACTCTCAAAACCTGAAGACTTGATGGATGAATTTGTCAGTTTCATCCACGTTCATTTTTTTCAAATCTCCTGAATATGGAGAACATTGCCAAGTTTGTAAATTCTTAGCAGAACTAAAATGATAATTTCCTCCACCCCTGTATAGCACATCATGCTACTCTGCATCTGGACCAAAATCTAGCAGAGATGGACAGTTTATGACTTCCCAATGTGTGATGTTTTATACTATATATGAGTGTATTCCAGGACAGCAGGGTAATACTGGCCACATCCAGTAAGCATTTGTTTTGCGAAAGACAAAAAATATATCTGCAGTATCACGGAGCAGGAGAAATTCTAAGTTCTTGAGGACATCAGATGTTAAAAATGTACTTTGGGGTATCTATTATGCATAATGTGTTCAATTTGTAATCTTATTAGGTTCTGGAATATCACTGTTCCCATTCTCTGTTAGCCCAGTCACTCCAAAACCTAGTGCTTACTGTAACACAGGTACATTTTCTTGGAAATCAGTAGGAACATACCAGTCAGAACCATTGTTGATTTCCAGCAATGTACTCCCCCATAATAACAAAATCCAGTTGTAAGATGCTGCATTATAGTATTAACTGCTCACTCTTGATTTTGCTCTTTTCACTTTGCCCTGTATGGGCAGTGCATTGTTGTTAGCCAACAATGTACTGTTGGTAGTAAGCATCTGCATAGTGTTTAGTTGCTGCATGATTTGTTTGCTAATTTCAGTAATTTCCATAGTGCTGTAGGACATAGACACTAATGGCTTTGCTTGTTAAATCTTGCTGTTCAAATAATGATGCAGATGGTATGACATATGTGTCTTATACATAGTGATTAAATATATGAATATCCTCATCTCTTATAAAACTTTGCTAAAATAATAATCTGGTATTAATACATATATAAAGAGGCATACCGCAAACCAGCAATGCTGAGATATGTGGAGCTACATTTCCTTTTTTTGGGAAGCAAGTGGGCGGCATCAATAGGGTTTTCAAGAAAAACTGATATGATCCCAAAATTCAAGGAATAGACCCAATAATTCAAGGGAAAAAAAACTTTCAGGGAATTACTCCCATCCACCTTTGTTTCTCTGATTCATTCCATGGCTGATTTGCTTCTGCTTTTTATGGTTCCATCCAGGTAAACAAAGATTGCTTGCTGCAACATCTGATTGATTAATAATGCTTTAGTTTTTCCGGTTGCCTAAGCAACACAGTAAAAGCAGCAGTTGAGTTCTTTCAAGTCCTCTAAGGGGATGTGGGTCTGCTTGGTATTTCTTCCTCCTTTCCTCTCTGCTGGATCGGTTTCTTTTGGTAGGTTGCATGGGTAATTGCAGTTGAGGATATGATGGTGCTGATGGCCATGATCTGCAACATAAGTCTGTTTACTCAGAAATAGATTCCCCCAGATAATTGGGAGGTATACCCAACTAAACATGCAGAGTCTCAACCTCTGTGACCACTTCCATCCAAAACCCTGCCTTCTCCTTGCCCGCCCTGTATGACTCACCACAATGTGACATCTATCCATGCTGTAAGATTTACAATTTGTTGCATTCTAGCAATATTAAGCATTCAGTGGATTACCAAGATGCGGCAAAGCTTTCATCACAGGTTTCATTCAAACTAAAGACTACTCTGCAATTTGAGAAGTCTCTGTGCAGTGGCATCCTTAGATAATAGACAAGAATAACTAGCAAAGAGAGGATTTTAGCTTGTTGCAGGAGGAAAGGTTTTCCTTTTCCTGCCTTGAGGACAGTTTGAGGAGCTGCTAGACCCAGAACTGTCACTGGAGTCACAAGTGGCTTCAGTGGCTAGGAGCACTTTTTATCAGCTTAGGCTGATTTCCCAACTATGTTCCTATCTGGACAGGCAGAGCCTGGCCACAGTTATCCAGGCTCTGGTAACCTCTGAGTTGGACTATTGCAACTTGCTTTATGTGGGGCTGCCTTTGAAAATGATGCAGAATCTCCAACTCATTTAAAACAGGACAGTGCAGCTATTAATGGGGGCTGGCCCATGAGATCACACCTGTCCTCCTCCAGGTACATTGGCTGCCAGTTGAAGTCTTGACCCAATTCAAAGTGCTTGTTTTAACATTAAAAGCCCTAAATGACTTGGGGCCAGGTTATCTAAGAAAGCCCTTGCCCCATATGTCCCTACCTGACCCTTAAGAGCAACTGTTAAAGTGCTTCTCGGGGAACCAACCCCCAAAGAAGTAAGGGAGTGGCAACTAGGAGAAGGGCCTTTTCAGCTGTGGCACCACATCTCTGGAACATGCTCCTTAGAGAGATGTGCTTGGTGCCATCTCTGACAACTTTTTGGTGCTAAGTGAATTTTTTTTATTCTCTAAATATTTTAATAGTTCATTCTGTGTATTTTTATTTGCTGAGCCAGTTTTAAAATTGTTTATAAATTGCTGCTATGCTTGGTTGTTGTCCTACAGTTGTCTTTCATATTGTTTTAATCTTACAGTAGTTTATGAATATTGTTTTAGTAAGTATTTTATGAATTATATTTATGATTTAATATTTGTAAGCAGTTCAGAGATCTGGGTAGTTTAAATCAATGAGCTTTAGCAAAAGTTACTATTTCTTTCATTTTAATAAGCTGCCACTAAGCAATTTATTCATGATAGTTATTCAGTAGAGAGCATGAACAGTTGTGCCATAATAATATGCATAGTGTATCAGTTAGAATTTGTAAATTATTTGCAGAAACATATTAGGATTACCCCTGAAATGACTAGTAAATGGTAAATGGTGCTGAAGATAATGTGTATTCATTGCAAAGGCAAACATGCCTTTGGTAGTTCTGCGTTCTGTCAGGAGGAAGGCAAGGAAGAGGCAGGCCTGCCAGTAGAAATAGCTGCAGTTTCAGAATCAGCATGTTCGCTTGACTTCAGTGGGACATACTTCTGAATAAATGGCATTCATGTTGTGGGACCATGGCCATTTGCACCATCATTCCCTCAGCCACATTTGGCTGTGCCACAATCCCCAAAGTAGGCTAATTCCTCCCTTCTCTTCCTATATGAGAAAGAGCTGCAGCCTCTGTCTACTCCTACTGCATCCATATGTGCTCTTTGCTTCCTTGCCTCCATCTCTGTTTCACACCTGACCTTCTCTGCCAGCTGTGGATGCTCAGAGGTACTTTGCAGCTCTCCTCTTCACAAAGTCACCCTCAACAAAGAGAGGGGGATGGGAATATGCAAGGAGAGGGTAGAACTCGTTTGCTGTACCGCCCCATGTTGTGCATCCCAATGTAGGGATGTAGAGCAATGGCGGCTTTTGCTTCTGTGGCATTGTGCTATCCCTGGACACCAGGACATGATGTGTAAGGCTCATTGCATTAGGTCTTTACAGCACAATGCTCAATTACTTACACTGAAGATCACCCTGAGTTAATTCATGCGTATTTAGCACTATAAATGTTGATATGTACACCCCACATTGACTTACATATGTAAACAGCATCATAGTTGTATTGGCTTCAGCTGGATTAAGCCACTTTCAGTGTGGTATTCTTACTTCTGGGGTGGGATAGAAAGCTACTTCTTTTCCCCTTGAGAGTTTACTTCAGTTCTTTGGGCTAGACACATTTATACTTATAAGGTTACTTTAACATCAACTGCTTCAAAAGTAGGAGATTGGATTATGGTCCTGAATTCTTACTTGAAATGACAAATACAAAATAACTCCTTAAATATATTTTTTATTCAGTTTTCTGTCTCTTTGGAAAGAGGTTTTTATACTGCTGCCTGACAGTCACTTGGCTGGTACAAGGTCCACTCATTTCAATAGCAACTGAATTAGAATAATCCCTTGTGAATATGTCTTTATCTCCTTGGACATACAGATTCTTTTTGAAAATTCAGTTGCCTTTATAGTGTTTCTGATATTTAGAACATTTTTAAAGGCAGACATATAAGGACTTCAGTAGCTGCTACTTGCTTTTTTATTCTTTGTCAAGGATATGCTTGGCAAATGCTTACAGAGCCTTTTGTGTGTAAAAACTGAGGAGTTGATGTTTTCCACACAATTCATTCTTTGCAGGTAAAGAAGATGGGAAATTCTGTAAAAAGGTGACCGTAAGGATGACAATACGCAAAAATGACTGTCGAAGTAACACACCAGTAAGTAAAGAGACAAAAAACCAAACTGCTGTTTGTACTTTTTTCTGATGAAAGTTTAGCATTATTGCTGCTTGAAAGCCATGCATTGATCGAACACCTATTTATTCAGTTATTTTTGTGCATATTTCCAGGTAAACATTGTTTCCTGTGATGGAAAGTGCCCTTCTGCAAGCATTTACAACTATAATATCAATACATATGCAAGATTCTGCAAATGCTGCAGGGAACTTGGACTGCACAGGCGAAATGTGCAATTATATTGCAGTGGCAACTCAACCTGGGTCAGCTATATGATTCAAGAACCCACAGACTGCTCTTGCCAGTGGTCATGAAGCACAGCTAAAAGAAGTCAGTGCGCTCTGCATCTTTAGATAAATATGAACCAAATATTGTTACCCTCTAGCAGGACAGTTAACAGAAAGTTCAGAACCACCTTACAAATATCACTGTTGGGGTCTGAACCATTCTGCTTACAAAATGAATTTTCAGCAATAATCTTACATTTTTAGAACACAATTCCACAACGATCTGTGCTCGCTTGGAATCCAATTAGTCACTTATGCAAAACAATTGGTCACTTACACAAGAGATGGTGCAAGTGGTCTGCTTATGTGAGCAGTGTAATGTGCGAAGAGAGAACTCACAATACAGTGGGAGTAAGCAATAAACAGGGAAGCAGGCATTTTCAAACTTCCTTGTTTGTGTAAGTTATTCTTTTTTCACATTACATTTTTCAGATTAATAGACAATGTGTTAAATGTATAATAGGCGGCTTGGAAATACCTTGGAAAATGGAATACATTGCTCTTACTGTTCTAGTTCTTGGTGGTCCTGGATGAGGATGTCCCTTCCTCTGTGTATTCAAAGATGTGTACAGCCAGTTCAGTTGGGGTAGACAAGGAATCCCTATCCAGTAACTTTGCCCACGGAATGCTGCTGCGATCCCTCACTGCGTTGGGGCAGATCGAGCTACTTTCAGCCCATAATGCTTTTATTACTGCACTTTTATTACTAGTCCTTTTATTTCTTATCAATTATTGTCCTTAAAAGAAAAAGGTTTGCCAGATGGGGGCCTCATTCTCAATTTGCTAATGTTAAATTCTTGTGGTATGTGCCAACTTCCAAAAGAAATGTGGTTGCCATTCAAAGAGGCCAAGGGACAGTTTCTTCCATACCTCTGAGGAAGTCTGATGGATTCTGTGTCATTTACTCCACCACTTTTAAAAGACTTCTATGTTCAAGTGGTGTAAGGTCCTGAATACATTGCAGTATAAATGTATACGCACTGGATGCATGAGGCAGAAAATTGTCCAAAAGTTATTGAAGGCTATTCAGTATAAAAAACCACAATGCATAAGAAAGAAAATTATATCATTATAGGTGTTCATCAGGGAAATATTTTCAGTGTCAATAACTGTGTATATAAATGTATTCCCTGGTATTAAGTATGATTTAAATATGTTCTATCATATATGAAAGCATATTGGCCATTGTTCAATTTAAATATCAGAAACAGATGCATCTTACATTTATCAAGTGAAATCATAATTGCATTTTATGATAAATATTTTGTCTTCTAAGTATAAGTGTGACCTTTGTGAATATATTAATAAGAAAAGCCAGAATTCATAAAATTAAAGTGTTTTTTATGTGGAGCATGGGAGGAGTTGTTAATTTTTCCTTCAGAGTATAATATCATTGCATTTCAACCTGCTTTTTATACTTAACAGACTTTCAAAAGCAGTTTCCCTTGTATTATAGAAGGCTACTAGTCAAAGAATGCAATCTGAAGTTGAAAGTACTATTGGAATACTCAAGAAATTAGATTGTGACTATAGATTATGACAACCATAGGTTTAAAATCAACAGAAGAAATGTAGTATCATCACACTTAAGATTCTATTTGATCAAATATATTACTTGCCATATTTGATCATGGTAGTGTTCTATCAAATATATTTTATGAAATCAAGGCAAATAAAATTATGCGCCAGAACTTCATATTTTTGTTTAAAATAGTCTTGTTTAAAATGTTTACTTTGCAAAGAAACTTTCTGAACTTGAAAAAGGCTACAGTTTCTGAAACAAAGAATGAAACAAAAATTCCAAAATACCATGGTCCTAAATACATGATATTTAATATTTCAGCTTCAGCCTCGATGAGTGGAGGCCAAGCCTGGTGGACTGCTGCTTCTTCTTTCATGGAATCCAACACTGCACCACTGCACATATTTATGTTCCAGACTGTACCATCATTGTCCCTGACTGTACCAGTCATTGTTTATTACCTGGTGACATGCAGATGGAGTTCCAATTCACCACTGATGGATTCCGAACTTTCCTTTGAGAACTCATGACACCTGGGTTTGTTTCCTACAGTTAAGTGAAAACATATATTAAGGCAAAGGGCACATTGAGGAAATGAAGTTGCTATTGATTTTTGCATACTTTGCATGTTGTTCACATATTTAATAATCGGGAAGACCAGTTTTTATGCAGTTAGTATTTTCTTAGGGCTTTAAATGTTAGATGTAACAATACTTCTGTATATTTCATTTATATTATGTTGCACCACTTTTAACTGAGTTTTTGCAATACAGCTGTGCACTGCTGAATTTTGTAAAAAATCAAATAAAAGGGTGTTGTTTTTAATTCTAAGCCATCTTTATAAATTGCTCATGCCAACATTTGCAACATAAGCAGTTATAGTTTATACTAAATAGTAAACATTTTAAACATCCTTGGCTTTCCACAGTACTATTTTTCTGTCCCTGAGGCTTCAAGCAGTGATTCTGTAAGACCACACGCAGCTTTGTTGCATGACGCAATGATTCATGATGGGTAGTGTGCCATGGTGGCTTGTATCATCCCAACCCAAACTGTTTTCCTCAGGGTGTCCCCTACAAGCCACCCTGAGAACCTATAGTCTGTTTGTAGGGTTTATGACCATTCCAATCATGGGTTGTGGGCAAGCAAGTGTGAAAAAAACCATGTGTGAAAAAAATCGTTGATACTCTTAACTAAGCTTGCTTCACTGATGCCTAATTGGTATCATGGAGTAACTATGATTGGCTCAATGGCCCTGCCCATCTTGGTTGGGAACCATGTTGGCCCACCACAAGTCGCCTTCTGATTTTTGACTCATCCTGCACCTCAGATGGCTTTTCTTGATCTCCATATTGATAGCCCCTCCAAAATGGCCAAGGATCTGGCACTTTTATTTTGTGGTGCAAAGGTGCACAAATAGTTTCTATAATTCATATTTTTTAAAAAATGCCACAACTGTTCAATTTTGGAGGTGCAGTTGCATGTATTCAGCAGGTACAAAAAGTGGAAACTTTGCCTAGATAATGTCTTTGGAGATACAGCAATTAACTACATACTTAGAGGGTCTCCAATTGCAATTTGTTTTCTCTTGTTACCTGCCAAAGGTGAACTGTCAATTCAAAGCAAAAACATGAGTGATCTTTGCTTGTGAAAAAGAGGTGGGGGAAATTTATCTCCCTTTGTCCTTGGTCCTCAGAATTTTTTGTGTTCTCTTTTCTGAGTTTGTGAGATGATAAATACTTCAGCCATATATTCAGAAGGATCACTCATATTTTTGCTTTGAATTGACTGCTTTACTTTTAAGAGCTGTCAAGGCACAGCAAAGTAAAACCCATCCACCCTTTTGGGGGCACCATAGTTGGTACAGGCTATAATATGACAGCAAGTACCAAAAATAGGCTTCCTATGTTTGCCCCTTTGGAACTGTGCAATACAGCCCAAAAATAAATTGATAAAATACTTGCACATGTAAGGGGTGCAAAAGGAGAGCAACCAACCACTGACAGCCCTTTCAAAGTGCTACTCAGGTACTTGTCACGAGCAGTCAGCATGGAGATCATGAAAAGTAATTGTGTAGAGAAGGTAAACAGAGCAGCATGCCTAGTCAAAATGGCTCTTGATCATGGTGGGGACAGTGGCTTGTGCTGCAGAGTTCCCTGGGATGTTGTCTGGGAGACCAAAGGGGAAGGAGGGGTGACAGGCCACGGTGAGCTGAATCATCTGTCCAGCATGCATAAGTTCCTGCACCAACCAACCCACCATGGCCCATTTCAAAGGCGGGCCTGTGTGAAATGTGGACTACCCAATTTATAAAATTAACCAAGAACACAAAGATAGGAGACACATTTGGATGCTGCCTGCCTCAACGCTCTCAGATTTTTGTCTCTAGTTATTGTCAAAACCAGTTCACCCCGAAGAAAACACTTCAAAGGTTATATTTTTCACTCACATTTAGAAACTGGTCAATGGAGATTTTATTCTCACAAGACGAAGGTATGATGAGAGGCAGTTCCTGCAAAGCACATGGAATCTTCTCTGTAATGTTTGTGTCAAATACATTTGCCATTCTTGACATGGTGTGTGACTTTCCTACATGCAAATCAAGGAAGTATTATTCCAGAAATGTCTTTTCATGGGGTAGAAGCTTTTGTCTATTGGATAAAAAACACAGCTTTTTGTAATCCTGGTAGCTAGAACAGAAACAGACATAAAGAGATGACTATTGTGTTAATCATGTCAGTCTCTGCTCAAGATAATGGAAAACGCTTAGCAGTGAACATGGTGTTGATTCATGTAAATGTCGGAGTGTCGCAGTAGAGGTCTTAGTTACTGCTAAGCAATAGCAGATGGTTAGCAGGACTGTTTAATTTGACAGCAGCAGGCTCTGTGTTGAGAATGAGGAATGGTTTAACTGTAGGGCCAATGTCTCTGTGTGTCCATGATTATCTTCCAGTTAGGAGAGGGTGAAATACAAATAAATTGAACTATTACAAATGTGGTCTTCCAAAATGCAATTTGTTCCACATTTCATGTTTTAATTACAATAAAAGCTTAAAGAGCACTCCTGCTCTTGATCTCTCCTTCCTAATCCCACAGCTGTGTTATCTAAGCTCTATTCCCCCTTGGCAGCAGTATTGTTGACTCCTTGCTTCCTAAGTTCCTAAAGAAGACAGACAAGTCCTATTTTGAAGTGAACATTTTGATCAGGCCCTAACAGGCCTGCTCTCTAGCCTTAGAGACATGTGCTTCCACAGGGCTGCTTCTGAAATGTAGCTGGATGTGGCCTCAGCAGTATATTCCTCCATTTGGAGCAAAAGGGCTGCTAAAATGTCTGGCATTCCTTCAAGGACAGTGTCTGAGTCAGGAAACTAGTATCCTTTGCATTACTCATGCTGTCTGATAGAGCTTAAAAAAAGACTGGCATTAGATGCAGGCAGGCAGCAATGTTGGTTCCTCGGGGGGGGGGGAATCTAACAGTAATAATAGCATCATATTTTTATTAGGATCTGTTTTGTGTACTTTGGAGTATAACACTTCTGACCAGAACAGAAATCCTAAAACTGGAGGCAGGTGACCTACTACCTAATGGTGGGAATGAGAGAAGCAACATGTCCTCCAACTACTAGATGCCACCCCTCCATTTGGCGTCTACTCACTCTATACCTTGTGGCATATTTAAATACAGCCTCCATCTTTGCTAGTACAGAAGGACTGAATGCAGCTTCCTGTCCTCCTTCTTTCTCCCTGTAGTTCCGATCCGTGCAGGACACAGATTCAAGGAATTGCAGGTCTTTGACCTGTGCCGAGACTGACCGCAGAGGCCTTGCTCTGCATACCCTCCCATGCTGAGGAGCACTGGAGGGCTACTTAGGAGCAGAGCTCTTCAGTAAATCCCTCTGAGTTAGGCAATACTCCCTCCTGCTGCCTACTGTATTATCTTTGCAGTACAAGGGAGCAACCTGGTTATTCTCCCAGGCCCTTTAATCCTCTTCGACTTCTGCAGTCATGTTACGCAGTTCTATCTCCTTTGGGTGCTTAGATCCTCTCCTTTAGCCTCTACTGCATTGCGTTCATTGTTGTTTCTAAGTAGGCTATGTTTTGATTTCATTGACTCATATTTTGTTATGTTGCACATTGCAATCAGCCCTGTCAGATAGGGGAACAAATTAAGTTTTAGAAATAAATTAGCATTTTTATTTTCATAAGGGAAGCAGCCACTGCTCCTTCTGTCTGGAATGTCTTGTTGCCTACAGTCTAATATCCTTTTTGCAGCTGCAGCAGCAGATTTCTCCAATTTAAGCTACATTTCAATTCATCCATTGCATGTCAAAATGGAAGAATTGGACTTTCATCATATTCAGCAACCTCACCTTTCATCCTGCTCCTTTTGTTCATTTAACATTTAGCCTTATGAACTCACTAGCTTGATCACTATTTTGTGACTTTTGAGGTGGTCCTCATAAATGTGTAATAGTATTGCTATTTACTCTAGCAAATAAAGCTGATAGTGCAGAGAGTAATTTTTAAACCACTGCAGCAGGATTGGGGGAATGTGAGCTAGAATGAGTTTCATGAGGAGAAATATTACCACTGTTTTTACCCAACAGTATTTTGGTATTGTGATTGTAAAGTAAATAGTAGCGTTTAATATCAAGGCTGAAAGCAGACTGTGCTACGCAGCATCATGGATATTCTTTGCTTAAGAGAACATACAGAAGATACTGCAAAATCAGTCATTCTAATTATCATATTGCTTCCCCTTCCCCAGTTCTTCTAAATGGGAACTGTGCAGCAGAGAGGTCACAATGCTGCCTGCTTTAGTACTCTTGACATGAGAGCAAGACAACTTGCCAAGGCCTGCAAGGAATGATACAAGTTTGGAGATTGCCCCTAGGAAGGTATTTGAGGATCCTCTATTTCAGTGTAGGAGAACATGATGCTTGCCTTTGGAGTGAAATCTCTTTTAGTGAAGAGCTGAAAAGCACACCACTTAGATAGAGTAACCTATTCTTTCGGATAGTATTGCTTCCTGAGTCATGATCCTAACACAAAATTCATATAATTAAAACATTTGTTTCTTAGCTTTCTTCTCCTTGACAGGAGGAAGGAAAGCCAATGGTGACATTTCCCGTTTTTGGCCCGGCTGTATTGTAAATCCTCTGTCAACAGTGGCATGGTGTTGCATTCATGTTTTTTTAAAGTCTCTTTCTAGGATCCATCTGTTATATAAATAAAAATAATGCAGCCCTATATTTTTATGGTAGGCTAATCCACCTTGGCTATGGTGTAATTATCAAATGATTTCATGCTACCCTGGTGGCAAGCTACGGCCAGGCCCCTGAACACTTGCTGTCCAGCTCTTTTCAAATCCTCTTTGCACAGTTTCATTCATAAATTTGCCATGGCATTTAAAGCAACATAGTTTTAAGCTTATACAGTGCTATCAGATAAGTGCATTTATATTTGTACATTGCAGCAATGTGGTTTTTTTTCCAAGCACTCTCCTTCACACATTAGTCTATGCTTGTCTTCTTCACTTCTGATACCTGAACATAGTAGAGATAAAAAACCAATGTTTTACAAACAAGCGACACACTGGTTCTCAACTGCATTAAATAAAAGATATAGAATTGAAGGGCTGACATAGATTCTGAAGCGCATGTTGATGCCTCAAGAATCAAGCAGCCTGAGAGCCCAAGAGCTAAATTGCTATGCAACCATTGACTGACTTTCTAGTACCAAGGGATTTTCATGGCAATTGGGACATGCCTTTGACTTGCACGTGCAACAGTGGAGGAACAATGTGCAAGCAGCAGGTGACACTGAAGTGTTTGCATAAATCATCTGCATACTAAACGGAGACTGGTGAAACTGACTGGTGCTCACCCAAATCTACCGTGCATTTGGGACTGTGGAATATAGCATTAAATGATAATTGCTGAAGTCCAAATTACTTTGCAGCTTGCTCCTTCTGGTAGCCTTTTCCTGCATCTCCCTCAAAGGCCACCACCACACTGCAGACTCCAGAGTTACAGCCTATAGGATGTGTGGGATTGTCACAGTAAACATGTTGCAGGTACACCCTTCCCTGGATCCCAGCCAATTTTATTGCACTTACATTCTGCTTTCCTATGCCATGGCATGCTTAAGGTGACACATAGAAAAAACGATACTGTGAGTGAATGAGACAGACCATCAAAAAATATTGAGCATCATAGCAGCAAATGTACAACAGAAAAACCAGCAACAGCAGAAAAAACAAGCGAATGGCACTGACTTCAGGCATGACCACTGGAATGAAATTTTCTTGACACCATGCCAAGAAGGAGGTAGGTTCTGTAGCTTCTGCATTAGAATTGGGAAACGGTTTTCCTTTTTGTTTTCTATATCTCAGTTGCAGAAGAGGTTCTCAAGAACCAAGCAAAAATCTTGTGCTGGTTTATCTGATCAGTGAAAAACCTCTAAAGCTGCCCTAGCTGCCACAGTTTGCACCATAACAGCTACTGAAACGAGGTTTGGTAGCCTTGTTAAGCCATGAGTGCCATGACAAATCTGTGTGGTTGTTTTGTTTTATTGTTAGTTTGTTTTTTTTGTTCCTGCTTACATTTTAGTTCCTGGGCTGCTCATAAGGTCCATAAGCCACAAGTCTTTCAGTGGTTCAAACCATGACAGTCCTTGAATACCTGCAGTGGGGCAGTGGCCGAGCACCGGGCACAAGAAACCTCATACCTGACTAGGGATCCTAAAATTTGATAAAATCCCATGTACTCTGGCTTGTGTTGCTGTCCTACCATTACTTACAATTATTTAAGTCAGCCCTTCTGGCTCTAAGGTGTTCATTTGATTTTTCAAAGGTATCATATTTTGCCTAAAACCTAAACTCCAATGTTTTAAAAATGCTCTCGCATATGGCATCCAACCATAACCCTAGGTTTGATACCTACATTAGAAATGCAAGAAATGCAAAAATTAATGTAAGGGATGCTGAGGCCCTATTATTTAGAATGGTTCTTCCCTTAAGCATTTGATCTACAAACTAATGCAATATAGTTTGAAAACTGGCACTGACCCAGTGCACATAATTGCTGGGTCTCTGCAGGTTGCAGCGCATGCCAACCGCTCTTGTGAATATTAAAGCCATAGTGGGCACTCGCTGCAAGCCTATTGTGATGTGAGAAACTGGGCAGGAGAGCTTATGCGATCTACAGCTCTTGAGCTTTGGGTGGCTTATGCATGGCACGAGCCTGCTCTGCCTGGGTTCTCATGCTGTAATACGCCATGGTACCCACCTGCTATGGCTTAAATATTCAGAATGGGGGCCAGCATGCAAAACAGTCCACCGTGGCTTATTCATGACCATCACAGTGGTGACCATGCAAATAAAGCAACCACGTCTATCCACCAAAAGATTTTTTTCTTTCAGAGGTTGGGTTGAGACCAAACTGAAGGTAGTACGAGCCCATTGTGAGATGAAAGAGTCCCTCATTCACATGCATGGACCTCAAAAAGGTCACATTTTAAGTTTCTAATTCAAAGGTTCAGTTCCTGGAAAGCAGCCCTTTGGAACCTGGTTCTCCCAAAATATTTTAGACTGCAATCCCATTATACCTAAATTGCGGGCTGCAGCCCAGCACCACTGGAAGGCATCCGGTTAAGGAAGGCTGCAGTAAAGGCTTCACTTCCACGTGCAGCAATAGCTTTGGCCATGTCTGATGTTCTAGGTGAACTATTACAATATTTCTCCCTCCTTGAACTTTCTGATCTTCTAACCACCCCATGTGGCTCTGCAAATTGTGACCCTGCTGCTGGAAGAGCAGTAATTGGCTGAGTTCTGCTGAAGTTCTTCAGGTTCAGCTCAGCTTCCTGCCCACCCCACCCCAAGCCTGCCAGCCCTCCATTCTTCATAGGTGTTACCAAGGGCAGGACTAGTGCTGAGAAGAGCAGCTGACTTATTTGGGCTCTCAAGTCTCTCTCTCCCTCTGTGTGTACATCTTCAAAAACCTGTCTGTATAAAAAGGGATGTTTGGACAGGGTAGAGGAGACATTTGATTGCAGACTGAACCCTGAGGCAGAAGGGGAGGGGGCAGCAGGAGATGACGCATGTGTGGGTAAAAAGCCACCCAATTCAAGGGGATGAGATGCAGCAGAGGCCACCAACCCCCCTGCACTGTTATTGGAACAAGGCCCAGAGATGAGAGGATGGTGGGGCAGATGGCCTCCCAGAAATGTGATCCCCCAGCCCTAATGGGCTGCTGTCTGACACTGCCCATGGGTGCTGCTTCTCTTTCACATCACCCACCACACCACTTAGGCTATGTCTGCCCCTTTGGAGTACCATTTGGGTCCCTTGTGGACTCTGTAAACCTTCCATGCTATTCTGAGCCTTCTTCTCTCGTGCCTGCTGTTGTATGAGCGACAGAACTGTATATTTCAGAGGAAGAAATTCTCGGAGCTGACACTTCATCAGCAGCATTGTCTCCTTAACAGAGCAACATAAGATTTCTACATACATGCATGATACCTAACCATAAAATCCACTTAGTCCCTTCTTCAGGAGTATTCAGATCAAAGCAATTCTGTGTGCTCCCACCTACAAGTTTGCCACTTTCTGACAATATCTAAACATGTAGATTCATTGGACTGGATATAGATTTGGCTGTCCACAAACAGCAGGGTAGCCTCCATCTGTGAAGAGAATCTGGATCCAGTAAAAGTTCTCCTCCAAAGAAAGGGAGTAGTGAATTCCAGCCATTCCTCACTTTCCCTACAGCTTCAAATGGTACTGCCATGTTGTTTGGAAGGCCTCTTAACCTCCCGAGCAGGTTGGAGGCCTGATGCTGGGGTTTTGTTTTGGAGGGAGAGAATTGGCAAAAATTTCTTTTCCAGCCCTTCCATCACCATCTGTGGAACTTTGCTAAATGCTCCTCTGGATCGGCTGAACACACCATTGAACATATCCTGAGTCCCAGGGCACCACAGCTATATCTAAACATCCATCCTGTCCATCTCACTGTAAATCAGTGTGGTTTTTTTAAAGAAGTCATGGCTCAGCCCAAGACTTATTTCTAAAGCAGTTTTCACCAGTCTAGTGCCCTCTAGATGTTTTAAACTAAAACTTCTGTAATCTCTGATCTTAAACCATGGTCTGACTGGGACTGATGGGAACTGCAGTCCAAAACATCTGGAAGGCACAGTTTATGCAAGGCTGCTCTAAGTCTCTGGTTTTAAAATGTCAGGTTGTAGTATATTTGCACTTATATTCTAAAGAAGTGAGAAAATTATAAAATACTTATTTCTGGAAGTTTGCCTCAGTGAGTAATCAGCATTCTAATGTTTGTCCCATTATAGTAACCTAGTCCAGGTCTACTAACCGAAGTCATCTTGCTACTAATATATAGATAAATCCAACACAGTTTTTCCAGGAGCTATTTTAATCAATGTGTCCTTGGGGACTCATCTCCAGTTACACTTTTAAAAATGCCTTCTCCTCTTCTCCGAAACCATTAACTTATGATCTTGAGAGTTGCAGTGAACTGAAAGCCTAGCCGAGTTACATGTTTTCCAAGTAAAGTCTGAGGCTCACATACTGCTGATCCAGTCTATTTTGGTTAATATGTCATTTGAAGTTCAAATTAAAGTCTCACAATCGCTTGCGAGATACCGGTTGGTGTAAGATGCAGTTTAAGGAAATCCTCCTGCAAAACAGTTAAGATGTGCTTTTAATATGGGGACTTAGGGTAAATCCTGCCCAGATTATTATTTCAGCAAGAGGTGCCTGGGAACAGACTGGAAGCGATGCCAGGTGCACATCCAATGCCAAAGCCAGTTTAGAGTGTGTTTGCTTTATAACAAGCCAGGTTCACGGACCTTGTCTTTTATCATCAAATGCCAAAGCAATCTATAACAAATCAAGCAGAGATTTAATCACCAAACAAAGCGTCCTGCTGTTATTTTTATGCACACATGCACACACTTTTTTTAAAAGACAAGATATCTGCTGCCTGGTGGACATTCAAAACATTACAATTTGAAATACAATATCGAACTCTATTTCCTTCCCAAGGCCTTGGTTCATTTAGAACTCTTCTGCATGAGGATGTTAATTGGCAATTAATCTGCTGTATTTACTTTCAGTTTCATTGCTGTGTTGAGAGCTACACTGCATAAGGAGTTTTCTTTGTCGCTTTCTCACAGTATGGCTTCTAGGAGGGTCTATGGTAGTGCAATAGCATACATACATAACTAAAAGCAATTTTCTTTCTCTTTTATAACTAAATGCAACACATTCCCTATTCTACAAAGTCGTTTCATCATCTAAAGAACTGGTTGGCAACTGAGAGTGCGCAATGCATGCCTGAGGCAGAAAAGTCCTTCATTCTTGGCTTGGCTTGTGTGTTTGTGTGTGTGCGTGTTTAAGGTTGCTTTGAAAACTCTGGGTTGCTTTGAGTTTCTCCAAAAGGAACATGGGGACATAAGAAAAGCCATGCTAGATCAGACCCTAGTGAAGCATCCCATAGGCATGGTGGCAAACCAGCTGCCCAGAGAATCCCCCAAGCAGTATGAATGCAAACCCAACTCCTGGTGTATCCAGGCATGCCACCTCCTCTGAAAGAGGTGACACACAGTTAGTGAGGCTAATAGCCACTGGTTGTCTGCACCCTCATGAATTTGCCCAATCCCCTTTTAAAGCCATCCAGATTGATGGCCCTCACCACTTCCCATGGCAGAAAATTCCATAGCTGAACTATATGTTGCGTGAAGAAAGACTTCCTTTAATCTGTCCTAAACTTCCTTAAAGACTTCCTTAAAGACTTCCTTAAATCTGTCCTTCATAGGATGACCCTGGATTCAAGCATTATGGGAGAGGGAGATATATCTTTCTCCACATCTTCCATTATTTCCAGCACTGTTGTCATGTCTCCCCTTTGTCACCTTTTCTCTAAGCTGAAATCGTCTCAATTGTTGTAGCTGCTCCTCCTAGGGTAACATAATAATACCTTAATAACTTTTGTTACCTTTCTTTGTACTTATTCCAACTCAATAATGCCTCTTTTCAAGTAAGGTGACCAGAAATGAACACACAATTCTAAGTGTGTTTGCAGCAAAGATGTGTATAAGGGGCATAATATCTTGGCAGTTTCTATTTTCTATTCAATTCCTAACTATGCCTAGCAGAAAAAAAAGGCAGGATACAAATGCAATGTGATGGATGATGATGATGATGATGATGATGATGATGATGATGATGATCCTTCAGCAGAGCCCAGAGGAGGTGCCTTATTTCATTAGCAGATTACTCACTATCAGTGCCAGTGCAAGATTTCCTGCTACCTAAGACAGGAGGAGCATCTTGTCACCACCTCCACATCCCGTCTCTTTCTAGATGAGAGATCCTTCAGATAGCCACCTTGGTCCACATGCCACATTTTGAGAAATTCTTCCTCAAAGCACAGCTTTGTGAGGGGACCCTGGAGACTGCCTGTTGGAGACCTTAGATCTGGTCTAAGCCCTGTTCAGTGCAGCCTCTGTAATGTGGGGTATACCTACTGCATCCCTGATGGATGGCCATCGAATATTGGCTTAAATACTTCCACCAATGGAGAATGCACCATCTCCTAGGGAACTCTTTTGCAGTGGTGATCCACACTGCCTGTTTTTATGTTAAAAATCTAATTCAGAAAGTCAAATAAAATAAGGTTATCCATGATCATCATCATCATTATTATTTGCCATTATGATCCAACAGGATTGTGGCCTGATCTGAAGTAAAAACCCAGCAAAGAAGTTCAGAGCCAGTGCTTACAAGCTGTTTTGAAAACTATTGCTTTTCTTCTTCACTGAATATGAAAGGATTGAAGAAAATGTGATAGGAATGTTACTTAATGATGCGATTTTGATGTTCCTCTTGAGCTATGTGTGGGTTTGATTTTCCTATAATATATACCTTGATCTATATGTATATTACAAAAATAAAAGGCTAAAACATTAGTTAGGAATACCATAGACCTGTATCTTCTCAGATGACAAGCAATGATATTTTCCAAATGGTGAAATCTCTTGTCTACAATTTTAATGTATTTTGCATAACATAAGAGGTTTTTAGCACCAGAAAAATTCCATTTTCCTCAGTCAAGTTTCAGGTTCCTAACCTGATTTTCTGGGCTTAATCCTCTTCCTGTTGAAATCAATAACTACATTGTAATATAATGATTCACGTTCAAGGTTCAACCATAGAAAATTCAAGCTACATGCTGATTTTACTGCCATTGTTGAAAGATGATCCCCTAAAGTGTGCAAAAGCACAGTAAACTCTTAACCCTTTTGGTGCTGATCAACTTTCTCTAGAAGTCTACTTTGAATATCTAAAATTCAAAGTAACCCACCAAGGGAGCCTTATGGCCAATGTGGTGGAATAAATGTCTAATAAACACATAATAAATAAAATGTTTTATTTGTCAAGAGTAGGTATACGAAGTAGTCAAGTCTGAAAAGATACTCTTTGATGGTTGAAATGGCTTTGAAGTTAATCCGAGAGCCGCACAGACTTTTGACAGCTTACATAGGAAGCTGCTGTACAGTCTAGCTACATACCTTCTAGCCAGGCAGGATTTCTTATGAGCCCTAACTGGGAATCCAAGGGAATGTATGTGGCACCTTCTTCAGGAAAAATAGGTATCACTGAACTAAAACCCTTGCTTGAACATGTACAATTATGGTGTTCCAGTGGAAGAAATGGAGGAGAGTCTTGGAAAACTGACTTCTGTCATAGTCTGATACTGCATGAGTCATAGCACTTACACCATACCATTATCTGCCCTGTCATCATTATTTCTATTAATGGTCAATGTAATTCCAGTGATCTCACAATTTGTTGAGAGTCAGAGATGCTGGTGAAATAGATGCTGCTACAGCCAATTACATTGCTTTCAAATGATACTGAAGATGATATTGCTACACAACGCCTGTTTACCAGCTAATGATTGCTGATAGGGATGATCAGTGTTAGATTCACAGTTCAACCATCTGGCATTGGAGAATTCCCTTCAAGATCATTTCTTATTATGATAACTTTTTGACAGCAGTGGCTTAATTAAGGGAATATGGGAGAGACTGATGTGGCACTGAAGCTTTTAGTTGCTGATGCATTAATAATAGCAAGAGAAAAACCCCTGACCACCTTGTATTTGAAACCTAAGTTGAAATGTTTTTATATTTGGCTTTCCCAAAGGTCAATTTGTCCAATTAAAGTGAGAAGCAGTATACCAAGCCTAACCTGCTGTGGAATAGAATTCTTGCAAATCCATTCATGAGGTAGAATGAAGGGACTTATTTCAGGTTATGAGACAAGGAAAGAGAGGAAGACAGGAGTTGGTGGAGGCATGGGGCAAGAAAGCGTCTTCAAGTCTCCAGCAATGCATGCAAGCTTTCTCAATGCTTCTGGAAATGTGTGTATCCTCAATTCAGATTGAGACCATGGCACTGTGGGAGAAAAGAAATTAAGCTACTCCCCATCCGTATAAAAGCATTGTAGAAATATATGCAAATTTTGCAAGTTAATGGAAGGGAACTTTGCACACCTTCAGCAATGGAACACTTACTTAAGGTGTGTAATTTCCTCTCCATTTGCTTTCTAAAATTCCATACATTTCTACCATTTTTGAAAGAACTGTCACAGGAGCCATAAATAGGTAAGGGGAGTTAAAATCTCCCTTTTCTGGATTAGCTGCAGACTAGGCAATTCTTGTTTTAATTATCATTTTATTATAAAATTTCAACAGAAATTAAAAAGGTAAGTACATAGATTTGAATTATATACATATACATACATATGAGATAATACAGTTTTCTAAGAGCTATGCATGAATGTGACCAATGGCAGATGAGATATCCATATCTCAAATGGCATCTACATACCACCCATTTAGCTGTTGAAAGACTCATCCATTGGCCTTCCTCTGTTGGGTCCTCAACTCACTGCATTGTGAGTTTATTTATCCTTTCAGTGTTGAAATATCTGTCTTTTAGTTGTCAAAAGGATGCAGAAAATCCTTTTGTGCTGACTGAGCACTAACTTCTGGGAAGCTGGTGGACAATTTAAGAGGGCATGTGCCTGATTAGAGAGTGACACTGGACTCGAGTTTTGAGAGAACAGTAAGAGCTCATCAGCATCAAGAATAACTCTAAGGTCATGTACCAAGATGAAGTGGCATGTGAGCTAATTTACACACAGTTGCAAAGAGCCGGGTGAGAAACATTAGGAAGGGGGAAAAAAATTCCAGTACCTCAAGTCAGGAGTGCTGAAAATGGGGGTGGGGAACCAAGTAAGTCCACCAAAGTGTGGGGGACAATACTCCACTTGGTAATGTAACTGTCCAGCATTTAGATGTTGAACTGACCATTTTCACTTTAATCTCATAACTTTCAATATTGTGTGTAACCTTCGTCACTTTGGTGCTCCCTCTGACACCTGCCATATACAAAGAAATTGACCAGGCAAGGATATATATTTATATATTGGACAGCCAAAACAGCACACCTGTGAAAGACTGAAAAAAGTAATAATAATAATAGGGAAAAATTGACCCTAGTTGTGTTGAGTGCCAGCCCTTTCAAACTGCTGTCCTGGCATCCATAAAATGGAAGTCCTTGGTGCAATAGCAAAAAATGAGTGGTGGGGGATTTTTAGCCTGGCAACCCATGTTGAAATTGCTTTCCTGGACTGGATGGCATGACAACCCATCAGGACTGGTTGCCCAAGAGACTTGTTCAGAGAAAATAAGCCAGCATCCTGAAAGAGGCAGCTTGCATCATAGTGAGGGCAAACCATGTATGAAGCAGGTCATTGGATTTCTTTTCATGCTGAGTCACAGATTACAGCACCCTTAGTTCTGTGCAGGGAAGGCTTGTGGTGTGCTTTCAAAAATATGCAGTTTACAGTCCTGATCCAGATTTGGACAATTTTCTAAATCAGGGTATGCTGTGGCTTCTTCTTCTCCAAAATAAAAGAAGTTGGGAGAAGCCTTTTTTGTTTTTAAAAAATGCCACAGCATTTTGTGCCATTTGGCTTTAAGACATGATGCGATCCAGTCTGTAATTGAACAAGAAGAGGCTTGGAGAGGCATCTTACTTTAGGTACACACAAATGAGCTTCCAGAAGTGGAATTCCGTTCAACTCCTTAAAATTGTTAGACAGATGATTGGGAGACCCTGCTGAAGTGGGTGTGCAAATTGGAAGGGGATAAGCATTGAACATTGGACAGGGATTCCTTCTGTGAGCGAAACCCTGAACCCTGGATCCAGCCCATGTTGCTTTAATGAGGATGTTTATTCACAACTGTTACTTCCAGAATTTGAAATGGCACTAGCAGATCCTGTGTGTCAGTATTTTATTGAGTTGATGATGGAACCTGATGCACTTGTAGCCTTCACGGCCGCTTCAGCATAGACACTCAAATGGGAGGCAGGAACGGGCTCCTTCAAAACAGCCAATGTCAGAGCAGGCCAAGCCTCCTTGAGAGAATAAATTATTGTCCAGAAGTAGCTAGTGACACCCATAGCGTCTTCATTTTTTAGTTTAGAAACATCCCTGGTAAAGAAAAGGTTAATAAGCATGTTTATAATAAGAAAAGCCTCACTCTCTTAGATACACACACTTCACTGTACCCGGCTAATCCCTGAAGCAAGGAGTTTTAAGGTAATTCGTGGTGCAGCTGTCCTTTACTGGAACACAGGCAGAATTTTCTGCCCATGGTCAGCTGCAAGAACAAATGTCAATAGCAAATGAAAAAACAAGATGTTCAAGCACAGACTTCAGCCCAGGCAGGAAGGGCACGTGAGTGGGGGTGTTGGCATGGTCTGAATCAAGCTGAACAGCACGAAAGGGTTTAGTGCACGGCTTATGGCCAAGTAGAAGCAACAGGTCAGTGGTAAGGAAAGAATGCTGGTGATGGAAGCCCAACTGATTGACATGTAGAGGCCATAAAGTCACAATAAATCTATTGTTTCGCTTGAAGGAAATGGGATTAAAGTATGTATAATCATTACAGCCGCTGCACTATAAAGCACCAAACTGACAGTTGCCCATTCAGTGCTGGATGTGCACTCTGCCATCCAAATCCTTCAGCCCAGACTGAGGCAAAACTCACACTGGCTTTGTCTGGTTAAAATGGCCATTCTCCTTGAGTGTGGCAACTTTCTCTCAGGGGTGCTTCACACTGCTGAATCCAAGATAAATCCCAGCCCCATTTTTCTTGACAGGCAGTTATGAAATAAGTTGAGGCATTTAAAATCCTCAATTCTCATGTAAGGAATTGGTTAGGAAGGATGGGGAAAGGTCTGGAACCTCCTCTCAGAGTTCTCCCTTGACTAAACCAGGGGCTGGGGTGAACCTTTGGTCCTCTAGTTGTTGTTGGACTGCAACTCCCATCAGCCCCTGCTGGCATGGCCAAAGGTCAGGGATGCTAGGAGTTGTAGGCCCCTGGAACCTCCAAAAGGGCCACACCTTCACCACACATGGATTAAGGAGCCTATTTGGGCAATCTGAGAAACTGCCTTGTGCACCAGCACAAAATGGCTGCCATGGAAGGTGCATCTATTCATAGTCACTACATGGCCCAGAGGCATTCATGAAAAACAAAGGTGGAGCTCCTTGTTTCATTTTGAAGTGATTACGGCTACCAGAGAGAAAAATATTATATTTTTTTTAAGTGGGAAGAAGAGAGTACCTCAGCAAGAGCCAGGAAAGGCACTATATTGCTTCCCCCTGGATTAAAGGGTGCTATGGAGCAATAGCACCATCTAACCATATTTAATTCTCATTTTTTAAAAAAGGGATGGCCTTTCTTATGCAGACATCATGAAGCTGGATGATAAACAAAAAGTCATGATAAAATGCAAGACCTCATTCTCAATAAATGAACCATTACCAAACTAAAGAGTCATGACTAACATTTTGAATTCATGTCAGTTGAAGTCGCCAAACATTTCCAGTTGTCCTTCTCAGCCATTCTCTTTCTGAATTCATTAATGTGATTAATATGCTAAAAATGAGATGAGAAAGCTACATGCACAAAAGGGGCAGTACTTACAGCACAACTGAGTTCAATTTTTCCACCATTATTAATATATTGTAAACGCTTATACTTGCTAAAGTAATATAGATAACATACATACATACATATAAGCTTGCTATCTGTGTAAGGGCAGACTTCTTAACTGGCCGCAATAACGAAGGGTATCAGTTACAGCCACTGGTTTCTGGAGAGGCACTCATTGGATTGTGGCCAGCGAAAGGGGCAGACTTCTGTTTAAAATCCAGTCCCTTGGATGATTAATCTCCCTATGGCCCTAGGCTTTGTCACTGTGTTTTAAAGATAGGATGCGATCGTTGTGATGCCTGAACTGTCACCAGGTGGTGCCACAGGGCTTCCGTCATCCTCCAGGGTTATTTCAGAGAATGATCAGGAGACCTCCCTTGAAAATCACCCTAAGATTGCTGACCTATGCAGCTAGCGGGAAGCAAACTCTGTATTGAACTCAGTGGGTCTCACTTTTGAGTAGACGTGCATAGGACGGCACGGTTTAGTGGCAGGAATCTCCCATTTCCATTAGAGGACAGTGCACTTCTTTCATTTTTCACAAATGAATCTCTCTAGTTGGGAATCAATCATATGAGAGAATCTTCAGGTGAGAGTCTGTTCCATTGTCATCCATTCATTCAAACAACTGACACATAATGGACTTACATTAGGGATGGGAACATGTAACCCTGCAGATGTTACTGGACTACATCTCCTATCAGTTCTCATCACAGGTGATGCTGGCTGTGGCTGGTGGGTGTCATAGTCCACCAGCATCTTCAGGGCCACAAGATGTCTACCCTGTTTATAATAAACAAAAGCTTTCCTTATTATTAAAAGGGAAGGCTGTGATTAATATTTTATGTTTTATAAAATATTCTCTGTTACAGTAGTATCCCAGGATCAAATTGTCTTAATTCCCCCTGCAACTATTTCCATTGATAGTACTGTCAAAGATTCAGATATGAAGGTCATTTGTGACACTGAATGCCATGAAGTGCAGTGGTTCTTATTGCTAGAAGGAAAACTATAGAATGATTAACTGAAATTAAAAAAGGCACTAGCTTTAGCAATGACTAGGAAGTAAAATCCATGCATTTTGCTTAAATGGATTTGGCAATCCAAATACTTATTTTCCTTTGACTCTTTGAAAAATGCTTAATGGAGAAGATGCTAATATTAAATTTAATGTTTATGCATTTATGTTTAAGTCCGAATGAGATGTACTTCTCAGGAAGCCTGTCTGACTGCACTGTTTGACTGCAATCCTATGGTTCGGTGGGTGCGGGGGACCCCAGAGGTCTTCGGGTATCACGGTCCTCCATCTACATGAGCAGAGAGGGAAGTTCACGAGTGGAGAAGAGGGCCCATAGCTGTAGCAGCAGCAGAAAGCTTGCCATCAGAGCTATTCCACTCTTGGTGCTCCAGTGGCAGTAGGGGGGGAAAGGACATGTTGGGGTAAGTCAGGGGAATATGATGGGAAGCCCTGGATCAGCTAGAGACAAGCACCCCTCAGTGCTCAGGCACAGCCCCACGAAGAGGTAAAAAAGTAGAGCTCCCTTGGAACAAATGGAATGAATTTCTTTCCCGTTGAGCCATGGTTGGGAAATTGCAACACAAAAACCCATGTGGAGAGAAAAGGGAGCGGGATAGAAACAAGGTCCCCTTCCTCCTTCTGCCCTGGTTAGGGTGAGCTGCCTGGACATAAGCAGTGAAGGTTTTTCAGGCAAAGGTTCTTGCCCAGCCCCAAACTTCAGGGAAGGCTTTGCCAGAGTGCTTTATGCGATGTGCTTGCACTGAATTTATAAAAAGTGTCCTGATTTGCCTTTCTGTTTCATAAATTGTTAAGCAATATGGGATGATGGAAGGAACTCTATGAATTTGATAGCATACGTGATGAGTTTGTTGTTGATACGAAGGTCTCTTCTCATTGAATGAGAGTGCTGATGTGTGGATATCGGAAATGATACAGGTATCATGTGATAGTTGAGATCATCACAGGGAGAAAAAAAGATCCCATGATCTTATGAATCCTCTTCTCTGATAAAAATAGCTTGTGTTTGCTTAATTAGTGTTTCTTAATTCTTACGATGATGTTCTTAGCAAGAAAAGGTGGTAGATGTATTAATAGTTGCATTGATTCACATCATACTCCTTGAAGCATTCTAAACGCAATCATACTGAAGGGGCAAAATATTGTCATATTTTTAAGGAAAAATATAAGAGTCAGGACTTTCTTATTTTACTCTTTTTATATTCTTACCTATGTTTAGATTTCTGCCAGGGATCATGCAAGGTTTTTGGCTTCTATGAATTAGAGGCAAGGAACTCAGACTTTATGAAGTTTATTTTAACCAGTTTGTATTAGTTAAATACAAATGGAATGAATTAGTTAAATACAAACTAATGTATTTGATTGGATTAAAATGTCAGAAATGTCAGAATTCTCAATAACGTTGCATACAATCACTGATCATGTGATAGTTATTTATCTTACTCATATATTTGATTTGTATCTTGGTTTTTATCCCCTGTCCCCACAACTTCAAACCAAAATTGTCCAGGTCATATGCAAGGTTATTACATCAAACTCAGACTTTTTAAAAAATGGCAAGGAGTTAAATGAAAAAAGGTAGACAGGACAGATCTAAGCAGCCATATAATTCAACACATTGATTTTCATTCCAAACACCAAAGGAAAAAGTCCTCCAAAATATGTGCACATAGCAGTTTTTCTAGTTTCTGTTCAAGTGGAGCCCTCTTTATGCCCAGGACTGGAAGGAGCCATGGAGGAGAGGAATGCTGGAGTTTGGCATAGTGTTCATGGCAGAGTACTTTGGGAACCTGTACTTATTGGTCAATTTATTTATTATTAAATTTCTATCCCACTCCTTAGCCAAAATGGTTCTACAAAACAAAACAAAATGAAATGAAATGAAATAGTAGAGCCAAAATGGCTCACTAAATAACATAATTCATTTATGAGACATTAGTAATTGGATGGCATACAAATGTCATAAATAAATAAATAAATAAATAAGTCGTGTCTCAAGGTCAGTGCCATTAGCTACAATATATAGTTAGAGGTAGAACTACATGTGATCAGGGATGGTGCTTTAAACAACACCCACAATGTCAGATTCCCTGACAATCCCCCTTACCCAAAGCAACACTTTTTAATTCATCTGTTAACAAGCTCTGTTGGGGATAGGTGTTTTAACTTCCAGTGGACCAGGGGCTGGATCCAGATTTAAGCAGGATCAATCATGCCGGCACATGTGGACTTCCCTGCTTCCTCCTCCCTGAATCAGGGGTACCTGCAGAATGGGGTGTGTTGTGGTGTGGCTGGAGGGCAATTCCCCCTCACTAGGCAGAGGGACCTACTGCAGATGGAGCCCTTAATCTTATGGAAAGTCTCTTCCTTTCACAGACAGCAAATCCTGCAGCCACCCCTGGCTTATTTTTCACAGGTACGAATAGTTAATTTCTATTGACATACATGAGCTTATAACAAATAAAATGGAGGGATGACTTCAAGGTAAGAGATGGCAGCACAAGGATTTGACTCCTATGAATTGAGGGCACTATGGACAGAACCATGTGATGCCATACAGAAACAGAAGTTGAAATAGGCACACACAACTATAATGAAAGTCACTTGGCAGAAAACTAACAAGTCCTTATTAAATCTTGAAAGGGGTTAAAGCTACGTTGGCGACGGCAGCTGTTCTAGGGAGTCCGGCTTGCCCAGTCCTTATCTCACTCTTATCCTGAGCCATTAACTGGCCACAATTACGAAGCGTATCAGTTACAGCCATCTGTTTCTAGGGAGGCACTCATCGGATCGTGGCCAGCCAAGGGAGATTAAGTGGAGAAAAGCAGAAATGGCAGGAGGATTCTAGAGGGTTCTGCCGCTACGGCCAGGCTCCCTCGTATAGCGGTGCACACAGAGCATCGTCTGGAGTCAAGAACAGCTGCAAAGAATTAGGCATAAAGATAAACTGTGAAGGCTGTGTCAAAGCTGCTATAAAGGAAATGCATTTCTCAATGCACTTGTAATGCGGGCCTGTGCAGAAAGAAACAAAAGCACACAACACGCATGTGTGTAATTCTGGGAAGCACTGAGAACGTTTTTTGGTTTGTGGATAAGTACTGGCCAGTAGAGAGCCTGGCTTGGGAATTGGGTTTGCCCTCTTCTGAACAGGGTCACACTCCCCCTGAAAGATCAGTTTGGAACCTTGGAAGTTGTTCTGGATCCTGTGCTGGGCTTGGATTTGCCATGGCAGTGGTGTCAAGGAGCACTTCGACTTGCCATTGTTCCTAAATCAGTCTGATCTGGCAATGGTGACCCATGTTTCGGTTACATAAAGCTATTGCAATGTGCTCTGCACAGGGCTGCCCTTGAGGAGTGTCCAAAAGCCAGAACTGGTGCAAAACATGGCAGTTAGCTTGCCAGCGGGTGACCGGTGCACCACTGCACTGAAAAACTTGCAGGAGTTGCAGGTTGTTTTCCAGGCACAGCCTCTGAAGCTCAAAACTTCTCCGCCTTGCAGTTTTGCCAAGGTGGGGACTGCAGGTGGCACAGGGCCATGGGCATGTCAAGGGGTCCTCAAGAGGGTGCCTGTAGACACACAAGGCACTTTAAGAAAATTGCTTTTCCCACCCCCATTCTTTACATCTGCAAACATGGATTTTTTTGCATGGAATACAACTGCCTGGCAATTTTGCACAGGCTTCAATAAAGGCAGACAAATTAGCAAATGAGTATCTGTTTGCAGGTGGCTTCAATATACCAGCTTCAAATACTGGAAGTGTTGTTTGCTCCTTTGCACTATCGGAGGCAAAAGTCCATGGTTCCAGTTTAGCGGTATCAGTTTTTTGCCTGTAAAAGGGAGTGGAGAACCCATTTATGCAGACCATAATTTCTACAAAGCAGGTAAATTTTTTAAAAAAGGAATATTAAGAGACTGTTTCAATACAAAATTAATCCATGTACTCACTCTTCACTGGGCACTGCCAAAGCATAATTAAAAAAAAAAGAGTTAAGTATTAAAAAAAAAAAGCTTCAGCTGCATCACACCACCTGAAGTTAGCTGAATTAGATAATCCCTTTTGAAAGAGATGTTGCAGTGTTAATAAACACAAAACTTTTTTTTGTGTGTGGGGGGGGGCGTGAGGCTGAATAAGACACAGCCTAAGATGCAGAGATGCCACAGGTAGGTGTCATTGCAGCCATCTATTTGTTAGACATTTTGCAGTGATGCCAACAGCAGTTTCTCAAATTCCCAAATGTCTCCTCAGCTCCAAAATGTGTGGGGCCCTTGCTCTAAATGAATTGGGGCCTAGCTAGCTTAGGGGCTGCCTGTCTTGAATGAACTGACTTCGTGATTAAGATCAGCTGCAAAGGCCTTTCTGAAGACCACCCTTCTCAAGCAGCAGAACTGATCCTATGCAAAACCCAGGGCCAGGCAGCCTGGAAGCTGGAAAATGTGGTATCTCACAAAAACCTGAAAATGTTCTTGTTCGCCTGAATGTTCTCCAGCTTCTAATTTCTGGCAATTAATCACATGCTGCTCCAGTGGCTCTTGTTTTTCTTTGTTATTGCAGTTGAAATGGTTTTTAATAATGCATTCAAATGTGATTTGTAACAATTATAAGTGAAGTGTTTTAGTGTCTTTATATTATTAAATTAAGGGTGAAATTTCTCCACTGATGCTTGATCTATATTTGGAACTCTGGCATGTGTTATCCAACCAAACTTAATATTCATGGATTTGTACATAATAGTTTAGAATTTAAACTTATTCTTTTTGTACAGAGAAGGGCAACAAAAATGATCAGGGGGCTGAAGCAGCTTCCCTGTGAGGAGCGGCTTTGACAACTGGGATTGTTCAGCTCAGGAAAAAGGCAAGTAAGGGGAGACATGACAGAGGAGTTTAAAATAATGCAAAGAGTGAAGAAAGTAGAAAGGGAGACAGTTTTCTCCATCTCCCGTAATACTTGGATCAAGGGTCATCCCATTAAGCTGATTGGTAGGAGGTTTAGGACAGATAAAAGGAAGTTCTTCTTCACAGAGCATATAGTTAAACTATGGCATTTGCTGTCATGGGAAGTGATAATGGCCCCCAGTCTGGATGGCGTAAAAGGGGATTGGGCAGATTCATGAGGAAGGAGGCTCTCAATGGCTCCTAGCCTTGCTGGCTCTGTGCCCCCTCCTTCACCAGAGGTGGCCTGCCTGGATACACCAGGAGTTGCTGAGGAGCTTGGGCAGGAGGAGGTCTTGCACCCGTCCTGCTGAGAGATCCTGCGGGCAGCTGCTTTGCCACAGAGTGCTAGGCTAGATGGACCTTTGGTCTGATCAAACATGGCTTTTCTTATATTTTCATGTTCTTTATGTACTTATGCCAATGATCTTTTATTGTTTATCTCAAAACTCCAGTCATCTTTGCATTTTTGATGCAATTGATTAATAATTTTGTCTATTTGCCTGGGCATTCCATTAAAGTCTGAACTGATGTCAGTTGAAGATACTGTACCCCACAAAGTACAGAGAACAAGTGTGGTGTGGTGGTTGGAGTGAGGACCTTGGAAATGTGGGTTCTAGTCCCAACTTGCCCATGAAGTTCACTGGTAACTTTGAGCCAGCCATTCTCAGTCTAATCTACTCCACAAGGTTGCTGCTGTGAGGGTAAAATGAAGCTATGCAACCCACCCCAGATTCCTCACAAGATGAAATAAAGGCACCACCACAACCACCACCACCACCATCCTATTAATTAATTGGGAATCTAGGTGTTGCACACCTAGATTTCTTTATTTACTTGGAAATACTTGTCCACAGAGATGTATCTCAAATGATGAAGCTACATTTGAGTAAGCTGATCAATGAGATCTTATGGAGCCTTGCTAGAAGGGCATCTTTATATGGAGTAAGAGATGAATACAGTTATTTATAGAGTACTTTTACTTCATAGAGTAAGATAAATACAGTTCAGATAAATGTAATTGTTCAAATTATTTGTTTTATGTGCATTTTTTATTGCTGCCTGGCAAGTATCTTCAAAAACATTAATGCTTTTTGTAAATTCCTATGCGGTTCCATTTGATCATGAATATTTTTGAAAATGATGCAAGTTCTGATTAAAGAGGGTGGATTTCCCTGACCTCTCATTAGATCACAGGGCCTATTTGTTGACTTGTAATACACATAAATTTTGCTCTTTTCTGCTCAGATTAGTTTTAGGATCTTCATACTTGGATCCTCTCCCCAGATGGACTGCACTGGGTTCTTGATATATTAAAACAGATACAGACGCCTCCTACAGTTATGGCAATAAGAGAAGTGTGGTTTTCAGGGTGTAAGAAAACTGTAAGATTTCATTTATTTTTTATTTTTGAAACTCAAACTGAAAAGGGTGCAATCCCATTGCCCCTGTGGCGGATGCCAAACTTGGAGATTTACATGCATCCAGGAGCAGGAGTGAGGCACAGCAATGACAATCTCATCTGGGGAGGGGAAGGGAAAGAGACTGGGATGTTGATTAGAACTAGCGAAACTCCATGGCCCCAGCCTTCTTCCCTCTTCCTGCCCCTTTTATGCACTCTCAAGCCCAGCTGGATGGGCAGCTGGCATGTTTGTTCCTGTGCAAGGCAGCACAAGGGTGGCTTGGGCCTTGGCCTGTGGAGTTCCAGCTCCAGGATCATAGTCTCAGAGCTGGGACTCCAAAGAATCTTCCCGTCTTCCACATGATCACAGGAGGCCATAGGTTACACCCAAGTGGTAGAGAAGTATTACAAATAAATAAATAGGCATGCAAGAAAAGGGTCTTCCCATGTGTTTTTCCAAAACTCTAGAAGGCAATCCATGTAGAATTGTGCCTGGTTCCCACTCCCCCTGTATTTAGGAAGGGGGTCAAACTGTATCTTTTAAACTTGGCTTTTAAAATAATTGTTATGGATTGCAGTGTGGTTTTTAATGTTTTATTGTGTTTTTATGTTCTGAATGTTTTCAAATGTTGTTATTGATTTGCCCCAGTAAAGCAGTACACAAATACAATCAATCCATTGATCACATTTCTCTCTTGGAGCTACATCAAATTTGAGAAAATACAAGGATCAGAGCAATGTGAGGCTACAGTCTAATTTAAGTTCCACTTATTTCAATTAGGACTAAGTGGGACCAGTGGGTCCTAGATGGGATGCATCCCTTATGGTTTTGTCAGGCTGGGAGTGCACTTATTTTGGTGTAACATCGCTGCAGTTCAGTCAGGATCTTCCCAGCAGAATTGCTGAGAAGAAAGCAATATAACTGCATAAACCCAAGAACACAGTAAGGCCCATGGCAACATTGCTGGCACACACCAATGATGACCGGCAGTTCAGCCACCCATGAACTGGCCCAAATCAGGGAAATGTCCCAATAGCCTCAACCCACTGTGCCAGACACCAGGTGCACAGGGAAAATGCCTCCTTGTGCAAGCAGCCAAGGAGCTGGCCGTATCCAGGAATTCTTGGAAGTGATGAATCGAGATCCCCTTACACACTTTTTCTTACCTGGACTGCTTTCCTACCAGGAAGGATTGTTCCTTTTGGCTGCCCAGGACAAATGGAAGAAAGGACAGACCATCTAGCAAAACACCAAGGGAGCTCCCTCATGGGGAAGCCTACACAAGACACAGAGGCCCACTGGGAGAGTGAGTAGGCGTGCGTCAGAACATCTCTGCAATATCAGAGTCCATCAGCAGGAATGTTGCCTGCACTCCTCATCTGTCTCTCACATCGTGCACATCAACCTGCCCTCCTACCCCCCATCCCCTTGCACAGGCATGTCCTTGGTTCCTGGGCCTGCTGGTTCTTGCTCCCCATCTCTTTCTGCCACCTGTCTTCCTGCTTCATCAATGAAGCAGTAAACAGGGTTCAAGTCTCCTTTACTTCCTGGGACGCATGCCCAGAGGGTGCGATTGCACGCCATGAACCCTGGCCCAATTCCTGGCTTCTCCAGGCAGGGCCATGCCAGGTCTGAGCCCCTGGAGATGCTCAGCTAGTCAGTGTAGACAATCCTCAACTGCACGGGCCAAAGGTCTGACTTGTGTAGGGCAGCTTCCTATGTTTCTGTGTTTAGGATTCACATTAAAGGTGGACATAAGGCCACCAGAAGGAGTGACTGGTGGTTTTTCCATCAAAAGGGAAGAGGTTGGTGAGACAGTCCTTGTCTCCTCTCAAACAGTCACTGAATCTATGGAGGACCTTTTCTGAGCAGGGCCAACAGAGCCATTACTTGAAAGAAGCATTTTTTTTTACCTCTAGTGCAAGTGCAGAAGCCCTCTCCTGGAAAGGCGCCAGCTTGGGGAGGTAAGGGAGCTTTAAGCCCCCCCCCCCACCCCACACTATGTGTCCCACACACAGCTTCTGTTCTGAAATAGTAGCTGATTATCTTTTTAGATTGTTATTTTGCAAGGGTAATTGCAGTAGCCCACACTTGAGTAATCCTATCCTCTCCCCTCCCTTCCCCTCCCCTCTCAGGATGTCTGTTTTGGCTCTAAGAGTCCTGTTATGATGAGGGTGACCACGTGCCTCTCTTTCAGAGGTCATGCCTCTATCTGAAGGGTTCCCAGAGGACTGTGCCCTGTTTGAAAAGGGGTCCAGTTCAATTCCAATCTAAGGTGATGCTTAAACAAATGCATAAGAGCAATTGCTCATCAGCAGTTAGCATCAGGTCAGTCTTCCATGCTGCACACTAAGCTTCTATCTGAATTATAATAGTTATTCCTAAATTGTCATCTGTACATCAAAACAGGTAACATTTCTGCCAATTTTATGCAAATTGCAAGTCTCTCTCTTTCATTCTCTGTCTCTCCCTTTGGTAATGCATGTCCTCTTCCCTGCCACTACAGTTCCTAAATGGCCACTCTGACAGTATGAGGCCAGGAGGCCAGGCAGTGTGGTGAGGCGTTGGTTCCACCTTTGCTAATGCCATAAGAAAAAGTTAACGGAGGGGCCGGGCAGGGCGCCCTGCGTGAAGTCAGCGTTCTGACTGAGCTCCCTTCCCCGCACTCGTTTGCCCCCCCCCCCCCCTACAGTGATGGTGGCAGCAGGCTGCTTCGACACAACACGGCACCAACCAGGCATAACGACAGCCCTGCCTCCTGTGTGATGCCAGATCTGTGTCCTGAGCAGTGACCTATTCCCAGGAGCTGCTGGTGCAGGAGGGCTGCCCAAATGGTAAAGCACTGCATCTACTGTAACAGGAGCATAGGATTACCTCCTGCATTTCTTAGCTTCCAGCACCAGGACTTGAGGCCAGCCTATTTTAGGCACACAAATGAGAAAAGCAGGCTGCACGTGTGTAATTAAGTTGGAAGAACGTACGAAAAGCCACGCTGGATCAGACCAGGGTCCATCTAGGCCAGCCTTCTGAACACATGGTAGCAAACCAACTGCCTTTTGGGTTGCTGCTCCCAGGCTCTTCCACCGTCCTTTTAATATCTGCTTTGAATTATGCTGCCTGCTTTTAAAAATCTGCCTTCTCCTATGCTGTCATTCTTCCAGCAACAGAAGACGCGTTGTCCAGTACAGTGTCAAAGAGTAAAGAATCATTATGGTTGAACAGTTATACTTTTACTCCTATTTATTTTCCTAAAAGCATAATTAATCTAACTATCTCATAATATGCCATGATGCCAAAACAAAATAAGTTTGACTTGACTGTGTTTAGTAAATCAAACGGTGGCATAATGCAAATTTATTGTCAGCTTATTAATACTTCAGACGCTTTCCTGAAATATAATATCCCTCTTTAATCATGACTTGATAGATGATGGTTAAGGGGCAAATAAATCCAGTTATCTCACAGGAAAATGAATGATGCATCAATGTGCATGTCATATTGTGGATACTCTATTAGAGCACTTCTACCATGCAGGATGGAAGACAGCAATGTGAAGCTGGTGGTTTCCCTGAGGTTACTCTCCTGTTTCCCACAGGAACCAAGCAGCAATTTGTGTGTTGCCCTGGCCGCAGTGAGCTGCAAACCTTATTCCTGCTTTTTTCTGCAAAGTCCTTGTACTTGCCAGCACAGCAGCTGTGCACTTGGTCTGCACACACTCCTGTGGAAGGAAGACTCTGCTGTCCCTACAAGCAAGTAAACATGTTTACTCGCCTCAAGGGTGATTAGAGAGCAGTGCTCAGAGGGAAGCAATGTAACAGCGCTTCGGGATGATAGATAGAACAATCCTAAGCATGTCCACTCAGAAGCAAGTCTTTCTGAATCCACTGGGGCTTATTACCAGGCAAAGGTCATAGAGCTGCAGACTCAAAAACTTTTAAAAACTATCTTGCATTATTCTGACTGTGCATTCAGAAGGGTTATGTGGGGAGAAAATACATCCCGAGTATAAATAAAGCTTAGTGTCATGGTGTGAATTTGGAAGCAACTTTGTTTCACTTTGCATCTCAGGCCTTTCAGCAAAAGGATGGTCTGAAGAAACATACCCTCTGTAACGTGGTCAGAACCCAATTCAGATTGCTTTGTAATCTCTTCTCCCAATTCATTCTGCTGCCTCTGCCTTTGAAAAGAGCATAGAAAATTCCTCCACCTCAAACTGTTGCCAGCAGAAAATGATCCTGACTGTGATGCCGCACTATAACTTCAGCATCATTTCCTTGTACCTGACATTTGCAAATACTGTTTCCTCTGACTATTTTAATGCTATTTAGAAAAATAAACTCTCTCCTGCTTTATTATACTATGCACTATGGGATTGCTCACAGAGGAATAGTATCATCTTTTTTCAGGAAAATGTTTCTGCTTAACACCCACCCACCCAAACAAAAGCAAAACCCTAAACAAACCCACGGCTGTGTTCACGCATACAGAGCAGACCGGCACAAAGTAAGACCTGTGGTGGTGTATGGCGCGATTTTACGGACGAGACCAGAGACTGGTTGGAATTATCGAGAGGGATTTATTTACCTGCCGGCAGGGACCATGCACTCGTGAGAGTGTGGTGCTGAGCAGATTGAAGGCAGGATTTTTATACTCTTTTACACGGACGGCTATGCAGGTGCTTGAATAACAGCGAACAATAGGGGAAATCCACTGAGCTACATTCGCACACATTTTTTTTT
>NW_025335468.1:11130038-11299609 GCF_004798865.1 Varanus komodoensis | reverse complement strand
TGTAGCTCAGTGGATTTCCCCTATTGTTCGCTGTTATTCAAGCACCTGCCGGCAGGGACCATGCACTCGTGAGAGTGTGGTGCTGAGCAGATTGAAGGCAGGATTTTTATACTCTTTTACACGGACGGCTATGCAGGTGCTTGAATAACAGCGAACAATAGGGGAAATCCACTGAGCTACATTCGCACACATTTTTTTATGCTAAAGCAAGCAAGCGAGGGTACAGGGCGTGACGTTATGCTAGAGCGTAGCAACAAAGGCTGCTCTGTGGTCAGCCTTGCGTAGCGTGCACATTGGTTGGGGTTCTTGTTCTTACGCGAACAGGACACTCTGATCATGCTTCTTACCTGTGAGGAGCCATGCCCTAGCTGCATGTTCGATGAAGAGGGGGGTTACAACATTCCCTACTGGTCTTCTTGGGGAATCGAATCATCGAATCATCGAGCTGCTAGCGGATGGTGCTTGTAACTAGCACCCTGGCCCAGGTGAGACCTGGCATGAAGTGCCAGTATTGTCAATGCGCTGCTGGACAAGGCGGGTAACCCAACGGAGCAGGAGGGGGCCGAAAATAAAGAAAAATAACAACCCTAAAAGAACTAATGACAGACTCCTCTGCGACTATTTGCAGTCCCTCCAAATATCAATGGTTTGTTGGTCCTTTTCACCTCTTCACTGGGACATCTCAGACCTGGCCAAGCTATCAAAAGTAGTGGATGAGGTTGGGAGAATGCCTGTCTCCTGCCTCCAGATTCAGAGGCGGTGTAAAGCAGGGAAGAACAAGTGCCATCTTTTTCCGACTTTTGCAGACAGCACATCTGTGTCCATGTGTCTGAATTACTGCAAAAGAGAAACAGCTACCTGGTGCAGTATGGGGGGAAAGTGAGTAAGGGCATGTAAAGATCCCAGGGGTGGGGCTGGAAGCAGAAAAAGGAGTAAGCTGTGAAGGAGAGTAAGAGAGCATGCGTGCTGTTGTGTGTAGAAAGGGGGTGCTTCAAGATGGAAGCAGCCAAGCATCACCTGTTGATTGATGAGAACAGAGCAGGAGTAGCTCCTGAGGGTCCACCAACCCTGCTTTTGAAATGCTCCCAAATTCAAAGATTGTTTGTCCCATGGCATGTGTTTCACTCAGCTCTGTGCTCTGTCTTTTCAGTATTTGTATGTATTTCTGCAATGATAATATTATATTACATTTGTATCCCACTTTTTTCTCACTTGCAAGGAACCCCTGGAGCATTAAAAGATCCCCCTCGTCTCTATTTTACCCTCACCATAAGCCTGTGAGGTTAGGATCAGAGTCCATGAGTGGACCAAAGTGACCCAGTGAGCTTTACAACCTAGTGTGGGTGTCCCTCTAATAGGTACAATAGGATTACATTCAAAGAGAAAATTATTCACCAGAGACATATCATTATTGCTCGTTTTGTTTTGTTCTCTCTCCCTCCCTCTGTGTGTATGTGTGTGTGTATTGTCTACTGAGAAAATAATACTTAGATTGTGCATAGCATATATAAGCATCAGGCCGTCAACATCGGCTGAGTTTCTCCCTCATTAAACGTGATTCAGGAAGATGGAATTAATAATACAAATAACAGCATGGTAATTGTCATAGAATAACATTCTAATGGCTTCACTGAAAGACTGAGCAGAATATCTGAGTGGCAGTGTATTTTGGCTAAAGGCTACAAACAATGTAGGACCAAAACAGGATTTGTTATGAAAACAGTGACTAAATTCATGTACATAAAACACAATTATTTTAATTAATATATTGATGGTAAGCTTTTGGTTATCTTTTTTTCTTCTTCTTAAAGTCTTGAATTCAGGACATTTTAAACCTTTAATAAGATAAATAAATACATAAATATGATGGAAAATGCCATAAGTCAGAGTACAATCCTTATTAACCGTATTAGTTATTTAACCATATTAGACACTGACAGAAGCCCTCTTCAGATCTAATGACTCTGATCCCTTCCTCCTCAAAATACAGTTTGTTGAACTCAGAACAAGTCTCCTAAAGAACTGGCTATAAGGTTTTTAATATGCATTCAGGATTGTGAGAGAAGAAGGAAGATCGCATGGACAATCCTTCTCTTCTCTTGCATCCACAGCTCATGGTACCCTTGATGAACCCTCTCTAGCCATCTGGGGTGCCCTCATGAACATGGGGGCTGTGTCATATGGGGTTGTGGTGTCAGGAGGCACTTGAAAGGTTTCGGCACTCACCAGCCCCACTGGTGCAAGGTCCCTCTGCCCAATTTAGGGTGAGTCCTTTGGAACTGGATGTTCAGGAGTTGCAGGAGGGCAGGGAGAAGATAGAGCTCCCTCCCACTCACACAACCAGTGGACGTACTCAACCTGAAACAAAGTACAGCAGGATATAGATGGCTGAAGCTTTAACCTTTTCACCTTGATTTGCACTTTCTCAGGGGCTATTTTGAGATTCTAGATGGCTCAAATGTTAAGCTACGCTTCAGCTCTCTCTGGTTATTCAACACATTGAACTATTTGCTTAGTGAATTCAAAGGACTAGCTAGGATACTCCTTGACAGCTCTTGCACTTGGGTAGATATAAGTGCACAACTCAAGTCCAGACCTGTTACAACAAATAAGAAAATAGCCGTTAATGTTCTCCTTTTGTCTGGCAAAGGCAGATGTGCCTTGATATTTATAGCAGTCACTTAAAGCAAATAGAAAAGTTCAGTCTGTAGGTTTTTGAGTCAGGAAAGGTATTTCAGCTATGGCAAGACTGGATTTCATGTTCCTCTAGTGTCAGCCACTATTACTTTAAATAGTTCCTTCCCCTTGTGGGTATAGCTGGTTTCTCTTACATTTTTATTTAGTGATCGCTAACTGAAAGAAGAGGAAGACAGGATTCCTGGAACCTGAGGCTCCCTTTGCGTCTAGATACCGTTGTTGCTTAAGAAAGAGGCAGTATTCCAGAGAGGATCCATCACCTTCATGAGATGCGTCATAATTCAACTCAGGACATGGAATTTTATTTTAAATGGCAAAAATTGGCATGGCTGCTCATTACAGTCCTCCTAATTGCCAGATGCTCTTGTCTAATACAGGTAGTAATAGCAAGACCAAATGGGTTATTAGAATTCATAAGGCCCACGTCAAGAGACATCCCTCTCTGCACCCTGCACAGGGCCCAGGCATCATTTGGGGGTGGCCAGCACAAGCTTGGAACATGCCCCCCGCCCCCTCCCACACACATACAATTCTGTATGGTGCATGGAACATCCTAAGTAGTGAAAGCGACATTTGTATTCTATAGACCAATTCAGTCTTTAAAGCTTTATTTTTTCTGGTTTTTCATTGCAGGCTTAGCAAATTGGGGTGATATTCCTTGGCAGTCTTTCAAAAGAATTAGCTAGGAATTGCATGATGAAGCTGGTATAATTTTCCCCTCCTGCATGGCCCCAGACACCTTGTCTCTTCAAGGTTTGTATACAGCAAGCAGGTAAAGAGAGGGGGCCTTCTAGCCCCACCCTCTCCATCATCATGTCCATCGTTCCCTGTGAAGCACTGCAGGCCATGGCTGCCTGAAGAAAGCCTCTGTCAATGGAGGAACCATGCCACTACCCCCCGAAATTCACTGGGGAAAGGCTACAAACATGTATAAGGGGACTGGACCAGGAGTGGCACTAGGCAGAGGTGGATCTAGTTCCTAAGAACAGGAGGATACTTGATCTTGCTGGGTAAGACGCAGACTTGTGTACTCCAAGAATCTGTTCCCAGCTGAAGGAGGGCTATGGAAGCTCACCAGAGAGCGGGGAGGAGATGGCCAAGCTCTGCTGCATGTCGGATAACCTCTGCTAAATGCTGGGCAAGTGCATTCTTCCTCTTGTATCTGGCAGGTTTCTATTATGGGGAAACATATTTATTTGCTTATGTGTTTTATTTCTATCCTGCCCAACAGCCAAAGCTCTCTGGGCAGTTCACAAGCACCTTCTGAACTTGTAGGTACTTATATGACTATAAGCACAGTGGAGAAATGGAATGAGCTGCCCAGAAAAGCTGAGTGTAAGTAGTGGGATGGAAAGCAGATGGATTCTCCTGCAAGTATACACAGTGCTGCCTTCAGTGTTTGTTTGTTTGTTTGTTTGCTTCTGTTGTTTTTTGTCACTGAAGAAAAGACTTGCTAAAAACAGCCATCCAAGTCCATGGCTGACATGAATGATGAAAATTGATCTCCCAGGTAAATAAACAACTTGCTAGATTCTATTGCAGCATCCCCATCCATGTCAGAGCAGTGGGCACATTTAGGAAGTTGAGAAACTGCTGAGAGCACCACCACAAAATACCTAATGATTCTTGCACTTGTTGGACTCTGTAGTGTCTCTTTCGGGATTGTCTAATTCAGCCAACTTCTGGTCGTGTTTTGGCAATGTCTAGCACTGGCTTCTTTGGGGGAGGAGTTATTACACACATAAATTTTGTACTGAAACAGTCTTTAATATTCACTTTAATATTTAAGTTATTTACCTTTTTCATGGAAATTAATAAATGGAAGGTGAAATAGATTCTCTGTGCCCTTTAGACAGGTAAAAAACTGATATTACAAAAACTGGAAGAATGAATCTCAGCTCCAATAATGGAAAGGACTTAGGACCTTACAATGCTTTCAATATATAAATGGGAGCTATAAGCTTAAACTATATACACAGGAAAGAATAAACTTCAGTTGAATAATTATTTGATGTATATGTTGCTTTTGTTGAGGCCTATGTATTGCATTCAAGGGTGTATGCAGGTCATACAAATCTATGTATCTATATTAAAGATAGAAAAAAAATAAAATGTCAAAAAAAGCAGGTGCTTGTGAACACCACGCTGTGGATCTTTTTCTGCATGCCGTGGCACCTGTGGTACTTCACTGGGAGCCCTGATCTAGTAGCTAGATCATAGTGCTGGCCTTAGGACACTTACCCCAGTGTTGCAATCTCAGAAATACTGTAGCACAGTGATGGTGAACCTTTTAGAGACTGAGTGCCCAAACTGCAACCCAAAGCCCACTTATTTATCACAAAGTGCCAACACTGCAATAAAACTTGAATACTGAGGTTTTCGTTTTGAAAAAACAACTCACAGCCAGTCCAAGCAAATCTCTCTCTCTCTCTCTCCTTGGCAGTGCACTGACTGGCCATGCGAAATCTTGGACGAGTCGCGGCTAATAAGTCATGGCTCATGATGTCATCACCTGGTGCCACTACTCCTTTCCGAGCATGCGCATGGCCCCTATGTGCGTTTTTATCCGATGCTCGGCTGCTGGAGAGATGCTGGGGTGACTCAGCTTGTGTGCCGACTGAGAGGGCTCTGCATGCCCACTGCGGCACACGTGCCATAGGTTTGCCACCCCTGCTCTAGCATGTCGGCCTCTGGGTGTCATCTAGTGCCTGTTGCTCAAACGGATTGGCAGAGGTGTGTCGCTTACCAACAGAGTGCAGGCAGGGTCAGCCAGGTCCATTCCAGGCACCAACAGTTGAATCTTGCTTCCATATGAGTGATGCAACAAGCTCCTTTACCAAACCAAAGGGCAGCAGGCCGAGTTCTGGGGCACAGGACAGGCTTCAGAGCAAACGTATTTCTGCCCCGGAAGACCTTGCCACTGTTCCTTTCCTCTCTCCCAGCATCCACCACCTGAGTCGGCTGCCTCTCTCTGCCTAATGGCGGGGCCAGTCATGATGCAAAATTGTATGCTTGGCAATGGGGCAAGTCTAGTCTGCTGCAACTTCCACAGCTGGTTCCAAGGTGACTAGGATGCCTTGGGGGTGATCTCATTGTTTTGTCAAGCCTTTGTTTGGTTCAGCAGAATACCATGGCAGCAGCTGTTTTGGTGCCTGTAAGCAATATAATGTTCCCAGCCCTGCCGGTCCAATCCCAAGTTGTGCCAGTGTGTCATAGGAGCTCACCTAACCCATTTACACAAAATGCCACAAATGCTCAAATGGATCCTGGCATGTGCGCTCCAGTCAGGCTCAGTACGTTCAGTCCAGTTCTAGGAACACGAACATGATATTGGTGTCTGAACAAAATGGGAAGGAGACTTGCTTAGAAATCGTACCTCTGATTGTCTCCATTTCCATCTAAATTTTCCTGGCAGACAACTATGGCTCATTGGCATCCCTATTCAGATCCGTAATTTCCCCTCTCAAAAGCAGGTTGCTTGATTATGGCTCTCATTGCACTGTTGAGCAGCTTAAACACAGACTGGGTGCCCATAAACTCTTGAAGCAATGTTTGTTGCTGAGGTTCTGACATTATCAGGTTTCCAAGCACATTTTTTTCCAGTAGAGCCAGAATTCTTTTCTTCCTAAGAGTGCTTAATGAGTCAGTATTTGCTTTAGTCTTGCAGTAACTGACTTCTGGGAAATCAAAATGTTCCATGATCAGAGCAAGAGAAAAGTAGTCTATATTTAATGTTGAACTCAGTCCACCTGGTGCTAAATTTCTAGTTTCAGTTTCATGGTTTATGGTGTACCTGCTAGTACTTCAATTAATAAGAAAATGCATTCCAGAAATACTGTCTGGGGTTGATTGTTAATTTCATTAATACATATTTTAATCATTGTGATTTTCACAATAACCCCAACAATTTTAACAATTGCAATTTTAAAAATAATCCTTGCTTGCCTAGTGGCATTTAGGAACACTATCCAGCTTTAAAATGAATACACTGGATGGTTTCTGGGTGGGTGAGGCAAAGAACCAGGTTACTGCTCTGGGGAACAGTTCAGACACCATTGGATGGAGTCTCCATCTCTTATATATATAATGCAGAGAACCCCAAGCTTAGAGAAACTCAAACTTGGCTGCAAGTAATAAAACCAACCTTTAGAATGGCAACAACCTTTCTTAAGGTTGTACATTCTTGATATAATTGAAATGAAGTATCTGCATGTAGCCTGGTATGGAGCTATGAGTAGTCCTAGAGGGGAGGAGAGGGTGAACTCCAAAACCTTTTCTGGGAAGTGGCTGAGGGGTGCTCAGGGCCAGCCCCACCATTAGGCAGCTGCCCGAGCCAGCAGGTTTTGAGTGGGACGGGCAGCAAACTGTTAGCTGTTCAGACCTCTCTTGTTATATTCTTTGCTACAAGGGAGCGGGAGAGATACTGATGGGATTTTCTGCCTTGGGTATTGAAGTGACTTGGCTGTCCTGTGGTCCTTTGCTCCTGACTGGGCTCTGTAACCAGAGTGGCATCTGGTTAGAGAGCCCAGTGCATGATGGAGCCCAGCAAGGTTGGAAGGATCCTGGACAGAACCAGGTACTCGGGTGGGCCTGGGCAATGCTGGAGTCACAGGGAGACTGGAGGGGCCTTTAAGAAACCCAAGGGGACTCTGCTTTGGTTTAACTCAGTTGCTGGAGTCAAGAGAAGAGCAGGTTTCCTCAGTTTTTATGCGTGCTGTTTATTTGTTTGGCTCACTGCTTTTTGGGGATATTGTTGCTTTATTCTATTTTTAATTGTCTTATGGTGGTATGCTGTGACAGCCTTTGGGGATTTTGGCTATCCTGTTACTTACTCATATCCTGAAGTAATGGCATACTCTTGCCTGGATGTGGTTCAGATATGCTTTGTGCCCCCACAAAAAGGGATTATGTGGGAAGACTTCTAAATGAAACTCCTGTGCTCAGAGTAGAGGTTTCTAGCACCCTGCCTTAGTAGCAAATCTGCTTGTAATTCCACTGTGCTAGCTTTGTGATAAATGACAACTTCAGTAATTACATATTTGTCATTTCACTTAATTAGGCTGTAACAAATTTTGCATATTGGGCAGTACAGGATGATGATAATAATACTAATTCTGAAAATTATATTCCATCTTTAAATCATTATAATTTCCAACTCCCAATCTTTTATTTATCCCCTCTGGATTAGGGCAGTAATAGATCAGATTAAGTAAGTTTATTTAAATACTACGGAAATTGCTTCCCACCTTCTTGGATACAGAATGATAATAAACTTAATGAAGTCTATTCGGTCCAATACTGAAATCCCTGTATGATAGTAGAATATGTAACATCCTCTGCAACTGGGTATATGTTTTTAAGGGAAGTAAAAGTGATGAAGGCCATGTTGCTTTGAGCTCAGTCCTCCTGCAGGCACCTCTGATGAAGCAGCTTTACAAGTGCTTTTACGAAGCACCATGGACCCTGCAAATCAATTGAACAGAGGTAAGAGTGGGATGGGGGTCCCATACCATCTTCAACTGAAAGCACCACTGTCTATCACCAGCCTGGGGAGTTAACTGAGGGACTTTGATCATCCGTGCTTCATCATGAGAGCAACTCCCACAAAGAGTTCTGGAAACCCAGGAAGATGTGATGTGTGGACCTACAATGAGTCTCTTAGCTGGACCTGGTCTGGTCAGCCCTTCAAGGGTTGTTGTGAGGATAAAATAGAGAGGGGCAGGAGGGTTGTTGTTGTTGTTGTTGTTATTATTATTATAACATTTCTATGCCGCCCCTTGCCGAAGCCTCGGGGCGGCTTACAACACAATAAAATACATTGAAATACAACAGAACATAATAAATTACCATAAAATACAAAAATACCAAAAAATACATTGAGTCACAAACATCATAATATAAAATTAAAATTATCAGTATAAAATAAGTAAATAAATAATACAGGAGGGGAAAAGAGAAGGAAGAAGAAGTTGCCCTGGCCAGATCATATATTTTAACAATTAAAATTGTTATGTAAGCCATCTTGGGTTCCTTGAACGAAAAAGGTGGATATAGATATAATGAATAAATAAATATGCAGAGCTGTTAATTAGCTCTGCACCCTGATTGCTCCCTATCATTGTGCCTTCCAGCCTATTTAAAACTGTCAGGACAAACTAACCCTTCGTGTGTCCTCTTTTTTGGTGTGACTCCTGCTAATGCCTCTCAGCCTTCAGATTTCGCCCCACTTGACTGAGCAAAATAACCCCTGACCTTCCTTGATGAAAGACAAACTAGGAACCTAGGAACATTTTTTCCAAAGAGCAAAAATGAAAAAGGGAGTACTTTTTCAGTACCAATTAGGTCTAAGTTTACAAAATCCCAAGTGTACATGTCTTGATAGCAGAAAACAATGGGAAATGTCATATATTCTTCTTCTCCATGCAAAATACAGGAATCCTTCTGCTTGTGCAAAGTGGGCAGATTCCAAAAATTTCTTTGAAGCTTCCATGGCAGAGGCATGAACTGCAGTCCTGGGACCATGTAGTGGCTGGCACTGAACCTTTCCATGGCCTTCCGAAAAGTCAGAATTGTCGCTCTGTCTTGTGGGATGGAACAGCAAGAAAAAGCAACTTTTAATATGTTTAATTCCTGGATATGCAAATACTTTCATATCTCTCAAGCTGTTTGACATGATGTGCCATTTCAGATGGGGAGCACACCCACAGCACATGGACCAGTTCCGATTGGAGAAGTGATGTTGGGTGTTACCAGGTCACTCTGGCTAGAGGAATGTTCGGAAAACCAGCCAGCAAGCCTCCTTCTACCAACAGGTGCGAGCAGGTCAGCTGATATTCCTAGACCCATTTTGGTGATGCAAGAAACGATCAATGGGAAAACTTGCTGCTGAATACAGGCTGATGCTTCTTTGACTCTCCTTGCCCCGTGTACAACCAAACAGGAGCTGGGACAACAGCCACTTGGTTTCCTTGTGGAGTCAATGCAGCTGTCTCTCTCTTGCCTCCCAGCACTCAGGATGACCTGCCTCCACTCAGAAGGTCTATTTTCCAAGCTACTTTATTGAACTATTCACTCTTTGCTGCTTAGAGGCCTCTGGAGTATAAGAGCCAATTTTAAAAAATACATATAAAAATAAGAACTAAGCTAAATGAACTGCACTTTACTGTTTGCAATGCCAGGTGTATGAACTGGTATTTTCTTCTCTGAAGTTAATTTAAGAATTTGAGCCTAACAAAATGAGTACACCATAATAAAGCCAAAATCTACAAAAAGTATCCATGTCTATATAGTCTGTCAATTACAAGAAATGAACAACCAAAATAAAACAGCTTTTCTTCACATGAAACAATAAACCTATTAGCTCTGATAATCAATTAAAAATATTAGACAATCAGGCAATCACAGATGTAGAAGCTTATCTTCCTTTAAGGAATTATAAATCACATCCTTCCTTAAATCTCTCCATTTCTTATATTCTAATCCCTGTTCGGGTATCATTTTCATTGCTAAAACATACTGTTTGCCAATCAGTTTATTAAGGTTTGTCTTGCCTGTGCCAAAACAAATGCTCTTGTTAAAAGATAAAAGGAAGCCTAATATTAAAATAATAATTTCACATCTCTGCTTGCAGAGCCTAATTATGGGAGAAATTGGCACATAGAACCTCCGAGGTGATATGGAATTCATATGTCAATAGTCAGTCCCTTTGAAGTTGACCCGTGCTCTCCTCCACTGTGTCGGGCAGTGCAGGACCTTTGTTATAACATGAGGGCAATAATGGAAGAACGGCTCCACAGAACTATCTGGATTTCTGTTATTTTGTGTGCTACAGCATCAGCCCTGCTGTACTTAAGCAGCAGCGGTGTTGCTTTTGAAATAGAGTTTATTAAGAGGGAAAACGTTCATATGCTAAAGGCATGCAAAGCACTCCTGGGGCTCCTCATCCATTGCAGCTTTCACTTTGCACTTGATAGGAGCCATCTGAACTCCATCTTCAGAATAGGTTCGCCTCCATGGAGCATCATGGGTAGTTCTTATAAAGCTCAAAATAAAAATAAAAGTTGCTATGGTGAGGGGCCCTAAGGACATAGGAGTTCCCAGCCTCCTCTGGGGTGTCCATGGATGGTATTCCAGGCTGGCTTGCCTGGCATTGCACTGAACCAAGAATATTTTGCAAATGCAGGTGTTTGGCCGCACATGTGCACAAGATGGACTACTTCAGTTTTCGTTTAGAAGATTTTGGGGTTCTTTCTCTACACGACAATCACTTAGGAAGATGACACCACTGTGCAGCATTCAACAAGATGCCCACATTGGGTCCCTTGCATGTGCTGGAGTCAGTGCTTGTGCAACAGGGTTTTGGTGCTTTTACAGATGAGCAGAACATTCATTCCTGGACTGGGACTGGTTCCTGGAACCCCCTGCAGGGAGCTCTGCTCACTTGCCCCATTCCAAAAATTAGCATCTTCACCAATTTCAGCTACCTTTCAGAAGCAGCAACTTTCCATTGCACATGGATGGGTTTTGTGAACAAATAGGCACACTAGAATACTTCCCATACACTAAGAGCAACACAAAAATATTTAAAAATACAGGATCTGAAACAAAAACAGAGAGGTAGCATGTGCTAAAACCAATCAGTAGAACAAATGGATACAAAAATTTGGTCTTCCCTTGCCATCTATAAACCATGAAAGGAGAGGCTATCCTAACATCCCTGAGGAGGGAACTGCCAGTGGCAGTTTAGGGTTTGACATGAACTTATGACATAACTTGTGCTATTTCTCTCTTCAAGGTTTTGCATGCCTACCTAGCTATTTGGATGGATTTTGAATTGTACAGCAAGATTCAGATGTTCCAACTATATGGGAGAGTGAATGTGACTTCCAGTGAAATGTCTTATGCCCACATTTATTTTCAATTAGAATGTACAAAAACTCTGGTTGAAGTAACAGAGCTGGATCCACTGATATTATTCCACAAATGAGAGGGCTTCTCCTCATGGAAGTAGGAGGGGACAACCCCTCCCTTCCTCCTGAGCCCCTCTGCTAATTCTGAGTATCTTCTCTGGGGGACTTGAAAATCTTCTGGAGCAGAATTTTGGGTGGTATGGAGATGAGGAGAGAAAGGAAGAAAGTACCTCTGCATTAGTGAATTCGGAGTATAATAATCCAATTCCTTTATTGCAAAAAAATTATCACCAGACAAAAGAGAATAAATGTGTTGAATTTTTGAATAGCTAAAAGATGACAGTATGATTAACTTTCCAATCCAATGCCCACTTTCTGGAGAGTAAGTCCCAGAAGCTTAATGGGAGTTCTTTCTGAGTAGATACGTATAAGATCATGCTATACTAAATTATTGCTTTTTCAGCTAGCCGGTACTGTCATTATGGATTTGTGTGTCGCATTATATCTCTTTATGATGTAATTTAATTATTGCATTCATTGAATGAGTAGAATAATGTGAGTAGGATCTGTAAAATATACTTTCCTAGTTTAATTTTCTCATTTTTCATAGAGAATACATGGTCATTTTCACGTAAAGAAAATACATATCATATTTATTCTGATGAGCAGAGTGGCATAATGTCATATTTGTATCTTATGAGCACCCTGATTCCAAACATAGTTATCCCAATACAGAGCCTCACTCACACTGAAACGCACAGACAGTTGTATATGCAAGAATTCCAGTGGAGAGATCCATGTTGCATATACAAAGGAAGGTGCACACAGATATGGTTTGCTTTGTTTCTAAACCACACGGTTGCATCATGTATGAAAACAAATCTTGAAATTAGTATAGTCCTACAAGGTGGAAGAAGTATGATCCTGGCTTTGTAACCCCTCTTCTCCAAACTTCCTCTAGAAGACAAGAGACCATAAACAAGGAGGGTCCAAAGCTTAGAGATGGAGCTGAAGTAGTTTCAAGTTTCCATCCCAGTATAGCCAGTTAAAAAAATGAGAAAGCAGCTTATGTGAAGGACCTCTTTACTACTACCCTGGAAAGCTGCTTCTAGTCCATAACACCAAGCAGAATGGAGAAACTGCCTGGCTTTGCACAAGACCGTTTCTTACGTTCAGTGCAGAATATGCAAAGTGTACATCTCAGTCCAGTAACTCTACACAGTTGGACTAGGCTTTATTAATAGTACTGAGGGGAAAAGGTAACTTATGTGTAAGAATTACTCTCTAGTTTTGGTCATCATTGTAAGGAAAATGACTTCGTCTGACATTGGCAACTGAACATCTGACATAACTTGTGAGTGTGACAAAATGGAATTAGTTCTGTGATGGACTGCATATGTATTCTGATCTTCAAGATACCTTCTAACCCATTCATGGCATGTGTGCAATAGACATAAATATATTGTGACATTTAAAATGTGATATGAAAGCATATGGAGACTCTCTTTCAAAATACAATGGACTTATGTGTTTTATATCATTCTGCCTCGAGACAGCTGGATCAGGCTTGGAAGAAGGGACTGTAAAACACCATTAGCAATTTTTTTTCATCTTTTGTGATGGTTGCCAATTTTTTCATGCAAAGTGGGCAAGTTCATCTACTTACTGAAAGCTACAAATACCAATAATATTATGTACAGAGTCTCTGGCCATACCTTCCTCTCAGATAATCAGATGTTATTTGTTGAAAGCAGATAAATGCCATCTCAAAGAGGAAAACTCATACTCCATACTTAAAGATTGTAACGAAACCCTTGATATTAAAATGATAAGCTTTTTAACGTTTGACCTGAAAAGAAATGCTAAAACTAAAATCCAAAGGCAAACTTGGAAAGTTTGTAGGACAAATTTTTGATAGACCAATCCAGGAAAGCAAACATGAGGAATGCAGAAACCTTTGTAAAATACAGAACTTTGGGGTTCACTGGCCAGTGATGTGATCTGTGCATTTTCTAAAAAGATGTGAGTTGTTCTAGCAGCATGGAAAAGGAAAAAAGAGCATCAGGGTAATGTTTATTCACTTATGCTTATTTACATATTTAAATGCCATTTATAGGCTGCCTTATAGCTGCACCCCACAAAAGAGTCTGCTCCAGGGTTCCCCCAACACTCCAGAGCAGGTTTGGGGGTGAGATCTATAGAAGGAAAAAACCCAGCATTCCTCTTCATTTCTCTGGCAAAAGCCTTCCACCTATGAAAGACCACATGCTGGATTCTTCCCAGTACAGTATACACCCTCAAGGTTGCTGTTCAGGGTTTGCGGACTCAGTCATTCGCGAAATTTTCCTTGGAACCGAACTACAGCACTGTGTTATTGTTCCTGGAAACCCCTGATTGGCTGCTGCCCTGTAACGCATCCCTCGAGTTTGCTGAGTGTTCTCTGTTCTCCATTTTGTTCTTCTTGAAGCTCTAACATGCCACCCAAACTCCCTGCACCTTCTAAGTCTTCTGGCAATGAACCTAAGCGCCAGAAGAAGTTTAAAACACTCCAGGAGAAAGTTGAATTACTGGATTTGCTCTGGGAACTAAAAAGTTATGCCACAGTAGCACAACATTATGGCGTCAATGAAAGCACCGTACACTACATAAGGAAAAACGAGGCAGCAATCAGGAGTACCGTATAAATAAGTTTCTGTGATAGTATCAAAAAGGTAACAACTGTAAGAAATAAGAATATTGTCAGGATGGAATCTGCCTTGGCATTGTGGATCACTGACTGCAGGAAGAAGAACTTCCCCTTGGATGGTAACATCATCTGTGAGAAAGTACATTAATTGTACCAGCAGTTCATTACAGGAGACAATGCAGAAGGTACCGAAGAACCGCAACCAGGACCATCAAGAGCACCAGAGCCTGAAAATTTTCAAGCCAGTAAGGGATGGTTTGATCGTTTTCAGAAATGGAGGGGCAGCATCTGCCAACAAAGAAGCTGTGGAGAAGTACCCTGAGACCTTCAGGCACATCACAGAGGAGAAAGGATACATGCCCAAACAATTTTTCAACATGGACGAGACTGGCTTGTTCTGGAAGAAGATGCTGTTCAGAAGTTACATTATGAAGGATGAAGCCAGAGCTCCAGGGTTCAAGGCACAGAAGGACAGAGCGATGCTCATTATGTGTGGCAATGCTGCTGGTTACATGATGAAACCAGGCCTTATCTACAAATCAGCGAACCCTGGGGCCCTCAAAACAAAAATAAAAACCTGCTGCTTGTCTACTGGATGCACAACCCTAAGGCCTGGATTACCAAAATCCTAACTTTACACTGGTTTCACCAGGGCTTCATCCCTCAAGCCAAGGAATACCTCCATGACTTAGGCATGGACTTCAAGGTGTTGCTCATTATGAATAATGCTGGTGGCCACCCTTTGGATTTGTATTACGAGGGTGTCCAGATTGAGTTCCTCCCTGCCAACACCACCTCCCTCATCCAACCTGTGGACCAAGGTGTGATCCATGCCTTCAAGGCTCTTCATACCCGGAATTCTCTCCAACACCTTTATATATATATAATGCTTCAGCTGGGGCTCTTTCAAATCAAGAAGAGCAGGCGGCATGAGAGCCTGTAGCAGAGGAGAGACAGAAAGAAAGACGGGACTCACACAACATCTTGGCCACTGCACAGAGATTAGGTAAGCTCAGAAGCACCAGCTGGATAAATTTGAAATGAATTCTACACTGTGAGAATGAGTCAGGAAGAATACTTTCATGGGACAAAGAAATTCGGGAAATTCGAGGGCAGGTTTGAGCAAAACCTCTCTTCCCTGGAGCTAGACACATTTATTTATTTATTTATTTATTTATTTAGAGTATTTGTATGCCATCCCATCGCGTAGCCTCGGGACGGCTTACATAAAATAAAATGAAACATAACACACACAAAATCCAGATCCACCCTGGCTGCAGATTAAAACCTATAAGCTGATATTAGAAGTTATTAAAATATTGTTGGAATAAAAAGGTCCTAGCCTGGTGCCGAAAAACAAATAATGATGGCGCCAGGCGGACCTCTCTGGGGAGCACATTCCATAGGCAGGGCGCCACCACAGAGAAGGCCCTCCTCCGGGTACTTTGCCTCCTAATATCTCTCACAGAGGGTTCCCAGAGGAGGGCTTCTGCTGCCGATCTCAGGGGCAGGAGGGCAAATAGGGAAGCAGGCATTCCTTTAGGTATCCAGGTCCCAAGCCATTTAGGGCTTTATAGGTAACAACCAGCACCTTGAATTGAGCCCGGACTTCGATGGGAAGCCAGTGAAGCTGGTAGAGGACTGAGGCTATATGAGAATAACGCCCAGTCCCCGTCAGCAACCTGGCTGCTCTATTTTGCACCATCTGAAGTATCTGGACTGTCTTCAAGGGCAGCCCCACGTAGAGTGTGTTACAGAAATCCAACCGGGAAGAAACCAATGTATGTGTCACTGTCGCTAGGCAATCGTCCTCCAGGTAGGGACGCAGCTGATGGATTAACTGAAGCTGAAGGAAAGCGCTCCTCACCACCGCAGTCAACTGAGCCTCCAGGGACAGCTCTGGGTCGAGGAGCACTCCCAAGATGAAGACCCAGTTTTTTAGAGGGAGTGCAACCCCATCCAGGGCAAGGCCCAAGTCACCTACCCAGGAGCTCAAATCACCCACCAACAGAACCTCCGTCTTGTCTGGATGGAGCTTCAGTTTATTGGCCCTCATCCAGCCCATTACCTCGGCCAGGCACCAATTCAGTACAGCCACTGCCTCACCTGGGTTAGCTGAAAAAGAGAGGTAGAGCTGGGTGTCATCAGCGTACTGATGATCCTGCATCCCACACCTCCTGATGACCTCTCCCAGCGGTTTCATGTAGATGTTGAATAGCAAGGGGGACAAAATGGACCCCTGCGGAACTCCATGGCATAGCTGCCATGGCGCAGTCCCCCAGCACCACCTTCTGGAATCGGCCATCGAGGCAGGAGCGGAACCACAGCCATGCAGTGCCTCCTACTCCCAGTCCCGCCAGCCTATCCAGGAGGATACCATGGTCCTGCATGGTGTGGAATTCAAAATGAGGACCAGCACCATTCGTGCTGGTGCCTTTTGTGGTGGCGGTGCAGAACAGCGACATCATAGAGGGAAAAAGGAAGGAGATGTGCTACAAAGCCCTGCCGATCCTGAGCCCTGCCTGTGAAGAAACTGCTGGAGGATTCCCCTTCCCCCTAAAACGCTTGGCCATGAGCTGTTGCAGGGAGCTGGGTGGCTTGTCACCCAGTTAAACAAGCCACCCTAGCTGGGTTTGCAGGAGTTGACAGGTCAAACCGCTAAGAATACTTTTGCAAATCTGCCCAGCACAAGCAAGGGGAAGAGGCCGCCATGTTGTTTTCTTTCACCTCTATGGTGGTGGGAATGGGGCCATTTAGTGAAATTGTGTCCTCCCCTTGCCCTGACATTTTTCTGCCCACATCAGCCACCAACAGGGCAGAGAATTGCAAGAAGCCATTTGTGCACAACTCTAGATCCAAGTAACTGTAGTAACTGTAACTGCACCAAGATGGGTTTGTAAAAATCCCATGCTTCACTTTTCTGCCAAGCTGGATGGTGACCTCCATCCGTCTTGCCAAAGAATAAGGACCACAGCTCAGAGCACACGTTCTTGGGAGAGTAAGCCCTACTAGAGATGAGGGCGTTGCTCCCATGTAGACGCTGGGGTTCTGCCCACTCAACATCGTGGTTGTTCCAGCTGAAATGAGATCCTTGGAGACAAAACGGGGGATTCTTTCAGACACACTCACTCCATCATTTGACAGCCTTGACAGTAATTGGAAGACGAGTGCAGCCCGGTTGGCATAGGTGCACTGTTTCCCTTTAATGGCTATTTAAACCTACCTCCTTGGGTTGGTTTACAGAAGGCCAGGCCAAGGATGTGTGTTGGGTGTGGGGGGAAGCCCTCCATGACTAGCTCCTTGACAGTAAAGCAACCCAAGGAAGCTCCCCCCACCTGCAGAGCAGTAATTAGCGCCATCCCTCACTTTGCAAGCAGCTTGCAGCAAGCATGGCAATATCTTTGTGACATACTCGGATTTCAAAGACGGTCCTCAGAACCAGCTGCAGCTCAAGGAATCAGGCAACTTTTTCTGCAGAAGATATAATGCCAAGCCTTTTGAAATGAAAGCTGGGGCAGGACTCGTAGAGATTAATGCAGGGAGGGGGGAGGACGCTTGCTTGATAAGCCACAGATGTCTGCTTGATTTGTTGAGATGGTTGACAGTTGCTGATGGCTTGCAGCTTGGGATTTACCCCTCACCCAAATACTGATCAGTTCAGGTTTACCAGTGGAGGAGATGAATGCCGCTGACATCCAGTTAATCACCGGCTGACCGGCAGGATAAGGAACATTTCATAGGCAATCATAAGGTAGCTCAAGAGTGATAGCTAACTATTCGGCTTCCTTCCTGGATGTACAATCTTTTATAAAATAAATAGGATGCGGTGACTTTTGCATGGCTTTGAACACAGTGTCTGATGATGGGGTTCATTTGGTTGGAAACTTATACCCAAAGAGTATGAACTCACACACTAAGCAATCCAGGGATTGTCAATGTTCCTAGCATGGCAATCCTAATACTGAACACTAGCAGCTTTGAGGTGCAAAAGTCAGATGGTGACATAATCCAGTAAAAAATATTTTATTAAGTGGTTTTATTTTTACGTTTTCAGTCCTTTGTGTTTGCTTCTTTGAGGACATTATTGGAAAGGCAGAATTTTGAGCTGAGATCTGCAAAATTGAGATCCCAGCAATATACCAATGCTGCCTGTGCCTGCATTTCTGCTATCTATCCTTTAAGTGGAATGGTGCTGTAATGAAATATCACAATTCCACTGGTAGGAAAGAACACTCCATTTCCCCTATGCTTAAAACCAGGGAAGGGCTCTTAAAAAACAGAAGCAAAACTGGAAGATCATGGCTTTGTCTAAAGAACAATACACAAACAACCTTTGTCTTTGTGTAGAGAATCATTTGTAAGGAATCAGGAGTGCACAATAAATGCCTCATGTAGAAAACCCCATAAATACTATAAATACTATAAAAACAACTAAACAGTGATTGAGACTGAAGATGACGGACAGCGAAAAAAGAGCATTCATCAGCACGGTTCCCTCATGTTCCTTGACTTGACTTCTCCACTCATGCTGCTGTTTGCACACAGATAGCACCATCTAAATGTTTCGTGCTACATTTTTAGCTTGTTGCATAGTTAATCATGAACAAGCTCCATCAATTCATTATGAAAACAGTGTTATTAATCAGGTGCAACCCAAGAAAATCACTGAAGCTGTACTGTAACACTGGTGTGGACTGCGATCCACTCACTAGACCCAGGAGTGAAATCGTGGCTCAGGTAGACAGGCATATGCTAAACATGAAGGAACCAGGTGCCTCTGAGCACATGCTCAGCCCATGTGACCAGTGCCACAAGCAAGCCTGCAGGTCCTTTCACACAAAGATCCAACCCTGCTTCCCCTCACCCCCAGCATTTTAGCTCAGCAACCTAATTTAAGAGGGTGAAGGTTGGATTCTGCTTCCTCGTGGAAGGGGCCTAAATGGGCACCTTTAGGTGCTGTCCTTTCCCTCAGCTGCAGTCTCCTGTGTACCCCTCATATCTACCCAGAGGCTCCCTCAGTCACCTGGAACAGATCTGGAGGGCTTGAAGAGGGCTTCTGGGAGGAGCAGGTGGCAAGCAGTCCTGCTTCACCAGCGACCTTCACTTTGCTGGCCCAGTGAGGGAGCTGAATTCAACTCGAAGCTTCTCAGCTGTTGCTCTTGTTAAACAACTAGGAGTCGGAATCCCTAACTGATCTAGTGCAAATCATTCAGAGATCTGCCTGAATGCCCTGATCTACTTCTTACCCACTTGTGCTATAGTGTCGTTGTAAAGACACGTGATATATTTATATACCACCCAACTGACAAATGCCCCAATTGTGTTTGCAATGATAGAAAACCCAGACAGCATTAAGATAGCAACAAAAACAACACAACCAATGCAAAAATCAAGATAGTAATGCATCATACATCTGTTGGGAAACTGATAACAAAGGTGACATGTTAAAAGAAGTAATGCCACTGGAAGAGGGAGGCCTTCATTTGTCTTCTAAGGGCACAATCCTATGCAGGCTGGGAAACTTTTCTCCTGCCCAAATCTGCACGTCATTGGACCCTAAATATGGATAATGTAGACATTGTGGTGATTTCCATGGATAGGGAGCTCCTGCAACAGAGCCTCCACTGAGGGCACTGACACCCAGAGGAGAATGATCAGAGTCAGGTAGGGCTATATGAGAGAAGGCACTCCTTCGGCAAGGATGAGTGCTGAAGCTATTCTAGGCTGCCAAGATCAGCACCAACCTTTTAAATCAGGTCTGGGAACAGGCTGTCCTCCAGCAGATGCAAAGCCCCGGTGCAGTGCTATATTCAAACTTGTGCCTCCTTCAAAGAAGGGTTGCCCATAGAAGCTGCAGCTTCTCACATGGTTCCAGGGGCACTTCGGTTCAGATGTTGCCTTGCTGAAGGGGCAAGGTCTGAAGAGCAGTCCTACTTGCCTTGGCTTGAATCTGAGTAGAGCCCTCTGGACACATATCTAGAGACCCTCCCCACGTTTCCCCAGTGCAGGCAGTGAAAACCCTCTGTGTGTGTGGCGGCAGGCTGCACAGCACAGCCCGGCTGGAGCTCCTTGGCACACTGGAAAGCCAGTGTGGTGCAGTGGTTAAGAGTGCGGGTCTGGGACTCAGGTGATCTGGGTTCTAGTTCCTGCTTGGCCATGGAGCCTGCTGGGCGACTTTGGGCCAGCCACAGACTCTCAGCCCAGCCTACCTCATGGGGCTGTTGCTTGGAGGACAAGCTTGAGAGCAGGAGGGAAATGATGTAAGCCACCTTGTGTTGCTTGAAAGGAAAAAGGCAGGATATTAATAATAATGATAAAGAAACTGAACAGCCATCTGAGTGGGATGGTGTAATGTGGTGTCCTGCAACAGCAAGGGATTAGACTCAATGGCCTTCATGGCCCCTTCCAACTCGACTAGCCTATGATTCAATTATTCTGTAATCCTATGATTTTATCCTTACAACAGCCTTGTGAGGTAGCCTGCTCTGAGACTCACAAGAGACATTAATCGGCCTAAAGTCACTCAATGAGCTTCCTGGCCGAATAGGAACTAGAACCTGGATTTGGCAGTTCCCAGTCCAACACGACACCACATGGGCTCTGAAACACTGCAGTGGACGAGGTCTATTGTTCCCACATCAGCCCTCCGGGGAGGCAGCTGGCATCTCAAGAGCATTGCAGTTTGTTCCTTATTTTGCCTTCACAGGCAGCCAGTTTCCCAGCAAAAGGAACATACTTTGCAAAGACTGCCAAGGATGTCATGCGCAGTCCTCCTGGCTCCCTGAATAGTCTCCTGAGTGAAAGTCCCCCCTTGCAACAGTGGTACAGATTCAAATAAGCATGTTCTCATATGCAGTCTAAATGTCCAGTCAAAAACAATCCCATGTGCCGAAAATTGCTGCTTCCTCTCATTTGCCAAAACATCGATTTATTATAGGAAGGCAGGAGCATGAGGGAAGGTGGAGTACCAAGGATTTTGGGGGGAATGCCTTGTGCATGAAGCAAAGATGGGGAAAGTAAGAATCCTGGGAAAGCAGTACGAAAGATGCCAGCTGAACCAGCACCTAAACTGGAGTTGGAGTCTAGCACCGTTGTGATGGAATCAGTTGTCCCTTTGTGTCTGTACCAAAGCTAGAGACTCTTGATCTACACCTGAGCATAATGGTTCACAGAAGTGGGCTGTAAGAGTAGCATTGCAGGCAATGGAAAGTACCATAAATTAAACTGGCACCTATGCTTTTGACTCGGACAAAAGTGCTGTTGCTAATGTACGACTTTGAACAAACCTTTAAATGGTGTCCCTTTATGATTTGTGGCCTCTTCTCATAATGCCAATTGTAGTATATCAGTTCACCCCATTATTCTTTGAAGGATAGATGCATATCATATTAGATTGTCTGAAAGAAGCAATTACAGGGAAAAGGACTTGTAAAGATTTTAAAAAAGCCCCAAAACTAGAGAGTCTAAAGTGTCAGCAGTAACATAAAACCAATGTTTATGTTACATAAAACGAATGCAGTTTTTAAAAAATCAGGCAAAAATGTAATTTATGCCTCTGTAATTAGCACAGCTTTAATACTGAAATGTATACTGCATACAGAAATAAAGCCACAGGGCCCTTTCACACCTGCAAAGCATATGGAATTCCAAACAATTAAAAACAATGAGTAACTGGAAGAAAACAAAACCACTGATAATTTATTTAGCAAAAACCATAGCTGAATGGAAGCAAATTTGGTACAGTGCATATTTGGTCAAAGCTAGTTGTTGGACAGAATTATTGTTTCTAAATGAATTTTCTTGAGGAAAGGAATATCATTGTTCATTTTCATATGTCTAAAGATACACACAAAAATTTTCTGCACCTTCAAAAAGCAACAGCAAAAATGCCATCTTTAGGAAAAGCAAAGGGTCGGATGGGCCATTAGGCATGGTCCCCTTGGTGGGCTCCCTAATGTGGAAGAGACAGGACCTGCAACCTGAGCTTTCTTCTAGGCAAAATGTATTGAGTGCTTTTCAAAGCAGAAGGAGCAGCATCGGTAGGGCTGCAGGCTCTTTGCTGGGTTAGTGCTTGGGAGGGGCGCTGTTGCAGTCATACAGCACCTGCTTTGATGGTTTTGGTGCAGGGGGCTTCTGGTGTATATTCTGGGCCCCTGGTATATTTCCCACCTTGGCACCTTCTGGAAGCAGCCCTGAAACTGAGCTAAGGCATGGAGGTCATAGCCAGGAAAGCTCCCAGGCCTGGCGCCATGCAATCTTCTTTGGCAGGTTTCACTGTATCTCAGATCCAACCCATATCATGGCAACATGTAAGTGTTGAATCAGTACCATGAATTCTCAAATAATACAATCATTGCAAATCTAGAGTCAGATCATACAAAAGGAAACAAATAAGGGTTGAATCCTGTTGGAATTTCACGTGTAAAGTAATAATTTGCCAGCAATATGTCATTTTATGTTTCTCATTTCAGACTAATTGAAGAGCACATGGGGAGTCCCAAGAGCAATTCTCGGGAACTCCAATTCATGGAAACAACATCCAAAGAATATTGGATAGTGGGAATGAGAAAGATTTCTTCATGAGACCCTGGAAACCCACCGATAGGGGTGTGCACTGTCTGAGCCAAATTGGCTGTCTTCAGCAAAGCCAGCTTCCCTTCATGGTGACCAGAACTGAAGCTGGACCCTGCATAAGTTTTGTTTATGTTTCAGACTTTGGAAATGCAGTCAATGTGTCTCCAACAGAGGTGCCTTTTACTTTCATTTTTCTAACAGATGATGTAGGGCAGAAGAGGCTGAGTGACTGATAAGTCCATCTTCTAAACGTAGGTTATGTTTTATTAGAGATACCCCAAAAACTTTGCTTTGAGAAAGACAAGGATGGGACCATGAGATGACAGAACATCCAAAGCTACTAGGCTTCACTAAACAAAAAGGCTTAAACTTGTTTTGCATCATTATAATCCTTAGCCTCAGCACCTGCCCTTTTGAAGTTTTGCAGGCTTCTTGCTTGGAAACACCTCTACTTTAATATCAATTGTCCAAACAATCCTGGGGAAGAGAAAGGGAACCAAAACACTCATACCTCTCCCCAACATGAGGACTTCCCTTTGACATAAATTGCTGCACCCATCCCACTGAAACTTTGAAAGTTTCTTTCTTGAGGGCACCGTTCAGCTCTGACTTTTCAAGGGAATTGTCCACAAGAAAATTAGAGGGGTGTGTGTTCTTGTCTGGAAATGCTAAAAGTGTAAAGGCTTGTGGTAGTACATAGTATTATTCTAGGTGCTCTGGCAAGGGATGGCATTCTAATTCAAGAAGACAGGCCACTGTTCTTGACCTGCCATAGTCCAGTTTAGCCCACTGTGGCACAAGCATAAAACAAGGACTGGACATATGTGCAGCACCCCTAATTGAAGCGCATGACTTCATCCACAGTCTACATAGCAAGTAGCATGGCCACATGTCCAATGTGGACAGTCGTTTATCTGAAGGCCTGTGCAGTCCAAAGACTACTTAAAGATAGAGTACCATGAGAAGGAATAGGCATATAAGTCACTGGGTGCCAGTCTTTCACACTATGGTGAAATGCATTGTATTTATAATTTTTCCTAAATAAATTTGCACCTACCCTCTACATATGAAGGAGGAAGCAGTGGCTTAATGATGCTGGATCTGTCGGCCAGAAATGGTCAGTATTCCAGTGGCTCAAGCCCAGCCTCTGCCAGATGGAGGGAGCACCCATTATTCGCCCCTAGCTCCCAGCCAACGTAGCAGTTTGAAAGCACGTAATGCAAGTAGACGAATAGGCACAGCCTCAGTGGGAAGGTAACGGCGCTCTGTGACGTCATGCTGGCCACATGACTGCGGGACTATCAGCACTGGCCCGCAGCCTTAGAAACGGGGATAAGCTCCACCCCCTATCAGTTGCTGGCTAAGCACAGGGACTCCTTTACCAATACATATGCAAATCATGCACATCTATATCCTTTCTTTTGGAAATACATAAACGGTCATCCTGAGATCCAGTGGCAACATGTAGAGATGGTTCCAGATTTGGTCATACAGAGTAGACCCATTTAAATCAATAGGACCTAAGTTAATATTAAGTAAGTCTCATTGATTTCAGTGGGTCTGCCCTAAGTAGGATTAAATCTGGATTCAACTTATAGCATGCATATATGTGATATGTTTTCAAGGAATTAAGCATTAGTAAAATACTCTTTTGCAGCCTGTGTTAAACCCAGTTTACATTTAGATTTTCCTAGTGAGCTTTAATTTGCTAAACATATAAATTACTGTCTATTATACCAACACAAGTAAAAATCCAGAGATGCTGAGTTTAAAAATAACTAGGTTGGCTTATTTCACCCTTTCAAATAACTGGGTAGGCTGACACCTTCCACTGGGAATATGAATATGAGTATATATTCATTTAAAGTATATACTGTTTGAGACAGCACATACCTTAAATGAATTTTCATTCAACTTCTGGTAGGAAAAATAGCTGTATAAAGCAATCCAAACTATAAGCAAGTTGGACACTACAGAGTCACGCATGAATCCTACAGAGGTCCACTACAAGTGGATGATACTCAGAGTTAGTTTAAGTTATTTTCATTTCTTTTCAACAGGTCTACTTTAAGTAGAACTAACACCAGCTACAACCGTCTGGATGTCTCTTAAGCACATTACAAGTGAAATGAAAATCAAGCATTATCGCTATGCATCCTGCAGAAGTTTCTCCAGATATGAAACGAAGAGGGCAAATATCAAGTGAGATTGCTTTGGCAGCAATTGTGCTAAACAGGGATTTTCCAAGCTTGGCTGCTAACCCCAGATTCCTTCCTTAGGATCACATTGCTGGTAGATTACAAAATTGGCTGCAGAATAGACGCCCTGCTCAAATGACAGATTTGTCCAACCTGTGCTGTGTTAAAGGAAACGGGGCCATGTTTTGTAAACCAGAGCTAATATTTTCCATCTGTAACTAAGTACAAGATTGATGAAGGACATAAAGAATAGTCTGCAGTGGTGAGGAACTGAAAAGGAAGCCCCAAAACAGAGAAGGAAAAAAAATCAGTATTAATGTTTTAAATGTTTATTTTGTCTTCTGTACCACATTTTCATTATTTAAGAGCATCTATGATAACATGCAGACAAATATTACTAGAGCTACTGAGGGAAGGAGGATGAATTCTTTAATAAACTCTTTTCACTAAGAAGTAAATTTTTGACACTCTGCCCAAAAACCAGTGTAATGCCTTTCCATGGGAATGTTGCAAGGATGAATCAATTGTGATTCCCAACCTTGTAAAAAATGAACACTTTCTTTGCCAAATCTGATTTTCTTTATCCAATGTATTCAAACATATACCAAGGCTGTATGTATACAACAAAGCTCCAAATAAATAAGAATGTAATTTTGAAGCAATCATTTGTAAGTTAGTGCATTTACATTTTGGGTTGAATTGTAATATTTACATGGGAGTAAATCTCACTGGTCACAGTAGGGTTTGCTTCTGAGTAAATTTTCATAGAAACGTGCTGCATGCTAGCTTGCTCATTTATCCTACCAATTTCTTTTGTGAGTGTACCCATTTTATCACATGTCTGCATAATATTATCCTCCTCCAGAACAGCAAAGAGATTTGACAATGAATGCTTAAAACAAAATCTGATGCATGTTTAGACAGACAAAAAGCCTACAAAAACCCTGGAGATTGTAGGATTTTTTTTCTGTCTAAATATGCAGAAGGTTCTACACTGCATATATTCAGCCCCAATGAAGGAAAATGCAGGATTGATAAGGTTTAAAAAGGACCTGAGATAAAAGGAAGAACATTTGTTTCCTAACAAGAATGTTAAACAATGCAATACAGAGAACCAGTGTGGTGGTTGAGAGTTGTCTAGAAGCTGGGCGATTTGCGTTCTAGAGCCCACTCAGCCCTGAAGCTCACTGTGTGACTTCTAACCAGTCATGGACTCTCAGTCCAACCTACCTCACAGATCTTGTCTAGTTCCCAACATGTGCATGTACCAGAAGGTGATGGGCGCATTGCAGGCCATGCTCTGCCTTAATAGGGGCCAAAAGTAAAGCTCAGAAGGCTTGGCCAGGGCCTCTGCATGAATTCAGAGTCAGATGCTTGCCCCTTGATCTGCTGTAAGCAACATTAGGGCAAGTCTGCAAGGGTTCCTGGGTAGACAAGCTGACGTGAAGTTTGAAAACAACATGCTACACTAATCAGAGAGATCTAATGCAATGTAAGTATGCATGGCCTGATTTGGATCAAGACCCCCTTTGGGGGTGGGGGTTAAAAAAAGGAAACAAGTCTTCATCATACACTAGAATAAATAAAAAGCTAACTTCCAGCTGCACACAGCTAACATAACATGTAGCTTGGCCCTATTTTAAACCCACAACTCTATTCATATCAAATTCAGTCTGATGAAGGTTTTTGAACATGTACTTACATCTTTGTATGCATTAGATGATTTGGCTATTTTCAAAGATGCACTATAAGTACAGAACAGTACAGAGTACGAACGAAAGGTGGAGCAGCCTCGCTGTGGAAGTTCTTTCCAGGGGGGCTCTGCACAGTTACTGCAGGAAGGGCAGATCAGTTTTCTCCAGCCTGGTTAGCCTTGCTGGTTGAGCACAGAGGTTGTAGGCCAACATATCTACAAGGAGGGCGACAGGTTGGAGAAGTTTGTTGCAGAACAACTCTGTGCTGATACCTTAAAAGCACTGCAAAATGTCATTTGCACATCTCCTATTTCTAAGCGATAAAGAGGATAGATCTTCTTGTTCCTCCCATTATAAAATAGGCAAGCAACATCCAGCAAAACACTGTGCCAAAACAAATGGTTTCCCATGAAGGTATTTCTAAAATTTCTCGCAGAGTAAACCTTTCCAATGACATCCTTAATCCTTTGAGATGCTTGGTTTTCAAAACAGAAACAAAAAGAAACAAAAACTATTCTAGGCTGTGCTATTTTGGGATAGCTTGCAGACTCATTGTAGCACATATACGGCACATACAGGTGTAGAAAGAACACTCCAATCCTTTTCCATGGCTGCTTACAACTTTGTGAGTTTGTGCAAAGGGACTCCACAACAGAGGTTTGTTTGCATTCAGTTTCCATGCGTTCATTCTTGTCTTTGTTGCTGTGGTCATTGTCTTTGGTCTACTTTCTTATCTGGATTTTTTTTTTAATTGTGCCATCTGTCCTAACTCATCCAAAATTTATGAAATATACTGCTGGGAGGGCTCACACATAATGACAAGCTACAGTGGAAACCATGGGGAATGGTTGGCCATTGTGTAGCTGCTGGTCACATGAGGAGCTCCTGGGCTGTGCATGGACCTTAGGAGGCTAACCCTGAGAAGCCCATTATGGCCCCGATTCCCACCCCCACCTCTGTCCTATCTCGTACCCTGTGCGAGCCCCACTGCCCCCCACCTGTCCCCAAAAGCTGCAGGATAACCCCTGTCGAAGCAACCTGCTGGAATATTGTCCTTTCCCGGAAATATGAGGCCCCTGGGAAAGTCCACCTGGCAGGATGGCCCCCTCTGTCCCTGGTATTGTGCCCACACTGATGGCCCCCTGTTTCTGGCTCCAGTGGGTGTCAGCCCCTGGCCGGGTGTGTGGATCCTGCGCATGGGGGAGCATGGGCACGTGTGCAGCGAGAGAGCGGGGCGAGGTGGGTGTGTGGGCAGATGTGCTTGCGTGCTGGCACAGACCAAGGCGGCAGTGGGGAGCACCCTTGCCGTGCTCCTCTAGAGGAATAGTGGCGCTCTAGTGAGTAGGCAGTCACTTTGCTGAACTGCAAGAGAACAAAAGCAAAAAAGGCAGCGGGCTGCAGCCATGCCCAGAGCAGTGTGTGGCCCAATGAAGGAGAGGCAGGTGATGCGGGCAGGAAAGCTGCATGGTGGGATTGGGTATCCTAGGATATGAGCCATCATTTGGAGGAAAGATGGAGAAGCATGGAAATGATGCGCCAGTCTGATCCCAGGAGACAAGGTAAGATACCAAGCCATGTGGTTACCGCACAGCCTGGCTTAGCATTATGTGTGAATGCAGCCACTATAAAAGGTCTCTGTGTTTACATCATGCCCCATAGCCAAAGCAAAGGTCTTCTGTTCACCACACGAGGTAACCACTCATGAATTTTGTAGATCTCCAGCAAGAAATCATTTTGAAACTGGGGAGCTATCACAGAGTCTGGTGGAAGGAATGGCAATTGCAGGAGCCACTCAAGCCATCCAATCTCTGTACGCGGACCAATGAGGAAGAGGCAGGTGACACAGGCAGGGTCAGCCCACTGTGGGATGGTGTTTCAGTAATGGAGGCTGATGGGGCCAGTGAGGAGGATAGATTGAGACAGGAGAGAGGAAAGCAAACGACCATCTGACAGCTTCACTCAGACTAAAAAACAAAACAGACACACACACACCATTCAGAAACTGCATGGCATTACGTGTGAATGCAGCCACTGTCTGTAACAGTTAGTGGGACTCACTGGGGGAAAGGGCCATTCAGGTATCTAGGGTCCTACAAAACAACTGTGTGGGAAAGAAGAACTTTATGTATTCAAAAGAAAATGTGTAGACTTACTAACTTGTGGTGAAAAGCTCGTTGCCATTACTGTGCTTCTCCATATTCCAGAGGACTGGAGTTCATCCAGGTACAGGTGCAGACACCTGTGGCGCTCCTTGGCTTCCTTGCTTTGACAGCAGTGTTTTCACTGCACTTGGATGAGTACAGTGACAAGCAGCCTGGATCTGATGTCTTTATCCCGGCTCCAATGGGAAGATGAGGCTTAGAGAAGACGGCCCGGTTGCTGGAGCAATAGCACCTCCTACCACGGCATGTGGAAACTGACAGGCTTGAAGGAATTCAGTGAAAGTGACACTGCTGGGAAGATCTTAGGAGTAAACATGCAAGTGGTATGTGCGTAAACAATATACTGCATTTAATCACCCATCAGTTGGAGATGCTGACAGGAAGGGGCAGGTCACAAGGCCATTATTAAGTGGCTATTTAGGGAAGACTGTTCTTTCTTCCCGACCATATGTTTGGGCTTGTGCAAAGAAGGGATGCCTTGGGGAGAAGTAATTTGGCCACCGGGCCAGAGAATCATTTGAATAAACAAACAAGCAGGTGGTACCAACCCATATGACTGCGCACATTGCTTCAGTCTGATTACATGCCCTGGGATTCTAGCCACAAAGCAGCCAAATGGTTTTCCCTGCTCTCCTGTTGAGCTTTAATTACAAGTGGCAGAATGAAAAGGAATACGCAGACCAAGAGCCCCATGGAAGCCACGCTCAGGAACCGTGGGCACCGTTAACATCTATGTAAGAAAGTGGCACAGCTTACGTTGACTTACACACCTTTAATTTTTCAAAACATATGTTAGAAATGACTAATGCCCATGAGACTGAAAAAGAATAAGACCTTGGCAACTCCATGCAAGGCTTTCTTACGTGGACTCAAGTGCTCTTGAAAGTAAATTTTCCGGAATATGGTTATATCGAATATTTGGACCTAATGTGACTTGCTAGGCCAGGCTAAATTGTTCTCATTGTCTCCTAGCAGAAATGTTATGGATAGGATTGAAGAGAGACTAAGGACAGTGGGCACATTTACAGCTCTAACAGGGTGTTGTGGGCCCCCTCACAAAGTTGCAGTCATTCATGAAATGGTTACCATGGCTGATCACAAAATACTGCTGAGACTCGAAGAATACCAAGCTGCTCAAATACCTAAGCATAAGGCAAAGGTGGGACTCTGCTCACCAAAACACAAAGCTATGCTTTGCAAACTGAATAAAGATGTTAGAGGACAGCACATCACTTTGCAACACACTAACATCCCAGTGTTTTTTTTAAGCATCTTAAGAGATAAAATAAAAATCAGGCAGGGAACCTGTCTGTGGCATCATGTGGGAAGCCCTGGGATAAAGACTGGTCCGTATTAGCAATCTAAGCTGGGGGTTTATGCCTGTAGCCTATCCAGTCATTTATTTATTTAAAGCTTTTATATGCCACCCGACTACTAGAGTCCTGGGATGGTTCATGTTGGGAAGACACCTAATTAATGCATAGCAAAAGTGACTTCTGCTTAGACCTCAAGATACCCAGTACACCTGGGCACAAAGCTGGCACTTAACATGCACTATCATGCACAGCTCTTATGAGTTGTCCAGGGTGGAGGGTGCATTGGCAGAGGCACCATTTTGAAAGTAAGCAGAGTAATACCAGGCACTGATAATTTGGCTGGTTTGGAGTTGTGAGTTTCACAGGGTCTGCGGAATTACTTGAACATCAGGACTTACTATTGGAAAGAGCTTGTAGGTAAAAGATTGACTATTAATCTTTGGTGGGATGTTGCCCTGCCCCAATTAAATGAGCATGAGAACTGGGCTCCCGTCATCACATGAGGCAGCTGTGAGCAGGAAGGCAGACAAGCTGCGTTTCTCTGCTGGGCTGCTTCACATGTGGACGTTCATTACTTGAGGCCTTGCATGTTGGAAGGGAGTGACCCAGTCTGAGCGTGCAGATGAAGAAATCCCTTCCAGAATCCCTTCCTGATCCAAAGAATGAAATCCACCTTCACGAGCAGGCTTTCATTGGCCGCACCTCCTTCTCTGGCCCAGGAAATGCAAGGGGTGGTTTGCAGCAGATCCAATCACATGTAACTGTGGATGTAAGGACAGCCTTGCTGGATCTGCCTGAGCGCCTGTGCAGTTTCACATTGTATTTCACACCATAGCCAACTAAGTGGTAGATGCCTGTGCAACCAGAGCTGGATTGCAGCAGGAGCTTTTCAGCACCTCCTCACACAGAAAGGGCCAAATGTGCCACTTTCCTGGGATGTTTTAAAAATGAAAAGTGGCTGTTGAAGACTGGAATTCGAAGCAGAGGAAGGTACAGAATCGTTTCTGGGTGATTCCCTGACCACCTGCTTCCCCCCCTTGGAAAAAGATGGGAACAAAGCCTTTTCCTTTGAGGGGAGCAGAAAACAGCCAGAAGGGAAAGGGTTTAGCATCCCTCCTTTCACCCTCCTGCCCCCTCACCCAACTGCAGCTTCTAGTGACTGCTTTTTGTTACATGGGACTCCACGGAGCATGCAGCTTGGCCTTCAGCTGCAGATCATCAACATGAAGAGAAAAGAAAGGTGCTTCCAGGTGGAAGGTACCAACTAGGAGGCATGATGCATTCAATCCAGTAGCCTTTGAATTTTTGTTTTTGTTTTCCCCTTTGATGGATTCTCTGCAGTAAGGAAAGACATGGAGGAAGAGGTGGGGAAGCACAGGAGGCTAATGCATGGAAGACATCATCGTCTGGACCTCCTGTAAAATTCCATGACTCAGGCAAGGCCTCCACATCATGTCCGCCTGCCTTTGCGCTACCAACCCGGTTTCCTGGCATGCTGCAGCGCTGCTATTGGCATACCCCAAGGTGGGCACTTCAGCTCCAACTCATGCTAAGGGCTCAGCTGGCTTCAGCAAGACTGAGGATTAATGGCAGTCTTCTCTTAGGAGTTACTGTGTCTCTATCTCGCCTTCATATTTTAATCCACAATCAGTGGGGCTTTATGAAGGATAAGTGTGGCCCATTCCATGGAGATCTCCGTATTATCCATACCATTGCTCAGTGTAAGCTTTTCTTTCAAAGAGAGAAAGGGAAGAGAATGTCTGACAAGCTTCTGCAAGCCCTCCACCCAGTCACCACAGGGCCACTAAGTTGAAGAACAAGCAGGCACTTTTTCTAGCTTGCCTTCCTGAATTCCTGGCCTTTAAAAATACCAAAACTAATACTATGGGTGAAGCGAAAGATTAATTTCTGTGCCATCTGGCAACAAGCTGTGGATTAAAGTGATGCCCTTAACGCTGGGCTAATGTTCTGTGAATACCATGCTCAAATGCAAAAACAACTGGCCACTTGTTGGAACAATGGGCGTGCTGCTCCTGTTAGCCCGTGCTGACGTTTTTGTCTGTGTCTCCTGGTATGCAGAGCCCAGGCTTGGTGGAGAATTGCTTCAGTGGAGAGGAGGGAAAGACAGTAACCCTGTTCAATTAAGGCACATTATCAGAGCCAGCTGTTAAGGCCCCGAGAACGCCAGTCACTTTAGCAAAAGTAAATTTCCTTAGCAAAAGAAGGCAGACACACTCTGCCCTTGGAAGTCAAGACAAAGATTTCACTCTTGCTGTTCAGAAAGGGACTCTTTGTCTTAGGCTGGATGCTGGAACAATGCAAAGCTGATGAAAGGAAGGGCTCCAAGGAGTGAAATCTTCCACAGAAAGGTCTCTTATCCGTTGCCGTAGGAAGCGGCATGCTGTAACACAGTTCTTCTCACAGCCGTGTGTTTGATCCTCCTGCTTCTCATCTGGAAAATGGCTCTGTCGCTTTCCTCTCAGAGCATTTACTAAAAGAAAGTTAAAGTGAACCTTAACAAGCTACACCTCAATCTCCTCCATGTTAATGAGCGGTTCCCAGGCCTGCCCTCATGTTGTAATAAAGGAAATGTGTTAGCTGCAGAAATGCTGTCACTGGCTAATGGCAACGACAGAACACAACGCTATGAAAAAATGATGTGTTCAAAGGATGCAAAGCACAAACCTATGCATACCTGCTAGAAGATTGTCCACTGAGGTCAGTGGGACTCAGTTCCAGGAAGTGTGTATAGCAGAGCTGGGGAACTTTTTCAGCCCAAGCCCAATCTCAGGGCTGCTGCTGTCCATCTGTGAGCAGGACCAAGAGCATAGAGGGTACTGCTAAAGGAAGAATGGACAGGACCAAAACGGGATTCTTACCGATTTTAAGCCGATTGAGAAATAAGTGGGACAGTGCTTCTGTATGTCTACTCAGAAACATGGAGGGATCACTCAGTGGTATTTCCAAACAGCACCCCAGGTACCAGGTACCAGGCCTCTGCATGCCCATTCAGGAATAAGCAAGATGAGCCTCTACATGTCTGCTCCTGTGTGAGCAGGACTGAATTACTCATCACAGCTTCAAATAGCATCCCAAGGACCACATAACTACCCAGAAGTAAGTATGGGTGACATGTTTCCTCACAAGCAACCCAGACTAACTTCTGTAGAAAAGGCTCAGAATAAACTGGGCTGAACCTTGTGCCAGCTTCTCCCCAGGCCTTCTCACCTTTCCCTGGAAGGGAAAGGCTCTTATCTCTGATGAGGTGCAGATTAGAGATAAGAGATTTCTCCCTACCAGGGGAGGGGGAGGGTCTGCAGAAAAGGCTGGCAGAAAGGGGGAGGTTTCCCATCCCTATAGGAATGCAGCCTAACAACAAAGAAACAGTATTTATTATTCCCCTGCTTTTCTGTTTAAAAAAATAGTATTCAGGACAGTTTATAGATAGATAAAACTTGATTGAAACAATAATACATCCTTAAAACACATTTAAAATGCACAAATAACAGACCCTCTTATATACCAAATGCCTGCTTGAATAAAAAGGTCTTTCTTTGTTGGGGGAAAGACAGCAGAGAGAGAGCAAACCTAGCCTCCCTTAGCAGGATGTCCCACAGCCTCCGAGCATCCTCTTTTGCATTGCTACCAAATGCATCTGAAGAGCTTTCAGGTGCAGCTCTATAGAAAGATCCTTTTCCTGTATCTAAGGCATACATAACCATACATAATCATAGGATTAGAATTCAGAGGAAGGAGCTGAAGGAGCTGCCATGGGGAGGATGGCGGGGAAAGTCTGTTTCCATCAGTCCCCTTGCTGGATCCAGCCCTGAGTACTTGATGAAATGCTTGTGGCAGGTTGCTTTACACAAACAGCAGCATTACAGATTTATAACCACATCCAAATATCTCATCTAAACATCACCTTTGATCACAGTTCTGCTAGATGACCAGTAGTGCATGAAAAATCTGGTGAATTTTGGATGCTTTTACACATAAGTCTTCAACATCTGTCAGAAGCAGAAGTGAAACAAATTTGGGGAAAGATTCTCTGAGAAACTTTAAGCTATTGCAGATAATAGTTTGTTAAAGGTAAAATATAAATCCAGTGAATTTAGAACTTTCTAACTGGAATTTTTATGGCATTCCTTATTATAGCTGGGGATGGATTAATTAAAAACAAGCAGGCAAACAACAATCTTTTCCAGTAAGGGACGTGAACAGGACTAGCAATCTATAGCAGATTTTCATGTCTGGGGAAATGCATTGCTTCTAGTGCTTTCTCATTGAATGACTTGGCATGACATAGCAACCTATTATAGGTCACAAGCCGTGGTGGGTTATCATGTCATGAGGCCCAGATCCAATTCCTGCTGGATGTTTTGTTTGAGGGCAATAAGTTACTCTGATGATCCATGAGTTGTTGTAGAGGTTTTTGCACCCACAATGGGCTGTGCTCTCATCTGAACCTTGGAAACCCATGGCTGCTTCAAATTCCACCTAAGGATGCGCTCACTTTTCACCTTTTCCTGAGACTGCACATGCTTGGGAACATGGAAAGATGCAAGCCACCAACTTTCAAAGGAGCTGTCACGTTGGGCAGCTAGCTGTTGACATTCCAGCATCTTTAACAGTGTCCTTTTATTAGAGGATTCCATGTGGCTTTCTGACTAAATGTGCATAGCACTGTACCCTTAATCATTTCAGGGAAAGTAAAAGATATTTTTTAAAAAGTGACTGTACATTACATTTAAAATTCATATTTAGAAATTCCCCCATCATTGCTGTTATGTATGAAATTTCAGTTCTGCTTCTGTTAGACACCAAGGCAATTGCACTAAACTGTACTCCAGAGTACCACGGGAGTTATTCTTGCACATGCATTTTAAACCGCTTGTAACAATTTCTTTTGGTCCATTGTTGAACTAAGTATATCTGGATGTGCTCAATACCTGGGTTGGAGACCACCCAAGAGGCCTGTCAAATCTCTGCTGAGCTCCCTGGATACAAATGCAAGAAGCCAACCAATCAGGACTGCTGATTGCTGGTGTTACTGACACTGATTAGGCTAACATTCTGGCTCAGAATGTGGCAGTCGGCATGTTGCAGCTCTCTATGATCCATGCCTACATTGAATAAGCAGTGCTAATTGAAGTGAGCTAAATAACTTGCTGTGAGCTTTGGTGTCAGGTTGCAATGCAGGCCAATTTGATCCAATTTGCAGCTGTTTCAATGCACCCTTCTCAACATATCTATCAGAAAAGCAAATCTGTCTCTATTTTACAAATGTTTCTCTTTTCAGTGTCCCAATAAAGCACTTGGTTTCAGTAGAATGGAGAAAAGTTCTCTTATTTTCCATTGATTTTCTCAATTTGACTGATCTCCACTGCAAACATATTTAGCCACCATTGGCCAATATTTGCCCTTCTGTAGCTGAAAGTAATCACTCCCAAATCATCGCACAGCTTCTGAGAGCCCTTCTGCTTGACAACACAGTAAAACAAAAAAGTTCCACTCTCCAAAAAGCACGGAGGATCCAGGCAGTCTCTTGTTGCAGAGCAGTCAGACTGGCTGGCACCCCAAAAGTAGCTTCTTCATCCCAAAGACAGCTGCAGCGCAGGCATGACAACGCGTTTTGCCAGTCGGGAGAGAGCTGGCCGAAAGCTGTCAGAGCACACCCAGAGCTCTTGGATGCCAGAGTTGGGGAGGCCAGCTGTCCGAGAACAGTAAACACCATTCCAGAGGCTGTGGGGTCAAGGGGAAAGAAGAAACACCCTTCATTCATACGGAGCTGGTACTGGACCTGCCAGCACAAGGCAGATGCACACGGTAGGGTTACACCTCCAGAGAAATTTGGCAGCAAGAGGGTTGCAAGAGGGAGTGGGTGGTTGCAAGATGCAAAAGGGCTCCAGATAATTTCATGGGGGCGGATGGGCAAATTCTGCTGTGAACCGAGGCTCCTCCTTTGAACGATCACCAACCACAGACCTTTTTCCTTGCAAACGTTTTCTATTGCTCCAAGTACAATCACTCAGAACAGAACTCTGTTCATGCACAGAGTGGTTTATTGAGCCCAATCTAGTGTCCACCTCCAGGAACATGCCTGGGCCCCATCCTCTCAGGAGGGGCTTTCTCAAGTGAGCACACCCAGTCTCCATGCACTGCCCATTCAGTTTCACCTCCCACTTCTGCTGACACCTCGCCATGGGGTCAAGACCGGAAGAGAGCTGGTCTGTGTCTGAGAATTCCTCATCCTCAGAGACCCTTCCCACTGGCTGTACTTCTTGGTCATGCCTAGAAACTGCCTGGATCAGCGAATAATCAGAATCCCGACCCTTCCTCTGCACTCTCTCTGTGAGCCGTTCCATATTCTGACTCTGAAGCATCTGGGGTGCAGCCAGCAGTGTGTGAGAATGGTTGCCTAAGACCACCATCCTCCTCAGTCCCAACAAATTCACCTCAGGGGCAGTTGGGGCAGTTGCTTAAGGAGAAGGCAGACATGAAACTCAACAGACAAGAGCAGCAGCTGTGACTATGCAAGAGGCTCCTTCCCTGGAGCAACGTAAACTGCTGTTTTACCCGCTCTCTCTGTGCAGTGCCTAGAACAGGGTGGTCCAACTGCTCATACCTTGAGGGCTGCACGAGGACTTTGACTCAGAGCGTGGGGGCTGCACAATGAAATACATTTCCATATAGTAAATTAAAGTGCTCACAATATGCTTATTTAATTCAATGTGCACACTTAATATATTCAGTGGACCATTGAACAAGGGAGAGGACTACTGCTTAATTTTAAGATGATTTTAGGACCAACTGAATGATAGGCCCACGCTTTGTGGGCCGGTGGTCTCTGCCAAGATCGTAGGCAGATCCCTCACTGAGCACAGCCCAGGCGCAATGACTGCTCCTCTGGGGTGGCCCATTCCTTTCTTCACTGTTTTTCCCAACCAGAAATCCGCCCATCTGACCTTCAACCCCTCCTCTCTTCTTGGCATTGGAGCGCTGGTCAGCTGGAGCAGCAGTGGGCATGTGGGGCAAGTTCTTGGAGGTCACCAAGTTCTCTTCCTGAGCTTCAAGGAGCGAGCAGGCCAGGCCAGTGGCCTTGTGGGAGCTTGCCGTAATCATGCAGGGATCTGGTCTGGAGGAGGGGGAACGGGTGCTCTGAGTGGCAAGAGGGCCACAGAAAAGGGCCTCAGGGGGCACCTGCTGGGCCCAACCCATGTTAGATGTTTGTTTTTAAAAAACAATATTTGAAATGCTCCTTTTGGACATGCCTGGCATGCAAGCTTCTTCACTTTTTAAAAGAAGTTCTGTGAAACTTGATTTTTCCTCATGCGGCATCTCTTCCTTCATGGATTCTTTCACCTTCCTTCTGCTCCAATGTACAAAAGAAGTTGGACTCATCTTTTATAAGAGATGCAACTTATGAGGTTTCATACAATTTTCTGGCTGTCCCATTTTTATTTTGCAAACCCTTGGTAGTACTACAACAGTGAATTAATTTCACAAATATGCACGCTCCTTTAAAATAGACTTTAATCTTTTTCTTTGGGAGGGGAAGCTGGAACCTCAGTTCAGGCTCCCAACTCCCTCTTCACTGCCAAGGAGCTTGATTAGCAGTGTTTCAGCACTTTTTTAAAGCTATCCCTGTGCAACTGTTCTCTATGCACTTTGTTGGCTTGAAGCCTAAGTGTATACACTTGAGAACACGATTGCCAGTTAAGCCTAGTTAAGCACCTACTGAGGGCCTGCATCTAGCACAGCCCCACTTACAACAACCGCTTGGAACTGTCTGAACTCAACCACGAACCCATCCTTGACAACCCAACAACAAACCATGGGTTCTCTCCTTGGACTATTTGTTGGCTAACAAGCCATGCCTTCTTAGTGCTGCTGAGTTTGGGCAACGTACTAAGCAACATTTCAGCAACAACCTGCAGTTCAACGTGCACTCAACCATGGTGTCCTGAGATGTTTGTAGGGGATGGGTTAGAAAAGCTTTTAATAATAAAATAAAATAAAATAAAAATTTCCAGTCACTGTGTGTCAGCTAACCTGTGGTCTGAACAGAGGCAGTGACATTGACGGTTCCTCTTTCCTACCACCACCACTGTTTATGGCAGACTGAAAGGAAGGCGAAGAGGGGGAGCAACTCCAGGGAGCTTTGCCTGTGGGCCCCTGCTGAGGTGTGGGCCCTGAGCAGGTGCCCAAGCATGCCTCTTCTTGACACAGACCTCGGCATATGTTGAAACAACTTTGCAGCTGGTGACGGGCATGAATTCTTCCTATTAGAAGGGAGGAAAACAACGACCCAGCACTGCGAAGTGTGTCCTCAAATGTATGCAAATCCATTAGCCTTAAGCATTGTTCTGATCTATTCCAACAAACAAGACAATTCTTCCTTTTACTAAGAGGCATGGGCAACAAGGCACAGCATATGCTTCATACTCCAAGAGAAAAACAATGGCATTTGTACGAGTGGTAAATGCAATTAGACCACCAAAGGAGCATATATGGAAGGACTGCCAGAAAATCTAATTGTGGCTGAATTCCTATACCTTCCTACACATGGAATGTAGGGTTTATCCAGAAATCTATTACTAAGTTGAGTGGCCAGATTTCGGCCATGACTAATTAGGGCCGCTAGAGAACTGTTGATCAGAATATGACCGTGTCAGACTTTCTTAGTTGTCTGATGACCTCAATCTATATTCATCATCAGTAAATATATGGTTGGAATGACTGCAAGATTGTGGAATTCCATTTACTGAAGCTCATCCCCAGCAAACTGTCTCATTCTTCATGTTATCAGTGTTTCCACTTATGCCAGGAATTAAAATAACCAGAGGATTGCACATTCTAGTGGGTGCATCAGAAGATGGTTCTATTCCCTGTTCTAACCATAAACATGCAGCATGGCTACAGCATTGCGGTCGGTTTGCTTTACCCTGACCCTGATGTTTACCGTGACCGCTTTAGCCAGCAAGCCAGCTCCAGGAAGTACCTCATTAGCCTGCAACTAGCTTTGCCTACTGTGACACAAAACCACGGAACAGGCAAAAACCTTTCATCAACCCAAACCAGATTATAGTACAGCTTGGATGCTACCGTTCTGTGTCCACAAGAAAGGATGGTCCCAGGACCCCATCACTATCCTCTGCTGCTGTGCTGTGAGGACTGAATGACTTTGAAATGGCAACACAGAGCTGAGACTCAGCAATAGCAAGCAAGACACACCTCTGCCTTTTGCTGTTTGTGGTGAAGCTCATATCCACCTGAAGCGGACATTCTAGAACTTTTCCAAAGTATGTCAGAATAACACATTCTTTAGGGTTTTGTTACATTTGCTGGTCTTCACAATTTCATCAGCTATGCTATAGTGTGTGCTGAACGACTTGTACAGCGAGGGATGTGTGAGGGATCTGTTGCATTCCCTGGGCTTGGCAGGCCAGACGCTGACCTGCTGTCTTGTGGTCCTGAGTCCAACTTCTTGGCAGTAGTGGCAAGCTTTTGTGCAGGTGGCCACTAGGAAGCAAATCCACACAAACTTGGTCCAAGCAGCTTCTTCTTCCATTGCACTTTTTGTTTGTGCCACGTGTGGCATGTTAGAAAGTTGCTGGTTGTGTGAGCTTTCGTGGACTTCCTCTTGGATCTGCTCAATTCCTAAGTGAGCACCCAGCAGGAAGTCTGATGGAGAGAAGAGGGCCAGATTCCAGGGAGGATCATCCCAACCCTAAGCCTAATGGCGTTCAGTGGATCTTACCGCTAGGTAACTGGGTGTAGGAGAAAAGTCGCCATGTCAGGTAGAAAAGCCAGCCGTCTTGCACAGAATTTTGGAGGACAAGTGTCAAGTTCTTTCACTGGGGAGCACATACCATCGGGCTCTGCATCACAGAATTCTACAGCACTTTCAGTGTGGGTACTAAAGGTTCACATCTTTCCTATTTTTTCCAGTGGAGGATACAGAATATAATCCCAGATTAAGCAAGTTAAGTGAAAAGCAGAATGGAAATTCCATGGGAAAAATAATGAGACATGGTTAACATTCTACTATTAAAATTCAATTATTTATTTCAAATTTATCTCAGAAATCATTTTGTACCAAACCAGGGAAATCCAGTTTATTGGAGCTCAATAGCTTTCCGGTCTACTTCTGCTCTAATGATCAAAAGCAGGGTGTGGGTGTGGGTTGGAGACTTCTGTCTCTAACACAGAACACAATTTCTACACATTTTTTCAGCTAGTACAAAACATGCCTGAAAATAATCAGAATTGGCAAATTTGCAAATAGCCCTAATTTGAAACTGGTTGCCTCATCACAAATCACACTAGAGACACACGGATTGTGGGTACTAGTTTGTTCATATTTTATTAGGAGTTTAAAAAAAAAATCAGAAATTGAAGTTGATCCTACAGACAGAAGTCTGCAACTGGGCTCAGTTTACACAACAGCAAATTGGTGGTAGCACAAGTATGTGGGTTTGGGTTATGAGTCAGCTGTGGGTTGGGGTTGGGAAAACATGAGCTTCTGTCTGTGTCCAGAGGCCTGGAATTAGCCTCAACTGGACAGAAGGAGTGACCAGTCAAGTATACAAAGCTAAGTGCTGTTTTTATGAATGCTGTCTGCATAGAAAAGGATTACGCCTAGGTGAGAGGGGTGGGCTTACACTTCTGGTAAAGCTAGGATTCCTCTGCAGGACCAGAGGCCTCAAGAAACAGCATGACTGGGCATTGAGAGTGAGCAGTCAACAAAAACATGTTGACTACTGGGATCCCTGAAGGTACAGGGACTAGACCTGGGTGTTAGGGGTGGAGTTAAGCCTGAATGGGTTCAGAAAAGCTTGGTTCAAGTCGGTGTCCGGAAACAGCCTAGAGCAGGCAAACAAAATAAGCAGATAGGGAGAATGAGTGAGTGGTCAGCATGAAAACCCTGACTCTGCCTCTTGCATTTTTTTCAAAAGATGACCACATGTAAACAAAAGATGACAGCCATGCAGTTACAGTGTTGTCCCAGTTAAAGGAGACAACTGAATGCATGATGCTGCTGAGTCTCACATCTCAAGCTGAAACAGAACAGCATTCCATTTTAAACAAAGAAACCTTCAGCCCAGCTCAGTTCTCCTCTGTTGATGGGCATAATACAGGGTTCAGTGAGCTCTTATATTACAAGGACTATAAATAGAGACAGTATTTTACAAAAATCCTCTTTATCCTGCAGGCATCAAATGCAAACACATGTCCCCTTTGAGTGGAAACCTTACTTAATCCAGAGATAAAAAATATTGAATGTAATTAGAATAGCTCTTTTGTTGTTGCTGTTTTAAATGTATGGCTTGTTATATGGACAGCAGATCCCAGTAAAAAACTAGTCCCGCCCCCCTGCAGAGCTTGCACCTTTCGACATGCACATACACATCGAACATATCTGCATACCACTTTTCCAGGCTCAGCTGCAAACATAGAATAATAATGTTCTGCGAACCAAAAATCAAAGCAAAAAGCCTCTGCTCCGAGCAGGCTCCTAAATCAATGGGTCTTCTTGCTGTCCTTTCCAAATGACATAACAGAAGGTCCAGTTCTGTCAGAAGCATCCCCCTCAGTGAAGGACCAGCTCCTAGCAGAGTGAAGATAAGAGGTTAGAAGATGATCTAGTTAGAAGACCTGAAATGGGATGGCATAATATAAAGGGATCCCTGAATATGTTTGCTTCATCTCATGAGAGGTTTCAAAGAAAACCAGCACCTTGAACTTGGCCCGGAAGCAAAGATTTTATGAATTTTATGCACCCTTGGACAGTTTTTTGTAGGCTAAACAGTCCCGGAATTGAAACTTTTCCTCTTATGGGAGTTGTTTCAACTGCTGATCATCTGGTTGCCCTTTTCTGTACCTTTCCCTGCTCCACAATATCCCCTTTGAGGCCTGGTTACTAGGACTGTACTTAGCATTGCAAGTGTAATGCGCCATCACTTCGTATGCAGGGTTATCACACTGGTAGGGCTTTTTCCGGTTCCTTTCCTAGTGGCTCCCAACATGGATTTTCTCTTTTTCAGAGGGTCAATCTGTTCTTTGTTAGGAAGAGATGCTTTAATCTGTAGCACAAATGGTGGACATTCCATACTAAAGGCAAAAGCAACCCAATGCCAGTAAAATAAGCAGAATGACCTTCTCTAATATTTGAATGAATAGTATTAGACAAAGCATATTTTATCTCCTCCCCCAACCACTTTTCTTAAAGGCATATCAAAAACATCTCAGTTGCCCATTATGCCATCATGGTTATTGGAAGGCATTTTGTGGCTTTCTATAAACTTCTAAGTGTAATTGTATCTTATTCCTTCATGCTAAATATTAGCCAATAGCAGCTGGCTGCAAAGCTGTTTAATCTTTCAGAGGAATCTGGTTAAAATCCATGACTCACAAGCCTACGAAGCACAGCTAAGCAAAAAGCCTTGAAATGGTATGTTCCAAGTACAAACTGACCCACAGAGTTAGCTAAGCTTTGGACTACCAAAGACATACCTGGCCCAGTTTTCCTCCTGGAAGAGGAGTTGCTACTCGGTGTAAATCACAGTTACCACACAATCATAATCAGGGTGGTGGGAGTGCAACGTGGCACACCAGCTGCCACTTCTGAAAGTCCCCCTAGCTTGTACCAGGCAAAGCAAGGAGTGTGTGCGTGTGGTGGTGGTGGGGGTATTATTTTTCTTCTGTGCTTATCTCCCAATTCCCCACACTGGCTCCCCTGGGGTTGGGAATTCGCTACTCTGGCTCCAGCAATTCTCTGATAAGCAAAGGGACATTTGCCCATGCAGACCCAAGGCTGCCTCCATTGAGCCCGATTTCTGTGCTTCTCATGAGCTGGCACACCTGGGGATTGTGAGAGAGACACACCACTGTCCCCGTCTTCCCTACTGACAGGGTGGTCCCTCCACCCTCGCATAACACTGATCAGACATCCAGCTGAAGACTAAGATTGCACTCCCCATCTCTTTTCATATAGCTCAGGCATTTGGGAATTATCATCAACATAATCATTATATTTTTTGCCCCTTTATGTTGTGTGTGTGTGGGGTGGGGGGGGGGGCAGGGGAAACAGAAAGACCAAGGAAAAATATAGGCATCTGTACTTGATTGGAATGGGATCAGAGGTTTGAAGGGCTTCCACATAGGAAATAAATAAAACCATAATGTAATGTATGCACTTGTTGGGTAAGTTTGTGTATAATTGCGGTCTACCTAAGTTTATCAATCTCCTGTGTTTTAGAAGGCTCTTTGGAAAGTTCTCGGGGTGATACAGGACACAGCTCCAGGATCAGAGTTCATTCACAACTTCAGACCCAGGGGGCCTTAGCACCTGAGTGAAAGCAAGTGCCATTTTCCCTCACGGGCATGCCCTATCCTGCTATAAATAGAGGTTATGGAGGGGAAAAGCAGGAAAGGAACTGTTCCTCATGTGTTGCTCATGCTCTCAATTCTTGGATCCCAGTTCTGAAATGAAACCGAAATATATGCAGCCAATTAATAGTCCTGTGTAGAAAAGCTGAGTAAGTGGGTCGTGCATAGGATTACACTGGAAGTGCCCTATTAGTATTCAATAGCTATCCAAATCAATCATAATCCAGATCTTGAAGCTGGGATCCTCTCCCAACCTCGCAGCTGATGTGGAAAGAAGACCAGCTGCTTCTTTGAGATAGAATCAAACGACTGGAAGGGTCCCAGGAGGCCACCAGGTTCAACATGCTGCTCAGTGCTGAACTCAGGTCTCCCATTCAGGGAGGGCCTGACCCTGCTTAGCTTCTAAGATTAGGGAGGACCAGGTACTTCAAGCTACAATAAAAGCAGCCTCCTAAATGTGACCTCAGAGAAGAGGTACAGGCAGCATTCCAGGTGGTGGGGAGGGGAGGGGACTGGAGAGCACTCCAGCCTCCTTCCCAGCACAGCTAGCTGATCGAAATCTGGCCTGTAAAGCAAGAGGTGAAGTTTGCTTGTTGTCAGAATCTGGGCTGCTCTGGGGCTCCATCTGGTGGCCAGAACCGGAAGGCCCACCTTAGTATTCATAGGATCAGTCCTAGGCCCTGACGGATCTCTCAGTTTCCTGATGAGCAACCACTGGAAGCCCTGGGGAGGAAGCTACAAAAGAGCAAGCTCTTCCCCTGAGAAGTGTTCTTGTTTGCTGTAGAACCTGTACTTTGCCTGGCCGTGGCCGCTTCTGGTCTCTGCCTCGCTTGTATTTTTAAACTAATATATGAACAAAAACTCAGTTCTTCAATCAAAAAGGGATAGCAAAATTGTATTAGGAGAAGGTGCACACAGAAATGCCTGTATTGGTGACAGTGACACTTCAGGCTGGCCAGGACCCTTGGCAGGCCCTATGTGACTAGCCACATCCACTGAGCCATCCATTTTGTGATGGTACCCATAGCAGTTCCCCAAATCCCCCATTGTGCCCACGGGTCTAAAACCCCCTTATAATAATGTCATGCTACCCTTATATTGTAGATGAGGATGAAGGATTAGTTGCTGGTAGGAAGAGCAGTGAGATAAGCACAGAAAATGTCTCAGGTGGATATTTTGGGCATGGTCCTTTTGCCTTTGGCCCCAACCCTTTGCCTTGGTGCTGCTCCAAACAGAATTCTGCCCTTGGGATGAATGGGCTGGCAACTTGACCTGTGGCAGAGCTATGGCAGGCAGGTTGTTGTTGTTGTTGTTGTTGTTATTATTATTATTAGAACATTTCTATGCCGCCCCTTGCCGAAGCCTCGGGGCGGCTTACAACACAATAAAATACAATACAAAAAAAACAATATAAAATTAAAATTAATAATATAAAATAAATAAAAATATAAACGATATAAAAGAAATTATAAAAGAAAAGTTATAAAAGAAAAGAAAAGAAGAAAAGGAAAGGAAAGGAAAGGAAAGAAGTCGCCCTGGCCAGATGAATAAGTGAATATTGTTAACAATTAAAATGACGTTTAAATAAAAAGGTCTTCACCTGGCGCCGAAAAACAAATAACGACGGCGCCAGGCGGACCTCTCTGGGGAGCACATTCCATAGATTGGGCGCCACCGCAGGTTGCAGGAGACACATGAATGGAGGCCAAACATGGGCAGCTGCTGTGGTTTTCCCCAGCTGCCTTTCCCCAGCTGCATTCAAGGAACACCTTTGCCCTTGTTCAAAGTTTTGAAGTATGGTATAGGATGAAATTATGGGAAATGTAGGTGTTGAGCACTTTTCAATGACTTGATTTTTAAATTTGGATATATTAAAGATTCAGTTCTGTAACAAATATAGTGCAGTTGATGAGGTTGAAATAACTATTCATTTACTTGGCAGATGCTTATATGGCAATAATGTATAGATGGAAGAGAGGTAATCCCCTGACAATCCATGTCTGGTGTAGGAGGGCTGGAATGTGATGCTGGCATTCACTAATATGATTAATAGAAAAATTGAGTCTTTTTATGTTATATTGGAATGATAAAGTTCATGATACAGTACAACCTTATTTATCCTTAGGGTAAATTAACTGGTTGATTCTGTTAATTAATTAATTTATAGCAGATCTTCTCTGCTATCATTTGCATTTATGGATTCATGTAAAATAAATGTTTTAATTTGTTTATACACTGGGAATCTCCTCTGCATTAGGAAATGATAAATTACTAAAATTATATATATAAACCAACATATCTGAACCCCATCAAAATCAAAATCCCTCTGGTAACAGGGTTCACACATACAAAGACCACCAAATTCATTCCATGCAGTTATCTCCTTGCTCATTCTTATGAAGATGGCATTAAATTATTTAGTATGGGAAAGCAAGTGGTAGAAGTCTAATGACTTCTTAAGTAAAATTATACTTCTTCAGGGGAAAGCATAACATTTGTGCGCAAGTTATGTTACCCAACCTGTTTCTTAAAAGTTATGTGAGCCCAGGGCTACTGGATAATTTCCATCTTCTGCACTGTACAAGAGGGAGAATTCACACACACAGCTTGAACATGAACTTTAAAAGGGGGCATTGTCTCAGCTCCTCTTTTCCCTCAGATCCCAATAGAAAAATAAATATTGTTCATGGCTAGATTACATATTTTTGCTTGCCCTCTTGAGTCCCCAGATTCCTTGTTTGAACACCATTAATCCACATTTACATGGTTCATTCATAGGGTCTATCTATCAGCATTAAGTTTAACTCCAGCAGATGAGTAAATACATGAATCCACATGGCCATGTATCTATTTCGGTCAAGCAACTTTTTTGGCTGTCTTCTGAAAACTCAGTCATTAACTCTTTATGCTGAGTTTCCAAACATAATACTTCATTCCAGGATTACTTGTTGATTTCAGTGATGTAATCCATACCTGACATGGTATACTACTCACTCCAGAAAGTGTTTATTCTTTGGTATTCAGTCAAGTGATTGAATATCCTATGTTTTAATAGGGGAGAATTTACATAAAAGTCACCTAAAAGCCCATCAGCTCTCTCTGTCTCTCTCACCATATGTGTGTATGACCTCCTTCATAATTACTGTATACTTAATCAAATAATGTTAGAAATAGAAAAAGCATACAACTTCCTTTTATTTCCATGGCAGTGACCTCTGAACCTACCCACTGCTTCCAAGTCAGTCTGCTATGCTCTATAGCTCTGCCGTAGACTGCAGAAATGCCATTATCAGAGTACTGGAGATTTCCGGGTAACTGGGGGAGTGAGCAACCTGCTATTCTCAGTCTGCACTTGGCCCTTGACCTAATTTCATGCAGCCATTTGCTTATTTTCAAAAATGTTCTCCATGTGATTAGTTCTGACCTCTGGAAAGAGAGTTCATTTCTGTCTCTGGTGGCTTACTGGGCAGGAAAAAGGGTTGTGTGTGTGTGTGTGTGTGTGTGTGTGTGTGAGAGAGAGAGAGAGAGAGAGAGAGAGAGAGAGAGAGAGAGAGAGCGCGAGCGCAGAAAAGGAATAGAGAAAGGCATTACCCATCATGATTGATAGGTTTTCCCTGAGAAATGTTTTATTTTTCCACTTAGAATTTGCAGGGCTTGTGATATTTTCTTGATATAGTCTTTCTCAGTTTTAATTTGCTTTTGATTTTTAAATATGTTTTAATTTTGTTTTGAATCACCTTGATTCTTTTTTTACAAGTGTCTAAGAAACTTACTAGGAGTAACAACAGTAAGAGCAATCTCCTCTACCCATGCCCAAGCAATCTGTACAATGATAAAACCAAGCAAATTCAACATTGAAGATGATACGAACGGATTAGTCCTCAACCTGTAAGCCCAGCTACTGAAAACTAACTCATACAAGTTGCTCAATTCTTTCAGAGAATATCTAGGTTTAGAGTACAATGAGCCTTCACCACTTTATGAAGAGCTGTGTTTGAGAAGCAGGCACTGGAAACACATAATTTGTGCACTTGCTGATTGGACTTGGTGAAAAAGAGTAATGGGGCAAAAGAACGAGATCCCCACAGGAAACTGAGTCAGCAGCATGACGACTCAGCTGATCACTGAGATCTCAAGAAAATATTAGGAAGAAGGCAGTCTTGGGAAGGGCCCAAAGGAGGTAATTCTTATATGTCAAAACCAGCCCCTTGAATTGTGCTTCATCTGAGCCATTGATATTTACGGCTTTTCAACACAAGGAACGTATCATGTGCTCATGGGTCCTTTAGGCAATGTTTTGATCTCACAGTTTTGCTTCTGTGTCCAACCAGGAACGTTCAGCAATTTTTGAGCATGGAAAAGGCAGCATTTAATAGTCCATCAGAAAGCAAGCATGTATCCTAGCATGTTCTTCACCAACTAGATGTGCCTCAAAGATAGCAGCATGCAAAGCATATCATGGCCGAGATGGGGGAGGTGTTGACTGATGATTCTGAGATCTGACTTAAAAGAAAGGATGCAGAATAGAACTGGGAGCATCCTAAGTACGGAGGAAAGTAAAACCAGAGATGCTGCAGTCATTTCTGGATGTGTTTCTGCTGTGTTGCTCTGGTCAGGGGCCATTTGTGTCTAGACACTGGATAAGCATCAATGGTTCAGGAATGGAGGGTTCATACAGAGCATCAAGGATGTGGTTTTCTGGCCCATCGTTGATTGGACATCTGTGTTGTCACATGAATGATGTAAAATCTGAGTGGCACACAATCTCTGCTGCAATGGAAATGGGATTGCCTGACAGGACTTCCCACATTTTCCTAAACCTAAACCAGTGAATGCAGTTATTGTTTTGAAATTTCAACCGAACCCAGCCCAGTGTCTCAGGACTGTTTAGAATGCATTATGCAATATTTGCACTAGCCAGATTACACACTGAGCATTAGACACAATCTATGAGGCTGACTGGCCTTTATGGGCATAGTGACATCACATGGCAATGGAATTCTCCTGAATGGAAAGCATGAAAAGCCAGCCATGACCAGGTAATGTATAATTGGAGCACTGTATATAGTGGGGCACAGATGGGCCCCATCTTCTTGCAGGAATTCTAGAAAGAAATGGAGGCAAATGCAAAGGTTTTTCATTTTATGAGCCAAAATATCGCAGTTGTGGCTGTTCCCTTGGGCTCAGCCATTTCCTGCTCTGTAGTTGCCTGCTGAATTCAGGAGTAGAGATGCCAGAATCCATGCCTGAATGAGGTGAGGATCTCCATGTATGTACCACCCAATCCTTCCCAGCTTGACTTGCTATCTGCCTTGTGACCAAAGATAACTGGTCCTTGGGCCGCTCCGACTCAGTTTCCTGAGGGGAACCAGCCCCACTCTTCTTCCTCAGCCAGGTCTTTAAGCTCCCCACAGTCTTTGTCATTGTCTGATCTAACCATAAAAGTTCAGAGGAGGGAAACAAGGATGATCCTCACACTCTCTCCTGTGAGGAGAAAGACAAATAACAGCATGTTTTACCTAGAGAAGAGAAGACTGATAGCAAGCTACAAGTGTCACACAGAGGAAGGCCAGCCTCTTTTCTTGATCATCCCAGAGTGCAGGACACAGAAAAACAGGTTCAAGTTGCAGGAACCCAGATACCAGCTGAACATCTGAAAGACCTTCTTGACTGTTAACAGCAATATGACAATGGAGGTCGTGGCTCTCCCACATCACAGGCATTCAAGAGGCAGCTGGGCAACCATCTGAGAGGGATGGTTTAACTTGGAGTGCTGCACCGAGCAGGAGGCTGGACCTGATGGCCTTCCTGGCCCCTCCCAGCTCTGTCATCCCATGACTGTATGACACTAGCTAATGAGGAAAGCAGCAGGCACCCAAACAGCAGCAATTTTTGCATAGCGCATGGCATGCAGCCCTGGACATGGCTTGCGTCCCATAGGGCAAGGGCGTGCAGCCTCAGGCCTGTGGGCCAAATCTCGTCCCACTCCAGCCCTCAGTTGACACTTGCTGTCCCTCTCTTTACCCTTTGCCCAGACCACTGATCCCCACGCACCTTTTGTGTATGCGTTTCTCACTGTAAAACTGGATATGCTGAAGGTTTAATTGCCGGCAGTGAGAGATTTAAACTCAAACACGGTGGTATTTTGGCCCTGTTCCCTTCTGTCACCGGCGCAGCCCTCTTACCTTTCCCTCCCTCAACACCACTGCCCCAAGATCGTCTCTAAAAGTGAATATGGCTGTCAGGCTGAAAGAGGGCAGGCATCCCTGATGTAGGGCCTGTGGCCATGCTGGTGATCATAATAATGGAGAAATGTATCAAATGTGAACAGAGATATGCATCTGACAGTGCGCCAGCTGAAGCCAGTGCAGTGGGTAGGTTGTATCTTTATTCCAGTGTGTGTCTAAGTTGCTCTTACATTTATATCTAACTGAATTGGAGAGTATAATATGGGGAAACAGGAAGGTCGTTGGATTGCCAACTTTTTCACCCACCCTACCAGCTGTGTCTGTTCGTGGCTTGCTATGGCCCAAAGCACAGTAAGAAAAGCATCTTGACTTAGAAAAATAACAATGCAATGACTCATGCAGTGCTGATGTGCATGCATGTACAACAACTGAGATTTTATTTTTAATTTAGAAAACTATTTGCACAACTTTTTCATAGCCTTTGAAGCATATCTCCTGGAATTGGCAGATTGTTTCACCTTGAAGAGTCAGGTTTTATTTAAAATACACTCAATACAGGATTAATTATGCAAAATATCCAAACACCACCTACAAGCAAGAGATCAATTTATTAATGAGCTAAATGATAGAAAATGAAAGTATTTGATTGGAAAAATTAAATATGTCGACCCTATTTACAAACAATCCCATTTTCAGTGTAAGTTACCCTTTAGCAAGTCAGAAATGCAGAACCATTATTTCTACAAAGGAAAAAAAGGGAGAGAATGGTGTTAAATGCCCCAGCAACAGTAACTCAGGGAGAAGATTTGACAACTAGACAAAAAAAAATAATCAGCTACAATATTATGCCTTAGCAACATTTCAGAAATGAGCAAACCATCACATATTCACACCATGGTAACCCAAGTGTGCATTCATCCTGGTTTTGGTTGAGTTCAGCTTTTTTGCTGGCCATTTTGCCTAGGCCAGTTTTATCTTTGGCAGTCTGGGAGGCTGCAGAGTGCAAAGCTCTGGCAAACTGAATAAAAGGAAAAATTAAACACACACGCACACACACGCAGGGGGGTGGGGGCTTGGCCCGCTTCGCAGTAATTCAGTGAAAGTCAAAAACACCCTACTACAAAATAAATCGTAAGCCCCCTCCACACCTTGCTGAGAATGAGAGCCTCTTTCACGAGAGAAGAGAACTTCTCAAAGGACAGATCTAGCACAGCACACGTGCCACCTTTTCCCTGGAGCTCTGCACAGCCCTGGCGCACCATACCTGTCAGAATTGGCAGTAATGGGTATGTCTGCACTGGAAGCTGGTTGAGCCCTTCTTCTCCTGCAGCCCCTTATCCTATCCAACTCCACTATTTGAATTTCTTTTCCAAAGCAATTTGGAATCCATCACATTGATTGAGAATATTCTACCTCCCCCAAATAAAATGTGGAATACATTTTTGGCCCAACATTAGTCTATGTGTCAGCCTTGAGATCTTTGGACCTTCTGAACTTCCCATTTTTATTTATTTATTTATTTATTTATTTTCCAATTTATATCCTGCCTTTTTCCTACAAAGGGCTCAAGGCAGCTTACATCATTCTTCTCCTCCATCTTATCCCCACAACAACAACCCTGTGAGGTAGGTTGGGCTGAGAGTGTGACTGGCCCGAAGTCACCCAGTTGGCTCTGTTGCTGAGCTGGGACTAGAACCCAGATCGTCTGAGTCCCAGTCCCATGCTCTTAACCACTACACCACACTGGCTCTCACTACACCACACTGGCACACTGGCCCATCCCTTTTTCTTCTTACCAATATGGGGGGCAGATTGAATAAACTCGAACTTTCTCTTTTAGGCAATCCACATTTCTTTCCACTGCATCTCTGGGGAGCTTTGTATGCTCTCTGAACTCATGATAGGTAGGATGAGGTTCAGTGCCAGCACAACCAACAGGAAGAATGTGTCAGCCATATTCTGGCGGCGGCGGCGGCGGCGGCAACGACGACGACGACGACGACGATGATGATGATGATAATAATAATAATAATAATAATAATAATAATGGAGATACCATTAGGACTTTGGGTCTCAGCCACCAAAATACATTGGATTATCTTTTGGATGGGTGGAAGTATTTGGAACAAACCTCTCAGGTCTGGTTTCCCTCATCTTCTCATTTTTTCGAGTTTAGATTTGGCTTCCCTTACACACTGAGCATTCTTTTTAAAAAAAGAGAAATAAGGCCAGGAAAATCTCCATGTTTTCACTTTTTGCCCACTACTTACTTTTCTACACAAAATTTCCTGTTATAATGTGCCTTATACTGTTATTTTCATGAATTTCGGTGCACTTTAGCCTAATGCGTATGCATGTTTTGACTGGAGAATGGCACTGCAATATTTATAGCAGTGTGAATTGCAAAGGATAATCAAGCTTCAGTTTGCACACTGCTGCAAAATTCTCCTCCATCACTGGAAGGTAATATTGTATGTTGTGAAGTCCAGAGACAGGCAGTAGCTGTAGTGAAAGACAATGAGTGAATTTTAGTACATGACCTGGAATGGAAATTTCAATGCATGCAGAGATAAAGTAGTGGGTGAGTGAGGGAAATGGGAAGGCAGTGTTTGTGAAGGACCCTGCTTCACTTAAACGGAGTCCTGGGTCAACTAGGAAAGATCAGCTATGTTTTATTTCTGGCTAATAATAACCGTTCTAGAAGCTACAGAAAACAAGTGTGACGCTTACATGCCTGGGGAGGAACAACTGGCAGATTGCAATTCAGCAGGAATTCCACATCGAATTATCACACTGCCCCCTGGTGCACCAGCAATGTATAGTGTGCATGATCCAGGAGGGATTTGTATGCTTCTGGCTGTCACTTTTCCATCTGGAAATAAAATAAATGAAACACAAGGTCAGCAACTGTGACCTGTGGGCTGCCAGGGAGGAAGGCAGTGCCATGAAGTGGATCTGGTAGATAATCTGTACAAGAAGAGAGGGCACACATAAATGTCTCAATGTGATAAATGCAGTGATGAATAGATCTGTCAGTCTGGGGTTGTCCACATTGGAATTTTGCTTTAAATTTTCAAATTTCTTTCCACATGTGAACATATCTAATATATCAATAAATTCTTATCAACAGCAAATCAATAATTTTCAGTCTTCTGCATTATCCAAAATTGAAAGGTACAGTTACTCCAGCCCTGAGAGAGCTAGGCTCTACCTGCCTGAAACATAGCTGTTGAAGATCAGGAACACATTGGAAAAGTGAGGTGTAAATTCTAATCCTGCACTGCAAACATGATTTGTTACTCAAGGATTCCAAGCCAGGCTATTAAGAATGAGGCACTCAAAGGCCTCTGACCAGATGGATGAATCTGTCATTATTGCTTCCACTCATTTTTAAAGCATGTTCTTAGTGTCACATTTCAGGAGACATTTGAAAAATTTGGTCAGTTCTTATTAGAAAATGAACGGGCTGAAATTCTCGTCACTCCCACGACAAGTGTGTAGGAAGCAACATTGCAAACAGCAACAGTGATGGCATCTTCATGTGATCATTGGCCTGAAAAAGGCAGCCCAGTCCGGTTGCTCATTGGTAACTCGATAGAACAAGACAGATTCCAATGTTGCAACACCGACACTGCATAAGGAACATGAGGAGCGAATCCAAATCCTTTCTCAATAGCTAGAATGGTCCATGCATTTCTAAGCTCTGATTCCTTTGCTGGAGTCCATCCCATGTTTCATTATTCTACACTGTAGCAAGTACAGAGGACAGTCCATGAGGCCGAATTTCTTAATATTTGCCCGCTTTCCAAATTTTTATGAGACTGGCTGCTGGCTCAGGAAATAAACTGGGACTGGGTGGCAGCCTCTCTCAGAAAAGTATTTATTCATCTCAAGCTGCAATTCATTTTTCTCAATCATTCATTTTGCAAATTTCATTCATTTATTTATTTTAGACTTTTGTATACTTTCTTATAGTCATAGGGTTCTCTAGATGGTTTCCATGATTAAAACCACCAACAGAAAACATCCCAAATACACACAATTTAGACAGTTAAAACCAGAATAGCAGTAATAAATAACATCATAACAGGAACACCAAATAATAGTTTAGCAACAGATTGTAACTATCTCAAATGTCATAATTAAGAAAACTAAAATTTGCATTAAAATATAATTAAAATTAAATTCCAATCAAAATCAACAATATCAACAAGCAGAGCAATTCTATCATCCCTGGGAGACTGTCCTTGGGACCATAGGAAATACCAGATTCTTCCTCCAGGGGCAAGAGACCTTATGATGACCTCAGGATGGGGAATTTGACATCATCAGGCCATCTCCTTTGACCGAGGGAGCAAGGCTCAGTGGTAGGACACCCGGCTTGCATGCAGACAGCCCCAGGTCCAGTCTCTGACTTCTTCAGGTGTGGCTGGAAAAAGCTGATCGCTGAAACGCTGCAGTGCCATTTCCAGTCAATGTTGACAGTACTGGGCTGGAGGGATGAAGGGCCTAAGTTGGTAGAAGGCATCTTCCTGGGTTCCTAGCTTCCCTCTTGCAACCCTCTTGTGGTTGTTGCAGAGAGCAACAGTACGGACTGTGGAAGAGCTCTGAGAGGACCAAACCAGGATCCACAGGACCTCACGGCCTCTCCATTGCCATCCTACCCACAACTAGTCAACTAGATGGGCTCAGTAGCCTATCTATTTTTGAGGAGGAACAAAAGCAAAATTGCCTCCAACCTCCTCGCATCCTGCCTGGCTTTTGTTAGTAGGGCATGTGATAGACAGGCAGCCCTGATATAATTTAGTGCAGGTCCCTTGAGGCAACTCCCAGATCTCTTAATGCAATGAAGGCAAGGTCAAAGACACCTTCTCCACGTCATCTTACAGTATATCTGATTTAGAGATGAAAACAGCATCTCGTCTATTTCTAAGCTCTGATTCCTTTGCTGGGGTCCATCTCATATTTGCTCTTCCTTTTCTTCCTCTGCCTTTGACTTTCCCTAGCATGATTGACTTCTCCAGGAAGTCTTGCTTTCTCATGATGTGCCAAAGTATGACAGCCTCAGTCTTGTCATTTTTGCTTCCAGGCTTGGGTTGATCTAGGACCCACTTGTTCTCCGTTCTTTCGGTTAGGGTTTTCACAAAGCTCTCCTCCAGCACCATGTTTCGAATGCATCATTTTTCCCCCTGTTAGCTTTCTTCATGGCCCGGCTTGCACACTCACACATGTTATTGGGAATATGATAGTATGGATGATCTTGGCCTTGGTCTTCACTGAAAAAGCCTCAGATTTGATGATCTTTTCTAGTTCCTTCATTACTGCCCTTCCAAGTCTCAGTCTTCCTCATATTTCTTGGCTGCAGAATTAACAACTGAGCCAAGGTATGCAAAATCTTTCACAAGTTTGATTTCTTCATTGTTAACAGTAAAGTCCTGTAATTCTTCTGTGGTCATGATTTTTGTTTTTGTTTTTTAATATTCAGCAGAAGTCCTGCTTTTCCACTTTCTTCTTTCACTTTCATCAGGATTCATTTCAAGTCACTGCTGCTTTCTGCCAGAAGTGTGGTGTCATCTGCATAACTTAAATTATTGATGTGTCTCCTGCCAATTTTCACTCCTTCCTCCTTCCAGCTTTCCCTATGAAATGATTTGCATACAGACTGAAGACATAGGGAGATGGCAGGCACCCTTGTCTGACACCGTTGCCTATGGGAATCATTCTGTTTCTCTGTATTCTTTCCTAACTGTAGCTTCTTGTCCATGATACAGGTTGCACAGCACGACAATCCAATGCTGAGGCACTCCCATTTCTTTCAGGACCATCCATAGCTTCTTGAAAATACTCTACTCAAATCACTCAAGAACTGGTGTGGGGTAGTGATTAGAGGGCTTGCCTGGGGCTTGGGAAGTGTGGTTTCTAGTCTCACACTTCCCAACTTTCCCCATTCTTTAGCCATAAAGCTCACTGGTGATTTTGGGCTACTTACTGACTCTCAGCTTGACCTACTTCATAGGGTCATTGTAGAATAAAGTGGCAAAGAGAAGAGTTTTGTAAGCCATGTTGAATTCCTCACAAGATGGAAATGGTGAGCTATAAATGTAATGTAATAATAATACTAAGAGTAGCATAGTACTCCTATCAAGGGTGCTGATCACAGCATGGTTGCCCACCAGGCTCTGTTGGAATTGGGTCATGGCAGCCTGGGACTGCAAACATGTGAGGTTTGATTAGTTCTATTTTTCCCATGTGCAAAAGTGCTCCCTTTCTTCTGGTAGGGAGTTGGGTGAGAAATAGGGAAACATCAGGAATGTTATCAGACAAAAATGAAAAGTCTTGGGAGAAAATTCACTGTAACTCTACATGCTGCCTCAGAGCTGTTATGGGAATTCTTCCCATCTAACATCTTGGGAAGAAGCAGACTGTTCTTCATCCATGATCCTGGATCTTTATTATTTGGAGAAGTACATATTTTGTAAAGCAGCTTTCACCAGCTTCTGTCACATTTTCCCGTTCATTTCAAGAAAAGTGCCATATGGCAGGGAAAAAAACCATGTAAATGGTTATTTATTAGCATTTTTGCAACATTTCATACTCTGAAACAGAATGGAATGGCATTTTCATGACTCACTACCCAATTTACAAACCATGACTGAAGCAATCATGGCAAAATTATTCTAGAAACGCTTTTGCAAAAGAACATGAGAAATAGGAATACTTTGGTTACACCTCTAATCATGAGGTCAGCCAACAACACAAATTCATGCTTTCTTTCACTGCTGCAGCATTTATTGGGGTTGTTTGAAATCTCTGTTTTGCCTAATCAGTAATTTATTCCAAGGGTGATTAACCTACGAGGGCTCCATTCTGCCCCACCTCCCCATGGTAGCTACCATGATCTGCTTCATGCTCATGGTGCCATCTTTATCATGAGCTACGTATGAGGCATTTGTGTGATGTTCTGCAGGGGCTGGCTCTGTTATATCGCGATTTGGATCACTGGCCATCTGGAACAGCTCTGCAGAGACAGATGTGTTCCCCCCAGCCTCCCCACAGGATCGTGTTGTGAGAAGCCGCGTTGGAGGGCAGCTATTTTTACCTCTTTCGGGCACCATCATACAATCATTTCAACAGTGTGAGTTGTGTTGTCTGGGGGTGAATGTGGTCTTTATGTAGCAAAAATAGCACCACCTGTGGACAAGGGGGAAGTGCTTTCCCACAGATGCACAAAAGCCTGAAAGGGGCAATGGCTCTAATGTTCAGTGTCTGCTGAATGCAGAATGTGTGTTAGGGGGGAGGAAAAGAGTGTGTGGTGATGAAATGGAATGAAATTGAGGATTCTGGAAGGGGCATGGCTGGCTGGGGCCCTGAGCGTGCGTGCGTGCGTGTATATATAGGCAAGCTGGGGATCCCAGTGGAGCCAATTACCTGGAAGGTTGTGGGTTCTCCCACACTAGAGACATTCAAGATGCAACTGGACAGCCATCTGGGAGGAAGGTTTAACTTGGAGTCCTGCATTGAGCAGGCCATTGGACTCAATGGCCCTCTGGCCCCTTCCAACTCAACTATTCTATGATTCTAAGATTCTATGAATATTTTTTTTGCAGGGGAATGAATATAAATAAATGCATGAAGTGGGTTTCAAGGGGGTGAGAGTGTTATGTGTTGTTACGTGTGTCCAAGGATCACAGTGTTTTGAAGTGCAGTAATAGTGATAATAGAAATAGAGAAACAGAGTGAGTCAGAAGGGGTCTCCCGGCTCATCTAGTCTGACCTCTGGCACTAGCCGGCTCCGTTCATGACATGCCCACCATGTGCATGTCCAGCCTATCTTTGAACACCCTCACTGATGGGGCCTCAACGACCTCTTGTGGAAGCCCATTCCACACCTTCGGGGTCCTGACTGTCAGGAAGTGCTTCCTGGAATCTAAATGAAACTGAGCTTTGCTCCATTGGAGTGCGTCCTGCTTTCCTCTGCAAGGGAGAACAGGTCTCTACCCACCTCCCTGTGACATCCCCTCACATACCTGTATGTCGCCAACATATCCCTTCTGAGTCTCCTCTTTTCCAGGCTGAAGAGACCCAGTTCCCTCAGTCTCGCCTCATACGGCATCCCCTGCAAACCGGCCACCAACCTTGTGGCCCTACGCTGCACTGACTCTAACCTGGCTATATCCTTTCTGTAATGAGAGGTCCAAAACTGAGCACAATACTCCAGTTGCGGGCGCACCAGAGTCGTGTAGAGTGGTAGTAATACCTCTCTCGATCTAGAAGCCACACTTCTGGCTATGCAACCAAGGGTGGCATTCGCCCTCTTGACCACCGCATCACACTGCTGACTCATGTTTGGTCTGCAGTCAACCAGTACCCCAAGGTCCCTTTCACAAGTGCTGCTCTCCAGCCACTTGTCACCTAACCTGTACTTATGACACCTATTCCTTGCACTTATCCACATTGAACACCATCCTGTTGTCTCCTGCCCACTTCCATAGTCTGTCCAGATCCTTTTGGATCTGGTGTACCTGCTCCTCAGTTGTGGCCACTGCTCCAGTTTTAGTGTCGTCTGCGAATTTGATCAGCAGACTGTTCACCCCTTCTTCCATGTCATTGATGAAAAGATTAAACAGGATTGGCCCCAGGACAGAGCCCTGGGGGACCCCGCTTGTCACTGGCCACCATCCCGATGATTCCCCACTAATGGTGATTCCCCTTGCTGAAATCCAGGTATACCACATCCACTGTATCCCCTCCATCTAGCCATCTCAAAACCTTGTCATAGAATCCACAAGGTTTGCCTGGCAGGACCTGTTTTTGCGGAAGCCGTGTTGTGTGGCTGTCAGCCTCCCTTCCCTATCTAGCATCACTAGATCTCTCTCTATTATGAGCCTTTCCATTGTTTTTCCTACAATGGACATAAGGCTAACAGGTCTGTAATTCCCCATGACCCTTCTACTACCCTTTTTGAAAATAGGAACCACTGATGCCACCCTCCAGTCCTCTGGATCTTCACCCGTTCTCCACAAGGCCTCAAAAAATGGAGGCCAACGGGCGTGAGAGAACCCCTGCCAACTCTCTAAGTACTCTCGGGTGTAACCCATCAGGGCCTGGCGCCTTTGTAATGTCCAATGCCCTGAGGAGCCCTTCAACTTCAAGGGGGGTGACTCTAATCTGTGCCCCTAAGTCCCCAGCCTCATATAATCTCCTATGCGGATCTCTCCCGTCCAGCTTTAGGGAGAACACAGGGGCAAAATAGTCATTTAGCATCTGTGCCTGTTCCCTCATATCAGTCACTGAATCTCCTTCCTCCTTATTTAGTGGTCCCACCCTTTGTCTCCCCTTCCTCTTCCTATTTACATGCTGAAGGAAGCCCTTTTTGTTGCTCTTGATATTCTTGGCAAGTCTCAGCCTTAGCCTTGCGAAGAATCCTTCTGCAACGGACCTCCTTCTCCCGATATACCCTTTTGTCTATTTCCCCCAGTACCCATTTCCTATGGAGGTTCCTCTTTCATCTAATCCCGCTAACCACCTCTTTTTGAATCCATGGCGGCACTCTCCTCCGCCTCCCCACCTTACTGACTAGAGGTATCGTCAAGGCTAGCGCCTCCAAAACCTCCCTTTTGAGTGCCATCCACCCCTCCTCAACTCGCTTACCTTCCAGTAACCTATCCTAGGAGACTTTCCCCAGTCTGGCCTTCAGTTGGCCAAAGTTGGCCCTCTTGAAGTCCCAGCTTCTAGTGCTCGACCTGCTGCCCGTCCGCAGTCCCCTGATCTCAAAGCAAAGGATGGAGTGATTACTCACATCCAGAGCTCCCCTAATCTGTCCTTCACATATCAGTTCCTCTCTATTGGTCAAGACCAAGTCAAGGATGTTTCCCCCCCTCGTCGCCTCTCGGACTCTCTGTGTGAAAAACCCTCCCTCTATAGCCTCTAGGAAGTGACGTGACCTGGCTGTCACTGCCGAGTGAGTCTCCCAACTAATATCTGGGAGATTGAAATCTCCCATAATTACTGTGTCTCTCCTCCCGAGATATCCTTAGAATCTGGTCTGTCAGGCCATCATCCAGGGTCTCAAGTTGACCTGGAGGGTGATAACATACCCCCACTGTCAAGTCTCTTTCCCTGTCAAAACCCCTAAGTTTCACCCAGACTGCCTCTACCGAATCCCCATCTGTGCTGCATTCTATCTCACTGCATCCTATCCCTTCTCTGACATATAAAGCCACGCCCCCACCCCTCTTTCCCTTCCTGTCCTTTCTAAAAAGGTGATACCCCTCTATGTTCACATTCTAGACTTGCCTTTCATCCCACCAAGTTTCTGTGATTCCCACCAGGTCATACCCTCCTATTCCCAGGAGAGCTTCAAACTCTTTCTGCTTATTACCCATGCTCCTAGCATTGGTGTACATGCACCTCAACTCCTTCCCACCGCTTCTTTCCTTGGAGTTCCCAACCTCCTCCTTCCTCCCACCCTCCCTGATACCTGGCCCCTCTCTGTAGGAGTCCTGTCAGTCCCTGCAGTACCTCTAAAACCCTGCTCCCAGAGCTCTGATTCTCTACCCACACTTGTCCAGTGTAGACATGTTTCTGGGGGGCCTGAACCCCACCCGGCTCAGTTTAAACTCTTCCGAATGAAGCTCACTAGAGCATCTCCAAAGAACCTTTTCCCCATCCTTGTGAGGTGCAACCCATCCCTTGCCAGAAGTCAATTGGCAAGAAACAGAGTGCCATGGTCGAGGAACCTGAAGCGTTCCTTCTGGCACCATACCCTAAGCCAGTCGTTCACCTCAGAGACCCTCCTGTCCCTGCCGGGCCCAAATCCCTGGACGAGAAGGCCACTTGGGCCTTTAGCTCCCTGAGTTTCTTCCCCAAGGCCTCAAAGTCCCTGGTGATCCCGACCACCCACTGCCTGGGCACATCATTTGTGCCCACATGGATCACCAGAAGTGGCTGGTGACCCACGGAGTGAACAAAATTCTCCACTCTGTCCTTCGCATGCCAGATGCATGTGCCCGGCAGGCAGTAAACCTCCCTTGTCTCCAGGTTGGGTGTGCCGCCTCAGCGCCCCTCAGCAGGGAGTCCCCAACAACAATCACTCGCCGCCGTGTCTTCCCGGTGGTGGTGGGCGGTCATGCCCTGGCCCTCGCCTCTCCTGCAACGGCCCCCTTGCTGCTTGTCGTCCCAGGCTGAGGGTCCTGCTGGTCCCCCAAGCCTCATCATCCCCAGCCTCCCCAAGCAGAGAGAACCTGTTTCTCAGCTCCAGATTGATGCCAGGAGAAGGAGGAGGCCGTGCTGGCCTCCTCCTCCTGTGGGTGACATGGCTTCATGTCTCTCTGGCTGCTCCTCCCATGGTTCCTCCCTCAACCCTCTGTCCAGAGTGGGGCTGCTCCCGGGGGGCCTGGAGAGCTCTCTTGGCCCTCAGGCACCTCAACTCCTCTCCTCTAGCAGGACCACCAGCTTACACCGAGGGCAAGTGTAACCCTGCCTCTTCTGGGAGAGAAGGGCAAACATGTCACAGCTGTCACAGCAGACAGTAACACCCATGACTCCTGCCAAGGCCATCTCCTGGTCTGCCATTGGGAACTCTTCCGAGACTGTACCTTGGTCCCCCGCCTTGTCTGTCCTGCAGTACCAGTCACTCGCCCAGTTCTCCTAGACAAAAACCCACCCACACACGCAAGGATAAAATAAAATTTAAATTGGAGGAAAAACAAAGGAAAGCCAAGCACAGAACAGCACAAAACAAAAACAAAGAAAGAAAGAAAGAAAAACCAAGCAATTAAAAAAAAAAAACCCTCAGTCTCCCAAGGAAGGGAGTCCCCGGGCAGCCCGGGCCAGAGCTAAGGGATGCAAACAAGGGACGATGTGGCCTTATCAGTCCCTCCAGCCTCTCTGGCCCCGCCTCCCTTCCTCTCCGCTGCTCCTGGCCCTCTGCTCCTCTGCCCAGCTCCTACCTTGTTGTAAGCTGCCCAGAGGCTTTGGCAAATGGGGCGGCATAAAAATGTTTTAATAAATAAATAAATAAATAAATAAATAAATACCTTGCCTTCACCAGTCCCCTGGCCACTCAGCACTCTCTCCCAGCCTGTGCCTCTGCTGCTCTGCCAAGAGGCAAGAGCCAAATATAATAACAATAACAATAACAATAAATTATTATTATATTATAGTATGGTATAAAAATAATAATTGCCATGTACTTGCCTAGAGCCATTCACTTGCTTTTTTAAGTTTCATGATGGTGGGGGGTTGGGGAGTTCTCAGTGATTTAGATCCAAACTAGGTTTCACACATAGTGATATGTCCCTTTCCCATGGTGTGTGTGTGTGTGTTTTATCATGCAAAGCATGCCTGAAGAAATTTTATGTATTTATGTATTTATTTAAGCAACTTATATGCCACCCCCTTCGCATGAGCCTCGGGGCGGCTTCCAATCATAAAAAACACCAATATATAAATACATAAAATACAGGAAATAAATCAGGAAATCAGGAAATAAAATACAGGAAATAAAACAGGAAATCAGGAAATAAAAAGTCACAATGGGGAAGAAGCATTAATGTTCCCTATATTGCTACATACATTGTTTCTCATGAAAATGAGAGAAGGGAATCAGCTGAAGAAGTGGGTGAGTTTGAGCAGCCTTCCCTCTGTTAGCTTTCTAAAGCTAATCACAGCCTCCAAGATGATTTTTCATTAAAACAGCAACCCTTCAACAAGCCACTGGAAGAGACTGGATTCAGACAACACAATAACCATAAGGGCTGAACTGGGTTATCATTGAACCATGGTTTATTACTAAAAAGTAGGTTATTGTGTTGTCTGAATCCAGCCACACTAACAAACCATGGTTTGTTAACTACAAACAAGCCAAACTTTGTTGTTGGATTGTATACTGCGTGTTTGTTATTTGTTAGTACAGCTTGGGTCACACAATACAGTAACTCACGTTTCAACAACGCATGGGTCAACAACAACCCAGACTCAACCCACAGTCAACCCATGCTCAATGCTTAAATGTGGCTTCTCAGGTTAGTTGAATCCAGAGAGTGGTGTGGCATGTCTTGCGTCCTGCTCTATAAGAGCTTCTATGTCTGTGGCCAAGTTAAGCGTGGTGTGAATTTTGCCTGTGTATTTGACATACACACTTAAAAAAAGCAAATAGCAACTGCTGGAGGTGGGTGATAATAATCAGGATCACAGTGAACAGGATGGAGAGATTTAACTCTTTCATCCCCTGCTGCTCCTAAGGAAAAGCGATCCTCTGGAGCTCCTGTTTGCACTGGGAAGGAATCCTTCAGGCACCAAAAGGGGGTTTCCTCCAAATGGAAACAGCAGCTTTAAAGGAGTAGGTTTAGGCAGGTCCAGAGCAGAAGAGAAAAGGTTTCCTTTCTCCTCCTTGCCTTCTATGAACCTAGTAATTATTGCCTCCAGCAGCTATTTGCATTTTTTTAAACATTAAGAACATTAAATGGATCAACCCAAGCCCTATTCCATCTAGCAAAGCCCTGTGTTAATAGCGTGCAGATGCTTTTAAATATGTGAATAGCACAGGTGGAATAGGTTGTCACAAAACAAAAAAATCATACTTCAAAAACTCTTGTAGGAATAAATATAGTATTGACAATTTTCTGATGATAGCACTATCAATTCAGCTGGTGTTTACAACAGAAAGAGCCTTTCCTCTGTGGCTCCCACAGTATCCATTGCCTGCAGTTGACCCCTTGGTTCTAGTTTTTCCTTCTGGAGCAAAAGAACACTCCCTCTTCTATAGGGCAAACTTTCAGATATCTGAAGACCTCAGTTACATATTTCCCCTTGATCTCCTTTTGATGTGCTCTTGATTTTATTGGCTGCTGTGTGGTCTTGTTCATTCCCTTTGTTCGAATGCTTTTATTGGCAATGCATTATGTTTTAACCACGCTCCCCTTGCAATATGGTGTGCTGCTTTAACTATTGTCGCTTGCTTAAAAGGCAGTCCAAAAAAGCCATGAAATCAATAAATAATCGAACACAAAATGATGCGAGTGCAAGTCTGCTATGTTTTGCTGAATTTTACTTATGGAAAAAAAAAAGAATGGAACTATGAACAAACTTCGTTAAAATATGCTCTGGTTTCCAAATACTTTTCCGACCCTTTCACAGTGCTACAGTGTCGATAAATAAATCCACCAAAAACACCATCACGCTGTGCCTTCTGCGTCTGGTTATGTCATTTCCCTCCCTGGCATCATTTCTTCCTTAATGCACCTGCCATGCTTTCCACTACAAGGCCAAGGTGGATGTGCTAGGAAGGTAGATTACAGCAATGTGCCCAGGAACACGAGGGAAAGCAGTGGATATCTGGTCACCTGTGTTTAGAGTGGTGCCCCATAAACTTTTATTTTTCACATCAGTGAACAGTTACAGGGCAAAATGGTGGATGTGGACAAAAGTGCCATATTTTAGCCTGTGACGCTCATGTTATTTAAATCTCTGTGAAACTTGGTTGCAAAGCAGGACTTGTGAGGTGCCCAAACTATGTATACATTTAAAAGTGTATTTGGTTTGATTCATGTCAGCACAGCACAGCAACTTTTACATGGGGAATATAGGCCTAAAAGATGGCCTATTTTTCTGATTTCCCCTTTCCACCAGGATTTCCTGTCCTCAAGTCATCCACTATCAGTTTTTCCCCCCTGTTGAGGGTCACACACTTCAGTGGGACCTCATGACTCATCCATTGGGCAGCACCGGATGGTGCTAGGCAGGGCCAGAAGCAAAAGTAGGAGGAGCCACTCCTTTCTCACTAATTACCACAGGTTTCTTTCCTCATTTAGTGTAACAATGAAATGTAATGTGCTTATAATGCACTGCTCCGTGGGGCAGATATTTTCTGTGCCTTTCTTCTGTCTGGGATCTGAAATGCTCTCCGGTTCCTCTGTGACACGTGCGCTCTGCTGCCCTACATCTTCCACGCATGCTTTTCTGTGAGGTCTGAAATGGCACTCTTCAGACTGCCGTACGAACTCCGGGTGGGGTCGCGCGCGCATCTGCACAGTGGCATGCCAGGCGTGTCATCTCAATTTATCCCGATGAGACACTGAAGAACAACGTGCCCAGAGAGATGCCTGCACGCAGTCTGGAGCGGCGCCGATCCTCTCCCTGGAGGCTTGCCATCCGCACCACCTATTGTGAAGTCTGGGTCTTGCTCACCAAGCCAGGGCTAAAAGCCAAAATGTCATCTGGAGAACAGCCAGTTCCAGCCTTGATAACATAACACAACATAACGCAACACATAGCACAGCAAAAGGTGCACCAGAGCGGAGGTGGGGAGTGCACGTGAAAGAGCTACATACCACTTTTCTTCAAACTTCAAGGATAGTTTAAGAAAAGCAGAGAAAACGCAACCAACTGAGCAATGAGGCAAATGACAGTATGTTCAGCATGCGCACCACAGCATTAAAAGAGCAAGCCTGGGGCTGCTGCAAAGCATCTGGGTGAAGGCCACAGATGCTCTCCACTGAGGCTGGAGGCAGAGCTGAGGCCCAGAGGTGCAGATCCAGCTGTGAGGCTTCTTTCCTGCCAGCCCTCACCTGGGGAGAGGTGTGCTGGTGGGCCGGCAGCGGAGGGGAGGGGAGGGGAGGGGAGGGGATGCAGTGGATTGGAAGACCTCTTGGGTTCTGCTCCTTCCCTGGCTAGGAGCTTTTTCAGCAAAATCCCGCTGCATGGCACTGCTGGTGGCACTTAGGATGAACGAAGAGCCTGGCCTTGGGACCTTCCCTCCAGCAGGTGCCAAGCCTGTGGGGCCAGGAAGAATGCAAGTCTCTGGCATGGAAAGGATAAAGATGCTGGTACCTGGGGAAGAGACACCACAATGAGGGCATCTGAACTGATCAGACTCTCGGTGAGGTTGGATGGGGGCAGGCATTTCAGCAAATTTCCTCAAGCTGAGGCCCCTGGGAATCTGCATTTTGCACTCCCAGGATGAGCATCATGGCAAGGCTGAGGGAGGGAACAGCAGCCAGGAGCTCACGCCACCCTTCCCTGCTGGAAATAACACTAAACGAACTTTGAAAGAAAGAGCTGATGCAAGAGTTTTGCTTTTTCCTCCTTCTTCCAGTCCCTTTTCCACTTAAGGACAGGAACTGTCTTTTTAATAACCTACCAAAGTTTCTTTAAGAGCTTTTTTGAAGTAAAAAAAGTCCATAAATAAATACTCCTGGTGCCCCCCAGATATGTTGGGCTGCAAATCCCAAAACTTTCTTTTTTTTTATAAAGATTTTTATTTAAAAAAATTAAACTAAAAAACTAAAAACATCAATCATCAAATACATACAGACGTACTGGGTCAGCCCCCTATAACATATCTTTTCAACATTCTATAATCAAGTTCAGATCAATTTATAAACATTTAAGAACATCTTTAAATCTAAGCCAAGTCCCGTTTCTCCAGCCAATCAAATCTCATAACTTTCAAGCACCATGGCCATTGGCAACTTGTTGGCCAAAGTGGCTGGGAATTATGGGAGTTAGTCCATATAGTCCAGCAGATCTGCCAGGCACAGGTTGGGAAAGGCTGTATGAGAGGGATTAGAAGGAAGGTCTGCAAGTTTTCAGAAACTCAGTGTACATGTGTGCACAACAAATAATTACTATTTGCTTATATGGGAAGAAGCTAAGGGCTGGACTTGGAGACAAGCACTGAAAGTCAGATCTGTTCCTGTCTTTGGGGCAGAAGGACATTTTGCTCCACTCTCCAACTGTGGTCCAGACTAGAACCTGTTTCTATTTCCTGCAAGAGCTCAATAGAAACTATTAAGAGCCATCCCCACTCTGCAACGCCGCACCTTCATCCATGACCTCTCCTTGGTTCTGATCCTTAGTCTCTGAGGAATGGACTCAGTGGCACATGACATGGATGCGAATTCCCCCACACACAGAGCAAAGTATGTTCAGAGGAAAGACGCACATCATATCATGAAGATCTGTGGAGGTACCATTTGTGGTCTGTTTCTGTTCGTTGCACCACATTCATGAGATCCCTGTTGGTAAAAGCCAGACCAATTTGTTCAAGATCTGGTGGTCAAGTTCCAGAAAGTTCCATAGCTCAGTGGCAAAGCATCTGCCTTGTGGAGCAACCAGGGTCAATCAGCAGCATCTCCAGGTAGGGCTGGACAAATTGCCTGGAACACTGGGAGCTGTGGCTGCCAATCAGTGTCAGCAGTACCGGAAAATATGGACTAATGGTCCAATGCAGCCTAAGGCTTCTTAAGTTCCACCACCAAGGCTGTGCTTTGCATTTATCCCAAATGGTAGCCCCTCACTTAGGAGAAAATAGAGGAGCTGCTGGCATGATCAGTCTAACCCAGGAGTGTATCCAATGGTGGCTTGGCTTTAACAGAAAACTTTCCTGCTTATGGAAGTCAGATCACCCTATTTGATCACCCAATTTAAGCCCCCCTCTCCCAGCATCCAAAAGCCAACTTTGGAGGGTAGCAGCAGAGGGGAGAACCCTCCAGAACAGAGTAGGATATGGAGTGGAAGGCTGCCCTAGTATGGAGGAGCGGCAAAAACCAAGATGCACCAGCAACAGTGCTTTCTGCTAAGGCAAAACCGCCGCTGGATCCAACCCATCCAATCTGAAGGGGGTGTATGGGGTGACTCCTTCCAACTCACTTCCAAATCACATCCTGTTTACTGCAACCACCAGGAGCCACTGTGAACTTGGCGGGAGCTTCTTGTTGCACTTGCCCCGATTCTTGGTTGCACCAGGCCCCTCTGTCACTGTTCTTGCCACCCTACATTTGCAGAGAGTGACATCTGGAAGGAAGAGCCTTTTCTATCTGCAGAGTATATCTCTATTGCTTCAAACCCTGGAAAAGGGTTGGATTACTGTAACGCGCTCTACGTGGGGCTGCCATTGGTCTGAATACTTCAGTTGGTTCAGAATAGAGCTGCCAGGATGTTAATGGGGACCGGCCAGTTTTCACATATAATGCCAGTCCTCTACTGGTTACTCTGGCTACCAATTGAAGTCTAGGCCCAATTTAAGGTGCTGGTGATAACCTACAAAGCCCTAAATGGCTTGGGTCCAGGATACTTGAAGAAGTGCCTTCTTCCCCCTGTGCCCTCCCATCTCTTGAGTTCTGAGGTGGAAGCCCTACTCTGGGAGCCCTCCTTGAAGGAGATTAAGAGGTAGAGTACCTGGAGGAGGGCCTTCTCTGCAGTGGCACCCCAACTATGGAATACACTCCCCAGAGAGGTTTGACTGGCACTGATGTTATATTCTTTTCAGTGCCAGGCAAAACCCTTTTTATTTTCCCATTATTTTAATGTTTAATTGATTTTAACTGGAGTTTTAGTATATTAATGCTTGGATGCTGTGGGGCTTCTTTTATTCTACTTATTTATTGTAAGCTGTCCCAAGATGTTCTATAGGGGACAGGATAGAAAATCTTTTAATAGGTAGATAAATAAAATAAAAAAGCAATGTTCAAATTCTTGTGGGGAGTTGCTATAGATAGAGGAGGCTGTCTGCCGCAGTCATTGGACCAGCACACTCGGAGGGCCATGAAAACAGTGGCGGTGGGAGGCAGGGCTGTCCCCACACCGCTTGTGGCATGAAGGCCCAACGTGCGTTTTCAGCAACTGCAGAGGGCTTAGAGCTTTCATATACAACAACTGTCCACAAGCTTTACCACAGTAAAGTACAAGAGCGAGGAACTGTACACACTGTTCCTCTGGATTTATGTATGTATGTATGTATGTATTTATTGGTCAGTTTGTGGTTCATATCTCTTGGCAGCCTCTGATGAATTATGTGCTGTTTTCGGAGAGCAACAAATGCCCATCTACTGAGAAGAGTAAAAATATCCATCTGAAACCTGACTCCAGTCAACACAGCATTCATATCTCAGTTTTACGAGTCACGAGTTCCATCCTCCAGATTCCAGCTAATGATAGCTCTGCAAAGAGTGCCTGAATGCAGAAGAATGTGCGTGGACATGTGTGCCTTTTGGTACATTCGCTGAGTGTTGTATACACAAAAATATCCACATCTAGTTTCTTTTAGCTGCTTTGAGTATTTTTCTCCCCTGGAAAAGGTGTGTAAAAGAAATTTTGGAATACATCTTATTAATCAAAAAATAACAATTTAACCCATTAAAATTATGTATCTCCAAATGAAGAGAAGACACAGTACTATTTTGGACAGGACTTCAGGAATTCTGAGTTGGAAGGGCTTTAAATAACAACAAATGTTATCACTATCATTGGCAATATCATTAGGAATTCCTTTTTCTTCTCAGTAGTCCCACTACTTTGTGGGATCTGTTACTGTAAACCCCATTATTAGTAGTATTAGTGGTGGTGGTGGGGGTGGTAGGGTTCCTCCTCCTCCTCCTCCTCCTCCTGGTGACAGTGGTGGTAGCAGAATCATTACTTCCTTCTCTTGTTGGTAGTGCCATTACTCACTTAGGCGGGGGTCTTACAGCTGCCTTCCTGTAAGGTGAACTGATTATCATGTAGGATTTTCGTAGTTCTGCAGAACTCTTGCCACAGTTGTGTCTGGGTGTGGGAGTGGACCACAGCATGGCCGATGACCCCGCCATCTTGGATCACTTGCCCTCCAGCCTGAGTGCCATTCACGAGCCACTCTTTGTACCAAAGCCAACTTGACAGATGGGTCCAATGCTTGTGAAACCAATCGTGCCTGTGTCTTTCATCTTCAAAACGAAAACATCCGCCTGTGTGCTGGAGCTGGCACGTATGGCTGAAAGGGAGAGAAACATCCATTCGACCCCCACCTCGCTTCCCTGTCTCCTCCTCTCAGTCCCAGCAGCGGCAGGGAAAAAAGATTGTTTTTCCCCAGCTATCATCACTCCTGCTGCTGGGGTGGTCACATGTGCATTTCCAAGGGCTGGAATGGGGGGATTTGGCCAGCTTCTGCTCAGCTGCCAGCTCCTTGCTGTTCCTTTGCCTGCTTGCCCTCCACTGACTGGAGTGGCTCAGACTTGCGTTGAAGGGGCCTCGCAACCAGTCCTTTGCCCTCCTTCAGCTGCATCGCATGGTGTTGCTTCGAGGGTGGGGCGGCTCTGCCTGGCTGTGGGCTCCAGGCTGTTAAAAGGGCCCAGGCTGTGGCACTGCTCAGTGCTGCCACTGGGAGGACTGGGAGGCAGCCGCTCAGGGCGGCAGTTTTAAAGGATGGGCACAGTCAGCTACGGAGGAAGGGACCAGACCTTGATGCCAATGCACCCGTTACCCATTCCTACAGGCGTTCTGCAGAGAGCAGAATTAATCTTATATTAGCAGCAAGGACCATTCGCAGGGAATCTTGCTGGTACAGGTCATTCCTGGGTTACGGATGTGATATGCTCTTGAGGACGTCCTTAAGTTGAATCTGTATGTAAGTTGGATCACTTCTCTAAAAAGCATGTAAAATACTTAAGAAACGCTTCCATGTACACTAAAACATCTTAAACACAAATCAGAATTTTGATTATGATATTCATGCAGTAATAATAAAGTAACTGCAGATACTGGAAAGAGAGAGAGAGAGAATGTGTGTAGGTATACAGTTCAATTCTTAAAACAGTTTAGATAGAAAGATAGAAAAAATAGTAAAAAGATGATTCAAGGTTAACACTTCTTGAGTTAATGTGAAGCCTAACATTAACTGGATGACGATGGAGATGGGACTGGTGTTGGAGAAGACTGACCTGGTGCTGCAGAGTCAGGGTTTGATTGTGCTGCTGGGGGAGGGGGGTTGCCACACGAGTGGCTTTCTAGTTTTGACTTTGCAGCTCACTGGCACTGCTCCCCCCCCCCCTTTTCCTCCCTTCCTATTCATCCCTTCCTTCCTCTTTCCTTCCCATGGGTATCTGCTTGCCACTTGAGGATTAGGCAGGACCTCTGGCTTTGCTTGTTCATAAGTATGGGTTGTTCCTAACCTGGCTGCTCATAACCCGGAGACTACTTGTATTAACCAGAATTCATTTTTGGTTGTTGCCTAAAGTGTTTCCCATTGAGTATTATAAAGGATTTTGAAGGCTCCCTGTGCTTTATACCAGCTTCCTACTTTTAGTCTAGTATAAAATGCATTTGCGTAGATGGTAGGTTTTGTTTGCTAAAAAGCCTCTGCCCTCTGTCCTTCATTTGTGAAACAGCTTCTGCCCGGCAGATGGCTGTCCCCACTAGTTGTGCCCTAAGGGGCTTCTTCTTTCATTCTTCTCCTAGCTGACTGAGGAGCAGCAAAGCTTCAGCATCATCAAAGAGTTCTAATGTGGAAGCAGCTCTGGAGGTACCCAGAGAAGTGGGGCCTCCTGCACAGTTCTAGCAGGCCAGCCACACACCTGCGCTAACCTCATTCTCACAGGAGCCCAGCAAACTCCCTTACATGAAGTCAGACCACTGGGCCATCGAGTGCTGAACGGGTGGCACTGAGTGCCAGGAGTTCTCCGGGGGATCTTTCCAGCCCTACCTGGAGAAACTGCAGATGGAACTGCACCTGCAGGTCAAGTGGGCCCCCTACCCCGATGCCGTGGGTCCCCCGGGATCCATTCAGAGGCTGTAGGTTTGATTTTGATTTCTGCACTCCCCTGGCTTGAGGTGCACGCAGGCTCTTTAGGGTTTTGCAACTTAAGAATTAGCAGCCCAAGTTGTTCCCCAGTGCAATCTGATTGTCAAGACAGCTAAAAGATTCAGCTGTACTAGCATACCAAAAGGTGGGTGATCGTATTCTAAAGTAGCTGCAGAATCTGAATAGTCTTCAAGGTCAATTCCACAAATATGCCCAGTGATAAAAAATTCTGCACTGCTCAGGGAATGTTTTTGAGAAACATTTATACATTTCCCCTTAATCCCAGAGCAGAGAACGTGCAGATCAATTCCCACAAGCAGCCCATGTGTATTCCGTTTCAGTCACTTCTTGTGCATCCAACAGGTCTGTTCCTTCCATTCATTCTTACATAGGACACATGGCACCAAGACTAGGTCAAAATGTAACAACATCAACACTGCATCCGATCTGACAAGTTATTCCTTGGATGGAGGGGAAGTGTGTGGAATGTTTCATAGAATTCAGGGAGTTGTCAGAAATTCCCTGTAAAACAAAGTACCACTTTTATAGGATAATTCCTGATAATGTGCTATGGAGATCTATCACAAAATTAAGTTAATTTTGGTTCTCTCTTATTTCAGCCTTTAATATGGATTTTTGTTTCAGCTCATCATATCTGTTTCAGATATGTTCTTGTAAAGATATGTTTAAGATGGCGCATCATGATGGAATTTCCATCTCTCCATGCAGCTGTTTTTATAACGCAGCTAGAGTTTTTTGGTCTCCTCACCTAAGTTTAATATAGAGGGTGGGGATGTGACTGAATGATTAAGTTTCCATCTCAATAACAATAGCAAGGATGAAGGATTTTTATTGTCCAATTCATCATCCTAGCAATAATGTCTTTCCTATGGAGATTCACATTTTCCTGGGCACCTGTTGGATTTATCTGCACAGACAGACCCAATGAAAAGTGGTGAATTGAACTGATGGCTTACATCTTGTTGGATGCAAGCCAGACAAGCCCTTTCAAGCTTTCTTCTTCTTCCTTTGTGAGTGCATGGAGACAAAAAAGATGCTTGGATATATAAATATCTCATTTATATTCAACTGCATTTAGGGAGGAGAATTATTTCAAAAGACAATCAGAAATTCTGCTGTGTGCATCATGATGCATACAAATGATCATGGAATAAAGTTAACAGATAATGCAAATAAAACCTAGGGAAAATGTAGTTAAAATAGTATCTTTAAACACAACCACATTTATGAATGGCCTGAAAACTAGGCCTATGTCACTGTGAACAGCAAATGCAGTAGATACACGCATGGGATTAAATTCCACTGACAAAGGCTTTCTTTCCCAGTATGCAGTAGAGAAAAGCTCTACTCTTGGATCAGCTGCAGAACGGAGATAAAACTTTTCCCTTTTGGGAAGGGGGTCAGGGTCTGGGCAAGGAGCTGGTGAGTCATTCAGGCTTGCTTATTATTCAAGCTTTCCCTCCTTACTTGTGAGTAGACATGTTGTGCACGTTCATACTTACTTCTGAATAGACATGCAGAGGCTTGGTATTTTGGATGCTATTTCAAAGTGCGTCTGAGTTATTCATCCGGGTTATTTCTGAGCAATCATGCAGAGGGTTGTCCTGCTTACTTCTGAGTAGCCTGAAAATCAGTAAGAGTTACGTTTGGCTTCAGCCATCCCGCACTTGGCCATGTCCACAGATGAATGCAGTCCCTGAGACCTTTCCCAGTTTGGAATGTGATCCTTTTACTAAAAAAACTTCCCATCCCCGTATGAGGACAGATTCATCGCAATGAAGGTATATCTTTGGGTCTTATCTCAGGCCTCCCTGTTTGAGAATGCCACTTCTTTTCTTGCTGGCCGTAAACGCTCACGATCTTAAATAACATTGTTGTAGTTCTCACACTATTCCAGAGACGTTTCCTAATTAGTTGCTGTGAGCAGAACTTTATGGAGGAACTTAATCCTGAGGAGTGCAAAATTGTTCTCTCTTCCATTTGTGGTCCCTTTTACACAGCTCAGACAGTGCGAAGTATCTATCCAAGTACCTTGTGAGTTACCTTTGAACACCCCCGTAGTGTCTCCTCAGATTTGCCAGCAGCGCATTAGATCAATGCTTTAAAACTACACAATCTAAGTGAAAGGGTAGACTCATATGGGAGAAGCTGCTCCTTCAGATACTGAAGGACAGTTCAAATTGTACCCGGGATCCAAGTAGGAGCTTGTGCAGCTCTTTTAGCACTGGCATTCATTATATAATTGTAGTGGATCTCTGTTAATATTTTAAACTAGGTGGAAGCCAGCAAGAATGGGAAGGGAATGAGAAAAATGTGGTCTTGGGTGCTTAACAACGAGATATTAGCTTAAGTGTATTGGTTATCCCATTTCGAAAAGACTAGATCAAGCTGTTCTCAAGAGCAACTTCAGAATGTCTTTTTCCACTGAAGGCCGATACATTTCCACCTTTAAACAAGGCACATGGGGATTGCATACCTTGTTTTAGTGTATGCTTATGCATTCTGAAGTAAAAGGAGAAAACAAATGTGTAATGAAATAGAAAACACTCTTCCCATGGCCTTTGTTCTAAAGCAAAAGGCACATTTTTTCTCAGTGCCACTGCTAGCCATGTGTTGCCTACACTTTTTGAGAACTTTTTTCCCTTTTCCTAACACAAAACAAGTACTGTGCATTTATCATTCCCTACTCGTTGTTGCTTATAGGTTGTTCAAATGACAACACGGCCCTCCATTTTCACTTCCATTTTGAAATAGCATCTTTGGTGAGTCTTTAAGAGCAGCAAACGTGGTATTATTTATTTTTAAAGCTTTTTCCACTTGTCTAATTATGCTATTCCACTGTACTACAGCACCACCTAGAGGTTATGTCAAAGAAACATGGGAAAGGGAACACTGCGTAGCGCTTGGTTCTGCAATGAAACCACTATAGTGGATTAATAATGTCTTGTAGAAAAACAGCTAGTGACTGAAATTTAGTGGCACTTTCCTCCAATTTCTTATATAGGTTATGACTGAGAGCTCAGTCCATCAATCCACCATTTGGGTCCAGTGTTAGAATATAATGAATTGTGTGTCCCAAAGATTTTGTTTTTAAGAAGGGACCATTCACATATTTAAATAAATTTAATCAAGGTCAGCATCAGCTTGAAGGTATTCATTTTCAAGTGTTAACTATTTATTATTAATTGGGTATCATTTCCCCAATATTTTAAGCATTAAAATGTTTTAAGATGGGGTTTTATTTGAATGTTGTCCTCTGATGCTGTACTTTTATTACATTGTGCCACCATCTTGGGACTTTTTAGTGAAGGATGGTATATAAAAGCTTTAAATAAATAAATAAATTTTATTAGCATTTCAAGTAGATGCCCATAGCTTAAGAATGCAATTTTTGGAAAACAGAAAATAATTTACATATTATTTAGTGTTCCTATTTTTTTAAAAAAAAACTGTGGTAAACCTGGTGTGTGAAATCTCCCTGATTATATAAGGGGTCATGAAGAATTTTGAGCAAAATAAAAGGCCAATAAGAAAATAACATATACTGTTTTATTTCTCTATATAAAATGTATGTTATCAATGATAAAATCACCATTTTCCAAACAAAGACAGTGAGTCTGCTCACTTATAACCATTTTTGCATTAGGAAAAGGAGAATCATAGAGCAAAGTGTTCAGATGAATAAAACAGCACATTTGAAGAAGCAGAAACTAGGTATTACAAAGCGAGGGAAAAAATGAATTTGCATCCTTGGTAACAAAACGTACAGCGCAGCAGGGGGACACACCATGATAATTAGGGAATTATAGCTGTTAGTCACAGAAAATATGCTGCAGTTGTGGGTCAAAGATCTCAGGTCATGGCACAGGAAGCAAAATTGTAATTTAGAGACTGTGAGGAACGTGGGGCACACACTGGAGCCCTGAGAACTTCAGGCATCTTGACATATGTCTGGTCTTGAACAGCAATCAGAATCAGACAAGACAAATATAGGAGGGTAGATTAAGGTATGGATTGGATGTTGGTGCATTCAGGTAAATTTCAGTACAATACAGCTGAAAAATGCAGCTCTGGAGTTGGATTTCCCCTTTATAGCTCATGCATTTTGCATTTACAATGGACTTTTGCTGATTCAGGATTGAGGGTGTTTCCAGACAAAGTTTTTATTGCACCATTGATCTTCCCCATTCGTGGAATTTTATGGGATATTCCAGATGATAATATCTTTCACTTGCATCCCTCCTGTGTTTTCCCACTGCTTCTTGCATCTTTTTTTCTTACAGTTGGAAAATCAATTAAGGGAAAAATGATAGGCAATGTCTTCTGAATGTGGGTACTTCCAGATGGAGGGCTCTTAGTACTAACAATTAAAAGGCATTGTTCAGTTATTTGGTTTTCTCTTAATTAGCAGATTTTATGTTTAAGAACCCCCGCATCCTACACAACAGAGGAGAGCACCGAACCCTTATAGTGTGGAGTTTTTAGGCTGCAATCCTAAAAGCACTTACTAATCCTATTGGACACAGTAACTTTCAACTAAACATGCATAAGATTGCCTATTAGGAACCTAATCCCTATGAATCAGTTCACTAACACTTGTTGCTTTACAGATGGGGAACTAAAGCTAAAAGGAAGTGATCTGCCTCAATGAGTTGCTGGCTGATCAAGGTTTGAATCCAGGTCTGCCAAATTCACATGCAGGACATTCAGAAAGAAACATAATCTTCCTCCATACATGTGCCTGAATGTTTTTTTTTCTATTGCCAAGAGGAGCAGCTCCTTTTGACAACAGCCCACACATAAGCACAAGGCTAAATAAATCCATAAGCATGTGACCAGAGCTTTGGAAACGGGGCTGAGGTAGCCTTGAGGCCTTTAATGACTGGAATCTAAGTCTGCAAACAGAAGGACTTCTTGTGTTTAACTTGTGATCATATGGACACCTATCAGGGGAAGCCTTGTTGAACAAATGGGATTCACTCCCGACTGAACATGCGTAGGGCTGTACTGCAGGGTGTTTACGCAGGGCTGATTCTGTTACAAACTGAGAGGGTGCAGAAAGTGGGGTTGTTTGTTTAGGAAAGATTATATTGATTTCAACCTTTTACAGTGAAAAACATAGATCTTCTTACAACTAACAAGCAAGTAACTTTTGAGATTGTTCTGTAGTCCTGTTTCATCTCTGTATTATGAATTAAGCCTTTTCATACTGATATAAAGGAGTGGGCTGAAAAGTAAATCTACTACAGATCTAATCTTTGTTTTGCTGTAAAGTTTCGATTCAGTTAATCCCTTTGTCTGGTTCCTTATTTCCTTTACACAGCAAAACATAAACAAAAGTATACTCTTGATGTCTATCCATCTGAGCTCATATTGTTTGTGATGTAAGGACCATGCTTGTCTGTAACAATGGCAAACTAGCAGCCCTCCATTTGCCATGTTTTCTAGTTTTCAAAAATATAAAGCTGCAAATTCTCTGACCAATAAAACTTCATTCAAGTTTGCATGACACATTAAGCCATGGTGAAATCTTACCATTGTGGGTCTGTTGTGTCATTCGGACACAGTTCTAGAGTTTTTGCATGGTAGGATTAGTTTTCTGAAACCACAGAAAGAATCAACAGCCCATTCTAAGGTTTCACTGTAGCTTCTCTGGTCCAGGTGCATCACTCTGTCATTGTTGGTGGGGAAACACCATAGAGTTCCCTGGGAAGAATGGCCATGGAAGGGGCTTCTTCTAGCCTTCAATCTCTACTGCCCTCGCCTTTCTAGCATTAAACATGTTATTGCTTGATTTATTCCCAAAGGTCAAGTCACAAGGAGACAGTGAAATAATGCAGGGAGGGAGACAGGCAATCATGGTAAAACTGTTTATCCATTTAATAAAAATCTCTGTGGAGCCTCGAGCAGCTGGGAAGCACCACAGACATGCAGTACACTCTGCAGTGCATGTCTTTCCTAAGGGAAGAGGGAAACCTGCCTCAGAACCTGATGGACCATTCAGGAAGAAACTGCTGATTTCCATAGGCAAGGATAGGGAAAGGAAGGGGACCCCAGTTGTGGAGGTTGCCTGGATGTGTGGCAAGGTCAGACGGATGGAGTGGGCAGCCTGGAAGCTTCATTGCTGATTGGTACATTTGGCCAAACTTGAGACACTTCAGAAACTGTGGTGTGGTTTCCTGTAATGTGTGAACATGACCAATTGTCTGTGACATTTGCTATATTCTTCATGACATCCAAGCACTCCTGCTATATATATACACACTGTAGTGACAACTTGATGTTAAAGTAGATTCCTCGTGTGTTGAAAATAGAAAGCATCCGTACACTTAATATTAATACACATAGAGAAGGACAAGCCCTGCTGAAAAAATAGTAATGTGGCTTCCACAAACGTAACTCTTGTCTCACCAACCTTTAAAAGTTCTTCATGGTGTCAAATGCATGAACAGGGGTGATCCAGGAGACGCTATTTACCTGGACTTTCAAAAGATTTTTTAAAGCCCCTCACCAAGCACTCCTGAGCAAACTTAGCCGTCATGGAATAAGAGGATAGGTGCTCTTATGGCTCAGTAACTGGTTAAAAAGAGAAAGCAGAGAATAGGAATAAATGACAAATTCTCCTAATGGAAGGATGCAAACCGTGGGATCTATGGTGGGACCAATGCTTTGCAATTTGTTCATACATGATCTAGAACTGGGACTGAGATGTGAGGTGGACAAATCTGCTGATGAAACCAATTTTTTTTTGCATGATTAAAACAAAGGGGGATTACAAAGAGTTCCAAGATGACCTCATCAAACTGGGCATCAGAATACATTCCTAAACATTGACCATGCCATCAGGGGCTTCTGGGACCTGCAGTCCAAAATACCTGGAGCTCTCCCTTCTGTCCACCCACTCCCTACATCGTAACCCACCCATTCAGCAGAAATGATCTCCTGACCCCTGATGTAGGGCTGGCCTGTCCACAGGGCTGGAGGGGATCTCATTCAGAGAAGTGGGCAAGGAAGCCCACCTCTGTCACCCAAGTTTCACCCAAGATGCCTAAATCTGAATTCAGCCCAAGGAATTTCAGTGATAAAGGTCCTGTATGAATCTTGACATACTTTTACTAAAAGACAATGTGATGGCTTTGCTTGCCTTCCTCCCCTTACATCTTTTGGAACATATATGAACAAAATTGGGGGAGAACATCCTGGGAGAATACTGAATATGCACCAGTAAAGAAAATGTTTAGAAATTCAGTTTAAGATGAAGAAGTAGCTAAAGTTAAATATGCAGAAGTTCAGTTGATTTCAGTAGGACAGTTGTAATATGTTTGCTGCTCCCATTAAAAGCAATGGAAATTTGACTTGCTTAAATTTGGCAGGAGGGAGAAGAGCTTGGGGAGAGTGAGTTGCAAAGAGTCCAATCAATTGACTCCTTTTAAACCCATATTTCATGGGAAGCTACAAAAAGCTACAGAAATCTGCCAGCATATTAATAGTTGGCTGAACTAATTAGATCCAGCTAACATTGCAAGAAGTTTATTTCTGCAACATTGAAACAGCTGTCAGTGTGAAGTCAAAAACTGGCAAACATGACTATGACTTCTGCACTACAAATCTCAAAGCTCTTGGAAAAAGGTGTTCACCATAAATTCTGTGTTGACTTCTTAGGAATTAAAACCTAGAAATGCAGCAATTGGATATTCTCAGCTATCTGGATAATGAGAACTGAGAGTAAATGGGCACAAACTGTGACAAGGACTCAAAGGTCCCTTTGCATGCGCTCAAGGACTTAAATGCATGCCTTAGAGCTTTCCTGGTTTCGATTTTTGCTTGCAGCTCCTCAGGCTCTGTGGAAATTTACTCTTGACTTTCAGGAACATTCTGGATCTCACCCAATGTACCCTTCTGGTGTACACAACTTGGGACTGAGGAGATCACTTGCAGAAGATGACCTTATGGTAGACACGTGCATTGCCACTCATGTACTAGCAGGATCGACCAAAGAGATGAAATAGAGACCACTCTGATGACTTCTGACAACTACAACATGCAATAAATCAATTAAGGAGAGAGTCAGACAAAAATGGATATGAAAGAGCTTAGTTTTAGGGATGGGAAAATTGGCATAAATTAGGATGTATGTAGCAGAGTAATAACATGGAATAAAAATAGTTACACTTCTACAGTATTTAGGAAGCAAAACATCTATAATGAAGTAGCAAATAGCTAATTGCATTATTGATTAGAGAGCTTAAATGAACTAACTCCCAGCTCAGAGGGAAACACACAGAAGTTCAAGGCCAGCTTTTCTTTCTCTTCCCCTGAAATCTAGACCTGAGTGTGGAAAAGCTGCAGCGTAAGTTAGTCCAATTGCCCTTTGATCTGGATAAGCATCTGGAACTGATCTGGATTGTCTAATACTTCAGATTCACAGCAGAGTTTGAAATTGATCTCCATGTGATCACAGGGAACATGGAAGTTACTAAATGCTGGTTGAACCCAATAAAATACTTTTTAAATTTTATTTTTCATTGTGCATGACAAAACAAGCCCAGACTACACCTTGAAGGAAAAAGGACTAAAATATTATAGTATTTTGCATAAGATTTTAACAAATCCATAGCCCTAGCTATATGTATGTGATATTTCTCTATGTATTAGCATATAGCGAAGCATTCTAACATTATTAAAGTAATTGTGCATAAATTTCAATAAAAGAGTGCCAGTTCTAATGAAACTTTAATTTAGGCACCATTTACTAATGGATAAAGAGATGGAAATGTGCCATGTGATCATTGAGCTTGGTGTGATAGTAGTAGGCTGGATGTGATGGTACATTATTGTCAGTCTTCAGGAACGTTAAATGTAAAAAGTGCATAGAGTGGTTAGCACAGAAAGTTGGGCCAAAGGGGATCCAGAAAACATTTCTCTGAATAGTCCGTTACAGCGCTTTCCAGCTGCCTACCCACCACCATCCAGTGAGATGCAGAAGCTAAGGACAGAGGGAAGATTTTTAAAAAGACAATGCTAAGAAGCATGGGAAATAGGAAACAGGAGGCACGATTTGTACTTCTTATGTGCCCCTTTTTTCACATGTCTGAAATTGCAGAAAACCCTTTTCTATGTGGGTTTTGCCTGGGAAATTTAAGCATACGTTAAAGTCAAGGCTTCTTTACAGGCACTTATTGTACACTTTTGTGATTCTCACTCATGGTAGTTTGTGTGGGTGCTTTAAATGACATCAGGATCCTTTCCATGCTTGCCACACATTTCAGCAGGGTTTCTTAGATCAAGGAACTGTAGTAATGTCTTGACATGGCAGGATGAACCAGAATTAGAAGCTGACATGTTTTCACAATCCTGCTTTAGTACAGTGCCAACTTTGGGTTGTGTAATGGAAGATATAGAAAGGCAGAGAAGGTAGGGGCTGGATTTCTTCTTCTTCTTCTTCTTCTTCTTCTTCTTCTTCTTCTTCTTCTTCGGAAACAATATCAATTTCACAAAGAATCTGGAAGCAGAAGCCTCAATAAAGTGTTGGGTTAAAAGCGTCATGTAGAGAAACCCTAAATATCTATCAGTTATATTTCTAGGTCTCTAGTATTTGCAAAACCATGGCATTAATGTATATAAAGTAACTCAGATTAATTTAATCATGGACTAGTGTAGTTTAACTTCTGTCCAGCAGGTGGCAATGGTGTGTCCCCCTGCAATGCACCACACACATGTTGCTGTGGTGATTTTATTCCCACCCTCATGAGACTCCATGAATGAAGCTACTTCATATTTAGTCAGACCAGTGCTTCTGTCCGGACAGTATTGTGTATTCTGACTGACAACAGCACCTCGAGGGATGAATGTTTCACAGTCCTGTTAACTGATAATCCCTAAAAAGCCCAGGACTTCCTGCAAACTTTTTTATCTATTTCTGGCATTTGGGATCTGGGAGACTTTGACAAACCAAACCAAACCAAACCAAACCAAACCAAACCAAACCAAACCAAACCAAACCAAACCAAACCAAACCTCCTTTCCTGATTCCTTAATTGGATTTATGACCATATGAATAGTAATAAAGTCAAAAAATATTTTCTTCCTATAAGTGAAGGGTCAACTCTGTGTAAATCACAGTAAAGACAAGGGGGCTGAAATCTAGTTTTAAAATGAATATGAACACTTATTTACATATTTCCTACCAAAAATGCCTATTAAATCAAAATAACTCAGAAAGTCTTCAAGTGTAGCCCTTCCGGAATAGGGGAGTGAGTGCTATGGGTCTCACTTGGACGCGCACATAACTGCAGCTATTCTGGATGTGCAAATATAAATACGGTTGACCCAGTGTGCAGTTCCTGTAAAAATGGCAGATTCATTTTGGGAATCATTAAGAAAGGAATTGAAACTACAAGCGCCATATCATAATCCCTTTATTCAAAATAGTGGTGTGATCATGTTTGGAATACTATATAGAGTTGTATTCACATTTCTCACAATGAATATTGTGAGGATATTACAATACTGGAAATGATGCAGAAAAGGGCAACCAAACTACTTAAGGGCCTTGAGTAATTCCACTCTCAAGAAAGGTTACAAAAGGGGGGAGGGCAACAAGGTGGGTGGGACACGATAGAGGTGTGCAAAAGTAGGTGTGCTCGGAGAAACCATTTTTCTGCCTCTCATCCTCTTACGTAGATCCTGGAGTCATCCAATGGAGCTGACTAGGGGGAAATTCCACACAGATGAAAGGGAGCACATGGTTAAATGATGGTATCCAAGCCGCCATGATGGCTTTAACCTGGGATTTGACAAATGCACGGATGACAGATCTATTGGTGGCTACTAGTCGAAATGGCTATGTGTTACCTCCAGTGCCTGAGGTATTGCAGTTTGCCTTGGAATACCAGATGTGGGGGAACAGAGGTGGGGGGAGGCCATGTTGCCCTCAGGCCATCCTGGTTGGCTTCTCACCGGCAGCTGCAAGTTCACTGTGAGAAAAGAGTCGAGCTAGACGGGCCCTTGGTCTCATGCAGCAGGCCTTCCCTGAGGTTCTTAAATCACCCTTGATGTTTTATTTATGCATCTATGCCTCACAGTGACTCACATGTACTGTTCTGTTCCCACACTAGCTGCAGCCATCCTCAGCAAAATTTAATTCTAAATGCAGGTTAAAAATGAGCAGAATACATCAGGCTGCAACCACACCTTGAGGACTTTCTTACCTGTCAGGTGGCATAAGACTCACAGAAGCAGCACTGGCAAATGAGAGAGACAGATGAACAAGAGGACAGGTATATCTCATTTATTGTGAAAATGATAATTTAGTGGCAGGATGGGAGCTTCTGATTTTATGTACACACACACACCAGCAATAGTGTACTGCAAAATGTGTGGTTTAAGCACCTCTGGGAATAAGCAAAGACTTTAATTTTTCAAAAGTTGACTGGCATGATCCAGCCAAAGGCATTTTTTTTAAATCCCATTAATTCATTAGGAAAGATGTATGCCTCCCTTTTTACGTAAAATCATGCAATATCTCTATTAGACAAACTATGAACAATGTTTTATACCTTTTTCCCCAGTTGGTAATTCTCAAACAAGCAGTGGGTGGGAAAAGGAGTAGATTTTCCTTTTGTGTTGACTTAACTGCAGTTTAATCGCTATGACCCACCATTAATAATAAACTGCATGCTTATCAAATATAATGCAAATTTCAGTATAACCAAATATAATATAAATGTTTATAATTTAAACATTTCACCTTTGAATTACTTGAAAATTCTGCCCCTCTTTACCTGTCCATCTGTTTCACCCATAATATTACTTCAGTTCCCCTACACGTCCATTGTCCTGCTTTAAAAGAAATAATAAAAGTAATAGTAATAATAAGTGGCTTGGTTTCCCACCAACCAGCAGGGGACTTCCAAGCTGTCACAATAGTTCTAATCCAGTGGAAAATGATTTTATTGTTGGAAGCACTGAGGAGTGTGAAACTTGCATGACAGATGGGATTGCACATGGAAAAAGAGTCTCTTGAGGAGCAGTGAATTTGAGCGGTAGAGCTAAGTTCACACAAGAGTATTGGCTGAGAGTCAAATGTAAGATTATAATCACATTGACCATTTCGTTCTCTTCCTAGATTTGGGTCCATTGACCATGCTTAATGGAAAGACAAAAGGCAGCTATTATGAACCATGAAGAAACATTTCATGCAGCACAGTCTTTCTAATACGCTCTTGAAGTCCAAGGGGTTACTCATGCTGCATATGTCTAAAACATAAAATACTACTTTGATGGATGTCTTGCAGGGAGGACAGCTACAGAATCGTCTGCTTCTTTACAATCAAAGCAAATGTTCCTGGCCATGGAAAGGGCAATCATACATAAGGGCTTCAGCAGGCTAACTTCTGTGCTGAATATTCCTTCATTCAAATGTTTATACCAGACTTGACCATTTAAGGTATTCAAAGCATATTTGTTATCCACCTTTCATTTAAATCACATTTCTTGCAATATTTCCCTCTTGCTGCAGCACTGGTGCATTTCCCTGGTTCCTGTTTCTTTGATCTTCTTAGATCATTCATAGCGATGATTCTAATCACATGGTGAGAGGATGACACCATGTTGCTATGCAGAGATATTACACAGACGAGGCTCTGTTTGTGGAGGCATCAGTGAGACCAAGGGGCATGATTTGAGAACGAGGACAATATTTCCTTGATTACTCACACTGGTGATCTCAGATCATCTGGGATCAAATGGTGAATGGAATGATATTGCTATCGACATACAAATCAGTTTTGGCTACCTAGGAACTGCGCTGACGGCAACAAGTGAACTAAAGAGCATAATCTAAATGAATTGCTGTTGTTTTGGCAAGTAATGCATCTCCAAAAGAGAAATAAGGGGAGGGAGGGGTGACATAGCCAAAACTGTTCCTGAAATATGATAACAAAGCTAAACACAGCCCTAATTTTCTACAAAACCAGATAGCTTTTCCACCTTCCTTTATTGTACTCTCCTTTCTTAAATCTTCAAAGTAATATTGTTCCTGATGGACTAATAAACAAAACTTGCAATTGATAAACATTTTGAGACAGTTCAAACAAATATTTTGGTGTTTGGAACTGTAAATATTCAGCTATAGGGTGGTATGGATATTAAATAACTAAATAAAACAATATTGAGGCATATGTTGTATCAATGAGGTTCATGTGCGTACTGTATGATTGCTTTACTACATAGCTTGATTTCTAATGTGCACACAGAATGCTCATTTTATTGCTGTGTGTAAGGCTGAATTGCAAGTGTATATAGATGGAATAACATTTGTATATTATGGAATAACATAACATAACAACATAACCACTTCCTTTAGAAAAGAACATCATCATAAGCTATTATGATGGAGATTTTTGTGAGGGCAGAGAACTAAGCAATTTGTGTCATGTGTTAAAGCACCTTACAGTCTGCATTTGATGAACATACAATTTGGCAAGACTCTTCAAACTGAGGCATATTACAAAAGAAAATTAAGGATCAGATACAGCATGGCAAGATGGGAGTTCAAGCACTCAAAAATAAACAATAAACAGATAAATAACTGGTTGGGGCTAAAGACGTGTATGATACATAAATATTAATTTGATATCCTGCTTTGTTGCCAAAAATTAGCACACAAAGCAGTTAACAACAATACCAAGGTTAGGAAGGAAACGTAACTCTAAAGCATAATATAAAATAAATTAATTAATCACACGCATACCCATAAGCCACATCAACCAATTCAAGATAGATTCATCACATCCTATAGTCTTTTGATATTATTTTAGAAAAACCTCTCTGCAAGTAAGTTATTTTGTGTGTAACAAAGAGTACTTCAGGGAGTGTCTTGATCCTATTTCTTCTTAAAGTCTATCATTGAAAAGCAGTTTTTAAACAATCCAAAATTGATGTTGTGTTAATAATTGCAACTTGGAAAAGAGATGAGACTGTGACAGGTTGTGCCCCATTGATAACATTCAGCTACCTCTTGGGATGAACCTAACAGCTGGTTGACACAGCTAAACTGTGCCACAGCTTAAATGAGTAGTGATTAACCTTTGGCTGAATTCTCCTAGTTCCAAGCTGTGTCATTTCAAACAGTCCCTTCCACCTGCTCAAATCTGGTGTTTTTCTCATTGTGTTAGTAGAGTTCCAAAATTCTAAAATCATGAGATACTTGTATTATGGCAAGTGTTCAAGGATGATGATGATGATGATGATATTGGGCCCAAGTACCTATTGTGTTAGAACCCACAGACTTAAACTGGTTTATTACCTCAAATTCTCTTGTGTAAGTTATAAGCTCTTATGTAAATTAAAACACATTTGTTGGATTTTGGTGTCTGCAGCACCATTTGCTCAGAAGAAGCTGTGGGGTTAGGACCAAGCAAATTACAGACTGGTCAGTTTAACCCAATCCTGGGTGAATTAGTGAAAATCACTATTAAAGATACCATTTAAATCACTACTTATCTTTACCATTAACCATTGTCAAGCACATGCAAAATCTAGTCTTGTTGAATCAATTAGGTTCTGCAAAGTGACTAACTTTTGAGAGTTCTTTGTGGGTTTCAACAAGCATATGGACAGTGGTGATAGACAGTGTAAAGTTGGACTTTCCAAAGGCTTTTCACAAAGCAACTCCTAAGCTAATTTAGCACTTTGTGTTGAGCGGACAGGCTTAAAGCACAGAAAGCAGATAGGAGGAATAAACAGGCCATCTTTATAATGGGAAGATATAAGAAGTGTATCATACTTAAGAAGTGGAGCATATGGGGATTAATGCTTGTTTAAGGAGTTCTCATTCCACAGAGTTAGGGATGAGAAATGGCCATGTTTGCTAATGACTCCAAATTATTCAAAATATACAGGAGGCTCCCAATGGCTTCTACTCATGTTCAGTTTATATGTTGTGAAGTCATCGTTGACTATGAATGAATGCCCTTCCCAATGTCCTGTCTGTCATAGTCCTTCTCGGCTCTTGTAAACTCAAGCTGTAACTTCCTCATGTAATTGATCCATGTAATAGTTGGTCTTCTTTTCTTCTCCTGCATCAACTTTCCTTAGCACAATTGTCTTCTCCAGGGAGTTTTACCTTTTCATGATGCAACTGAAGTGTGACAGCTTCAATTTTTGTAATTTTTGTTTCAAGGGAGAGTTCTGGACGATTTCACTTAGCAGCCACTTGTCAGACTTCTCTTGGGCCAGAGAAGTGTTTCCTTGAAATACAAGTAGCACCTCTGGGGAGACAATTGTCCAGGTGTGTGCGTGAGCACACACAACCACAACATCAATGGTTCCAAAGCTATTCAGGTTTTTGAGCAGCTGCTACATACAAAACTACTGTGCATCCATGAACTTAAAACCACATCTTTTGGTCCTTACATGAAATCATAGAGACGAGACATTTATTTGTACATTTAACACTGATGCTATTGCAATGGGGCTTAGATATCTCAGGAGCATGCTTACTGGCAGTATGCCAGAGACCCCCTGCACAGGGGGATGCTATTGCCAGTTGAGATTATTTCTACAATATCATGGACTGCATCCTTATTCTGGTTTTGACATGTGGCAGCAACTAAACTGAAACATGGTCCTTGATAACACCAGCTTTTCTATCTAAAGCAAAATCTGATTAAGGAGTTGGAGGTACCCAGCAGTTAGGTGAATTAGAGGGATTTCTTGTTAAAATGATGGAAAAATCCAAGGAAAGGTCGAAGGGTTTGGTAAGAAATTCCAAAGCAGAGTGTCACATATCCCTTGTAAAAAGCAAAGTTCCATACAAATGAATGAAAAGAAAATTGAGCCCACAGTGGCTAGAATTTGAGTATGATTCAAACACTCAGTGAATCTCTAATAAGGTACACACCATCAAATCAAGAAAACTGTAATGGCAGGCTGAGCTGAGAAGCCTTCAAGATAGTCCTGAAGGCAAAATGGATTTCACTTTATTTATTTGAGGTTTCTTAAGGTATTTTTATGCCATCCCAATTAGTAAAAACGTCTCTGGGTGGCCTACAGAGAGCAAACCAAAAAACAGAACCCATAACAATGACCTCCCTGCAAAAAAGTGCACTGCATCTAAAATAGGAATAAAAACAAGAAGAATTAATCTGGCTCTTCTTTATGAACTGAAGAACTAGTTTCCAGAGGAGCAGCCAAGTTAGTCTCCTGCAGCAAAAGAGCATTCTTGCATCACTGTGCAGCAAGGGCAGGGAGCACGGAGTTTGAAGACAGGATACCCATATTCAGGTCCCCTTGCTGAAGAAGGAAGGTTGCAGGATGGCCTTGAGCACACATCTCCCAGGTAGTTCGGGGCCCTCAGATGAATGCAGAACTCCACAGCACAGGGACTGTCGTTCTCTTAGCCACCAAGCTGACTGTTTTGATGCCTGCTAGCTTCTTGCAGCCACATTGTCTCTGCAAGTACCCTGTGCCTTCTAGACAGTCCTTGCTTCCTAAGCCCAGCAACAAGTTTCTTACTCAGTTCCTTTGCAAAAGGGGTGTTTTTACAAAGAAAAAGGGATCCATGCGAAAAATAATAGGGAAGAGACTCTGGAAGGCCGTGAAGTGCTCTTTTCATACTTGCTGCCCCTTAGAAGTGCAGGTGCAGGCCGCAAGGCAGGAGTGCAGAAAGAAACTCTTAGCCTCCCCGACAGTGTAATTTCCAAAGCTGATATAATGGTCAAACGGCAACACGGTGGAGGCACCAGCAACTCCCTGTCTGTCATCATCCGTGCCTGATTGCCCGAACTTCTTGCTTTGCTCGCTGCGAGTGGGCATGCTCAGTTTCTCAGCCATTTGCCAGCAAACTTGCTGGCATGCTGCCCACCTTAAGTACCGTGCAGGCAGGATGGCGCCTCCGATACTTAAAACAATATTTAATGTTTTACATCATTGCGGGCTGGCGGATTAATTTCCAAATCCATGAAGTAACAGTGGATCAGCATGTGGTGTGCTAATGCTGCACCAGGAAATAATGCATGAGGAGAAGAGATTAGTGAGCAGAGTGCACGAAATTATAGCTAGCATTAGCTACAGCATAATTTTTTTCAGCCTGTGATAAAACTTCCTCCGCCTTTGCACTGCAGAGGGTCTTACAATGGGCCTGGGGAGTCAAAAGGCACATTTGGAGGAAAGAAAATCTGTGCAGAGCCTTAGACACAGTTCTTACATTAAGGCAACATTAATGTGGGCTAAAAGGGATCCTCCGGGAAACAAAAGCATCTTTGGGAACTTTTCAAGATATATGGAAAATATAAACTAAGGATAAGATATTCCTCCCTCAAAAAATGAATGAAGAGTTTACAAGGACTTACGGAGTCTTTCCATTCCACATATAAAGCTACCTCCCACATTCACAAGGGTGATCGGGCAAGACAGGATGAGAACAACTATCTCATCTTTAAAGCAAGTTTTAAAAAGTCCTCCTTCTATGGGGAGCAAAAGGCCAGCATTTGTGAATAAATGAGCCCTTACAATTTTTACACGGCCCTTATTACAAGAAAAGGAATCTTGATCTCATGGGTCAGCTGGTTTAACTACACAAGGGCGGCTATTTGTCCTCTTTCAACTACCTCTATTGAAAAGACTGTCCAGTCCAATCTTCATTTAAAATTAAATTCACTATCAGAAGGGAAAGTAGGGTCCTGAAGTCAACCATTTATCATTTTCCCCCACTGTGATGAGATGTAGTGTATTTCTATTCAGATTATAGTATTTTTTCTAAATTTGCTCCTGTATGTATAAATCACGATTTGTACAATTTAGAGACGTGTCCTCGTTGGGTGATGCATTTCTTCCTTTTTCTGTAAGAGTGTATCCCAGACTAAACAAGAGAAGTTTCAAATGCTGAGGAGTTGTCCCGACTCAGAAATCAACACACACTGAGATAGGTGCACCAGCCCCCTGCAGTGGGGGCTTTTTTCCACATGAAGGACGAAGCCAGTCAGCTGAATATGAAGGCAATTGCTCATGGGAAGAACTCCAGGAGTAAAGAAGCAAAAGAGTTTTATGTACTTTTGCCCATACTTTTCTCAGACATTCAACTGAGAAACAGAGGATTGTATACAGGGTCCAAACTACATGTCTGTATACATTGTTTCATAGATATCTTTTCACTGTTTCCAGGAAGCTAAAGACAATTTACGGCTTCTGGATAGCCTGAAATGCCTGCTGCTGGTTAATCTTGGAAGCTAAGCAGAGTCATGCCAGGTTGAAATCTGAATGGGTGACTTAATGTCGAAAGCCACCCAGAGAGCTTCAGCTATAGGTAGTCTAGAAATGTAATTAATAATTATAATAATTATATAATTATAATTATAATTATATTTTGATCCATCTGACCCAGTATTGTCAGCACTGCCTGGCAGCAGTAGTTTTTTGGGTTTCAGGCAGGTGTTTTTCCACCCATGGCTGAGAGGCAGAACCTGTGACTTTCTCCATGCACAACATGTGCTCCAGCACCGATTTTGCCTTCCAGATTCTCAAGTTCCAGATTCTCAAACCTTCTCTGATTATCTTCCTCAGAATCCCAGTTGTACAACTCTCTAAATTAAAGATGATGATGATGATGATGATGATGATGATGATTATTTCGGAGTTTGGCTATTCATTTCAAGGGCCTATCCCAGTGGCGAAGCCATCATGAGCCAATACACAGGGGCATCAGGAAAACACGCACAAGATGAAGGAGCTGAGGAGGAGGATGCAAGTCAAGTCATGCGGATTCATGTCCTAATCAGGTTTCGAGCAAATCGTTGTGCACAGACACTTATGCAAAAGTGCACCAGTCAATTAATCAAGGATCCTGCCTTCTGCAAGCAGATAGATTTCTCAAGGCAGTGTAGCATTACGGTCTTAAAGGGGATACGTGTGCATCTAGTACAGGTGTTCTCACCCATAAGAACATGCGCCTCACCATTTAATAGGAAAACCTTTGCCACTTTGTAGTATGATCCATTTCATGTGTTCACCAGCAAGGTGGGTAATTCTATCCCATTCACAGTTTTATAACAATCCAGGCAATTTGAATTAACAGTGTAAGCGGAGAGCACTTGCCATAAACATTAAGCAGTTGCTGTACTGAACTGAACATGTCAAATGCATTCCTCAGTTTGGTCACAGTTATGGTTAAACAAAGAAAAGTTAACAAAGAAAAGCTAGAAGACTCACACATATGAACATAAAGCTGGTCCACGTCTGTACAGCACAAAACAGAAACTTGGAGAATACACCGAGGGTCTCCACGTTCCTGTTCATTTTCTGCTGAAGTCCCATCTACAGTTTATTCATCACCTGTTCACAGCCTTTGATACATACCACAAATAACAATCAAAATAATGAAAATTATGTATGGCAGTAAAGGCACAGAGCTTTGTAAAGGCAAAGCTACTGGATCCATTTGTTTATTTAATCAATTGAAACAGTATTTGAGACCCAGTGTCAGAATGTCACTGTCCCCTGAGTAACAGTCTTATGGTGTGGTGCTGTAACAGTGGAAGGCATGTTCTCCCAGAAGAGAATCCCTGCTTCCATGGGAGACCTACACAAGCGCTGCCTGTCTTGTGGCCACAGCTTCCTTTGAGTGAGGGGTCATAGAATAGTAGAGTAGGAAGGGGCCATGAAGGCCATTGGGTCCAGCCTCCTGCTGCTGCAGGACACCAAGTCACACCATCCCACTCAGCTGGCTGCCCAGTTTCTTTTTGAATGTGTCTAGGGTGGAAGAGCCCACCACCTCTCTTGGCAGCTGGCTCCACTGCTGTATTGCTTCGACAGTGAGGAAGATCTTCCTGATGTCCAGCCTGAACCTGCCACAATGTGAATTGATATTTCCATGTGCTACACTCTGGCATCAGCAAAAAGAGATCCTGACCTCCTTCTTTGTGGCAGCTGTTGATGTACTTCTAGAGGGATATCATGTCCCCCCTCAGTCTTCTCTTCTCAAGGCTGAACATGCCCAGTTCCCCCAGTCTCTCCTCTTAGGGCAGTGTTTCCAAACCCTGGATCATTTCTGTCACCCTCTACTGGACCCTTTCTAATTTACCTGCATCTTTCTTAAATCTTGGTGCCCAGAACTGGACACAATATTCCAGATGAGGTCTGACTAGTGAGGAATATAGAGGAACTCCTCATAATTTGGAAGTAATCCTTCTGTTAAAGCATCCCAAAATAACATCTGCCCTTTTGGAGACTGCATTGCACTCATCACCAGCATCTGGTTTCAGTCTCCAGATGATTCCTGGAACATAGGAAGCCAGAAAACATAAGAGTGTTCCTGATCAAGTGCAGAGTGCATTTCCTTTTACCGCCCACTGAAAAGCCGTAGAAAATCCCTGTGTCTCAGGAATTAGTAGAAAGCACTTCTCGATCAGAATGTATTGTTTCCAGATAGATTTTAGGCTCTGTGTGTGTGTGTGTGTGTGTGTGTGTGTGTGTGTGTGTGTTTTAGATGATACAAACAAATAAAAAGGCTGTTTCAAGGCTCACTGTGCTGGATGGTTAGAGAGTGGGGCAGGTGGGGCATGAAGATAATTAAGCAATATAGCAAAGTAATAGGTCTGACCAGTGTCGATGTTCAAGATCACATGAAGTTCATTAGCCACATGCGTGGTGAAGAGCCTGAGTTATGGATCAAGAGTTCCCCGGTGTGAATATCCTTGCATCTCTGTGTGGTCTTAAACAGTCCCTCTCTTGTAGTCTCTGTCCCCACATCTGCAGTACTGGCAACGGGTGGGTGGGGACAATAATGCTAACTTAACTTACAGGGTTGTTGTAAGGATTGCAGGTAGATAATGCAGGTGAAGCATTTTGAATACTTGGAACTATTCATGTGCTATGTATTCTACTTTAAAGACAACAGCAAGAGCAATTTTCATGATACCAGCTGTGGTGGAAAATTGGAGCCTTCTGGCTAGCGTACAACAGATGCTGCAGTTACAGTTCAAATCAGCTGAATCTCTCCAAAAATGAAGAGGGCTTACAAACCAGTACATAAGCTTATTAACTGATGTAAACCAGTTCTGACCTTGAAGCAAAAATGACATGAAACTACCATAAACCAGGCAATTCAGTTGGCTTGTGAATTGCTATTCAGGTATTTAAACCTACTTAATGGAAGATTTTTAATCGATTACATACATTAATATGCAGAAAATTCAGCTGTGGTCCAGATTTTCCATATGCCTCCAATTCTAAAGCTTAATAAATAAAAAATTACATTTTAATCCTTCCAAGGAACACACATAGTTCCCTTCTTTCATCCACTTTTATTTTCACAACAGTCCATTGAGGTAGAGCAAGAGTTATGAAAAGTCACCCACTGATCTTTACAGATAAGTGAGGATTTAAATTCAGTTTCCCCCCATCCTAGCACAATAGTCTAGCACAGACTCCCCCACTGTGGTGCCCCCTAGGTGTTTTGACTCTGACTCCATCATCCCCAGCCAGCATGGCCAATCTGTAGGGACGATGCGAGTTGTGCTCTAAAACAGCTTGAAGGGTAATCTAATGGGGACGACTGACATGACTACTGCACAGACCTGCTTTGTTTATCTTCCAAATGTTTGGTAGGCAATAGGAATCCAGGCTTTGCGCCTCAGGACCAGTTGTAGGATCACAGCTCGTATTCCATCAGCTGAGATTTCCTGTCATTCCTGCTGTTATTCGGAAGCAGAGATGGGTAAATCTGTCAACTTCAGTTTTGCTCTGGTTCTCATTTTTCCAGTGCAAAATTCACTCCTTCACAATTTTATGTGGCACTGTGGGGTTTTTAATCCCATAGGGAAATGCATGCATATTTCATTTGTATTTTCGAAGTACAAATTTTGAATGCATTGTTTTTCAAATGCACAGATTTGTGTACAGACTTTTTAAAAGTATGCATTTTTAAACGAATTCATTTTTGCATGCATTTTATGTATTTTCTCTTTGGTGGTGATGATCTTATTATGTTTTATTGCATATTTTTTGTTCTTTTAGAGTTCAATGTTTTTAATGGTGTTCATATGTGCTTGCAAAATCATCTTATATCAGTTCCAAGATGTGCTTGCACCATTTTCTTGGAAAGACATGGAAGCAAGGAGCAAGAAAGGATCACCAGCCATCCAAAGCCAGGTGTTTTTCTGAGAACTCTGCGGTACAGTCCTACTTGGGTTTAGACAGCAACAAGTTCACCAGAGTCCCAGTGTATCCCGGCAGAAGTGTCAAAGGGAACCAAATTTCCTTCCAAGAACTTGTGGTGAGGGAAACAGCATAAAAATGTTCACCAAAACATCTCCAGTTTTGATGAAGGCAATTAAGGAACAAGCAGTTAATTTCAAGACACCTCTTCCCATCTAATCCTGGTATTCGTGAACGCCATCACCGCCACTGTGGCTTCTCAAATGGCAAAGTGCTGTCCCTCCCCACCGGCCATCCTGCAAGCTGCAATATCCCTGTCATTCAAGCCTTCTTCTCCATTGGCCACCATCCATTTTCTAATATCTCCCCCTTGGCTGCATATAGAGCAAAGGGGGCATAGCTCAGCGGAAGATCAAATCTCCATAGCTCAGCTTTAATCCCTGAGTATCTCCAGCTAAAAGCATCTGTGTGGCAGTGAACTGAAGGTGCCCTGCCTCAGACCATGGAACGCAGCTGCCAGAGGACAAGAGATGAGCCCTCCTCATGCCATTGGATTCCAACTCCCATCAGTCCCAACCAGCATGGCCAAAGGAAGTATGGGAGCTGGAGCCCAGCCACATCTGAAGTGCTATAGGTACACCACGGTCCTGGGCTGGATATACAAATATTCTGACCTGACACAAGGCAGCCTTGTATCTACATACAAGGCACGCAGAAATGTACATTGCATATACAAAAATGCACATGTGCAGCTTCCTTGGAAATGCCATGTTTTTCTCTGTTCTGTTACAATGCATTGCAGTCCACAGTCCCTTTGGCAAGGAAGCTGTGAATGTGAATGCAATTAACATGGCTGGAGTATGGAGTAGTGGCCACAACTTAAGGCAACACGATCCTATGCCTGTTTAGACAGAAAAATATTCTACAACAGGCATAGGATTGTGCCTTAGCAGCTGCAGCCCTAAACTCAAGTTACAGTTAGAAACTTTGTATATGAGCCATTTATTATGCATTCATAATTCATGGAGGTGTGTGGGTTCTTTACAATGTTTCATCCTCCAGGATCTCTCCATTCTTTGCACCCAGTTCCTTTTTACAATTGAAGAAAGCCTGGTATTATGCGATCTGTGAATGTCTGCATGAAACCCTTCTCTATTTGACCAATTCTGCTATACTACAGCGCCACCTAAGGATCATGTGATGGAACATATAGAAAGGAAGAGAAAGTCATCCCTCCTGAAAAAAGAAGTGTGTAAAGGAACTGATCTTAATTCCGCAATGACTCCTGAAGCAGAGCTCTCCGTGACGTGGAGAATTAAAAGCCTTGTACAGAAAAGCCCTTGGGGTCAACGTGCTTGACCAATGGGCACAGAATACCCACTGGAAATCTGGCGCAGGTCCTAAAGCAAACCATGGCGGTTAATGGATCGGCAGCAAGATTATGATCCTGCACATGGATACGCCCACCAAGAGTCAAGGTGCCAAGGCATGTTGCGCTCAGCTCGATGGCTGTGGGAATCGGCACTAACTCTTTTCTCTGGAGAGGTCTGACCGAATCCTTAATATGTCTGCAAGGGCTAACAACTAAGAGATATTGCAGATGAGTACTTACATACTTACTGTCAAACCTGATACATGTATAGGATGAACAAAGTGGTCACAGAGGTGACTATTTTGATGCCAGCCTGACGGCCGAAAGCATAATTGCATCTGTTTTACTGCACTGACCTCTGGTCTTTAGTGTTATAATTTAAGAACCAGCTGTATATTTAGACTCATGAAACCGTAGTAAGGCAGGCCAGCATAGTGGGAGGGTGTCATTCTTCTTGCTGATTAGTTCAGACATCATCTCCAGGGGAAAGTAAAACATGGGGCTCCTTGACTGAGACAGGTGCATACTACTGTCACAACCACAGCAGGTGTCCATTTAGTTTTGACAATGGAATTGTGGGCCAAAGTGCGCTAAGCACCGTGCAGAGCATATTCCAAAGGACAGGACGAAAAGTAAAGGAAATACAAGATTTGGTTTAAAGTGAAAATTTGGGGGGAAGTCAAACTAGAATGGTGAGTTTCTTGTATTGCTGTAAATTAACAGAATAACGTGTAGTAGGAAAAGGTATATATTGAGATTGAAGTCCTATATGCAGTCAGCTGGTAGGCAATCCATGTGAAATCAATGGAGCTTATTTTTAAGAAGACATCAATGGGAGTGTGCTTTATCATTCACCTTTCTTGGTCAAATCAGGGCAGCAAATAGGAAATGTGTGTGTGTTTGGTATACCTAGGCTCGATCAATTCAAAGGGATAGTGTGGCCAAGAAAGTACTAGGGTACCGAGACTTGGAAAGGCAGAGATGAACTAGAAAAGATGATCAAGTGCAAGGACATGTCACTGGAAACTAGGGCCAAGGTCTCCACACTATTGTATTCCCTCTCACTATGTATGGGTGTGAAAGCTGGGCAGTGGGGAAAGCTGACAGGAAGAAAATTAATGCACTCAAATCATGATGTTGGAGAAGAGCTTTGCAAATACCCCAGTCCAACAGAAAGACAAACAAGTGTGTCCCAGATCAAATCAAACCAGAATTTACCCTGGAAACAAAATTGAGAAAACTGAAATTGTTTTACTTCGGGCGCATCATAAGAAGGCAAAGCTCACTAGAGAAGATAACCATGCTAAGTCGAAGGCCAAATAGAAAGAGGAAGACCAAACCTGAGATGGATCTGTTCCATAAAGGAAGCCACAGCCTTGAGTTTAGAAGAGCTGAGTGGGGCCATCAAGGACTGGATGCAGTGGAGGGCCTTCATTCATAGCATCATCAAAAGCTGGCTTGATGACTTGATGGGACATACAGATGTGCAAAATATAATGAATAGCAACAAAGGACAAAAAATTACGTCAATCAAAAAGTTACAAAACAAGCAACATACAGCTGAAAGGTGTAAGTGATGTGGAGATTGCACCAGCTCTTTCCTTGCAGAAGGACTGGCAATTGGTGAGAGGATGGCAGGGATTGTGAGTATGTGGAACAGTTCATACAGAAAAAAGGGGGAAGCTATTGAAGAGCATTACACCCCAAAAATCATCACCATGGAGATAGGGGAGCTAGTAAAAAAAGACACCAGGCATCCTTTGATCTGCACCCATATGAACCTGCTTATGCAGATCTAGATCTGCTGATAGGCCACTAAGATGCACAAGGTTGGCAGGCACTGAGAACGGGGCCTTCTCAGTGGTGACCCCTACCTGATGGAATTCTCTCCTGAGCACTGTATGGCTGACTCCATCTTTGGCCTCTTTTAAGAAGGCTTCAAAAGCACACTTGTTCTGGCTTTGAATTGAAATGGTTTTATGGCATCAGCTGGTGTTTGATATTTAAATGTTACAATATTTTATTATAAATGGCTTGTTTTTGAATTGTTTAAATGTAAAGGAGTTTAAAATTTGAATTATACTGTTGGTTAGTAACCTTGGAAAGATCAAGCTCATGCCAGGTTTTCTAAGAAATATATAAAATAAAATAATATGTCTAGGCCATGTTTTATGGTAACACTCACACAAGGAGCTTACATATCCTCCCTTATAAAATAGTTCTGCCTTAAGTGTAGATGGTCTCTAACATCTCCAGGCAGGACAGCTAAAGCCTTTCTAAAGTCTGCAGAGCTGTCACTTTATCCTTGGTATAAGGCAGTGACTGTCATCTCCTCTAAACCCTGATTAGTTTGACAAAAGACAGAGAGGTGAAAGAAGCTTCCTCCAGTTTAGCATTGTCAGCTACTCAAGGATCTTCCTGGCCAGAGGATGTGACTCTGCCAGTTCGTTTAACATTAAAGGGCATCCCTTGATGCAGAACTTACTTTTTCTATACTGAAGAAGCCAATGGCAGCAAATTCGAGCAATGGCCCTTGGGATGGGGTTGACAACTGGTCCAGATCAGCCAGTGTTTTTTAAGCCTCAGAAGTTGCCTTCATGTTGTTGAGGCAACTGCTCTTGCTGCACGAATTCAGACCAGCCCAGGTCTCCTCCAGCTCCTGCCAGAGCCTGGCATACTGCAATCCGGCATGGATTGCACTGCCAGTTTTGGATGCTCTTGCCTTGGAATCCTGTGCTCCGAGGCTTAACATTGTTGTGTAGAAGAAGGAATTTCACCAGGTGCACCTTGACTTGCGATACTGTCCTTCTATATAACGCCAGTCCTGTTCAGTACCCGCAAGATGATGGCCATGCATGAACGAAGAGAGATTTAAACTGTGGACCTCTTCTGCTACACCAAGATTCCCAGGCCTGGTGCCCTGGTCTGAATATTCTGGACTACAACCCTCTGTACACCGATCATCTGCCTTGCTGGCTGAAGCTGATAGGTGCTACAATCCAACAAATCTTGAGGGCACCAGGCCGGGGCAGGTGACATAACTCCACCTCACCTATACCAGCATCTAGGAACAAACCATTAATTGTGAGAGGCTACATGCCTCAACTTGCAGCTATATGATGCATTATCAATAAGACGATTTGCTTTCCCTGTCCTGAGCAATGAGTTTGTAGTAGGGCAGAGTGAGGGTAAAGTAAGGAGATCCTGCGCAAAGAGTACCATTCTGTGCATTTCGCCATCTTTACTTATTTATTATTCCAGAACTAATCTGAGAACGTGAGCAAACCCTGCTTACAATTGGTTAGTACAATAAATAAAAGAGCTGAGCCTATTTTCTATATTTCCTAGGCTACAGGCTTTTGTAGCTGTAGTGTACGAATGTTCTGTTTTCGAGAACGCCGCTGTCACTCTTGCTGGAACTTCCTGAGGTCCGGCTTCTGATGGGAGGTCTAGACCCTCGGATGCCCAGAAGACAGATGATCTGTTGTGCAGGTGCAATGCAATGCAAAGTTATTAGTAACAGAACAGTGTGGTGGGCCTAACCTCTGTGTGTCCAAATGCTTATGACCTTGCATTCAATTCTGCCTTAGGTCTCCCAAGTGGAAAATTGCTGTCATTTGTAAAAAGATAACAAGCAGGCCACCCACCATACCTACATTGTTGCTAGTTTCTCTTCCTACCTGCTGTTTCAAACCTCAGCCACCTTCACAGTGTCCCGAGCTTTGACTGGTGGATTGCATTCTTGAGGCACCTGTTAATGTTGTCAGCCTTCCATGATTTGTACTATGTCTGAAGGGCAAAGGGGATGGGGAGACATTTTTTATAGCCTGTTGTCATTTTTGTCCATGTAAGCATGGATGTGAATTTGTAACTCTTTGGGGTATTCAAATTCTTATTTTCTATGTTGGCTCAGATCAAAGGAGAAGGGGCTATGCACATAGTTTTGCAACTGCCTCAGCTGGGAGAATGGATCCCTGTGCAACTCAGATTTTTTACGTTTATTTGTTTACATTATTTGTATAGGAAGAAAGTTGATCATTTGAATCTCAGAGGAGGGCTTTGCAAATACACAAGAAAGGTGGACAATGGGGACCTAGGACAAATCAAGCCAGAACTTGCTCTGGAAGCAAGAATGATGAAACTGAGGTTCTTGAACTTCATGCACAAACTTTGAGAAGACAAAACTCAGTGGAGAAGACAATCATGCTAGGGAAAGTCAAAGGCAGAAGAAGAGGAAGACTGACTATGAGATGGTTTGACTCTGTAAAGGAAGCCACAGCCTTGAATTACAAGAACAGAGCAGGGCTGTCAAGGGCGGCGGGGGGGGGGGGGGGGTTTTTTTTCCCCATAACTCAGAAACAACTTGACAGAAAAAAAAAAAAAACACCATTTGTATACCACTCCACATCCAAGCAGATTCCAGAACAAGCAGATTTCCCGTAGTTTCCAGTAGTTCTGGAATCATAGAGGGGAAAATAAGTCATATGTCTGTCATGTGCTCTGTATAATTTGCATAATCACTCTTGGCATTATGCCTTGTTGTGTTGTAGCAACCTGGTCAGGACTGTCCAAGCATGTCGGGTGACTTGTTACCCATGGCCAACCTGGTTGGATTTATGTAATATGTGTAAACATGACAAGCTGCCCTGCCAAGAGGAATTATGTTAATTATATCTAGCACATGATCCAAGGGTGAGAATAAGTCCCTGTAGCTTATTCCCTCTCCATGGTCATGCAAACTAGCCCATTTTCAGCAATGACCTGGTTTGCACAATCACTATATTCCACCATGGTTTATTAGGTTAGGATGGCTGACAAGAGCCCGTGGGTTGTGGATGCCTTGTCAATCACCCCAACAATCCATCATCATTGAGTCTGCGTGTAACAAACTATGGGTGGGCTTGCACAATACAACAAGGAAGGGTGGCGGGGTAGCTTACCATATTTTTATTGACAGACAATAAGAAACGCTGGCTGGTTCTCCCATCTTCCACCACTCGGTCCTCCTGCTCTCGCCAAGCATCCCAGCAGCCACTGAGTATAAAATCCTCTTCGCTGCTATATTGCTCCCTCTTCTTGACTGGTCCGCTGAGGTTCTATGGTGAGTTCTTCTTCTTCTCCCTCCTGATTATACCTCCGTCCCTGTAACGCTTCCTAGCTAATCCAGCCCCCAGTGGTCTTTTCTTTTCTTTTTTTTATAGTCGAATAAAAACTTTTGCTCAAATCCTCCTCCCCTCTTTGCATTTACCCACCTTCTCCTCATTTCAGAAAGTAAGCAGGGTGGTGGGCACAGTGCCCGACCAACGCAGACTGGTTTCCTGGAGCAGCCCTTTCCATTGCCATTCTTCCCATGGTACTCTCTGGTGTTTTTTCACCAGAAATGGTAAAATGGAGGTCCTGGGTTGGGGCATCATGCCAGACAACTGCAGTAAGCAGAAACCATACAGCAGACCATTGTTTCTTGTCATGGTTTCCAGGCCCCAAGAAGCCATGGTGATAAAGCATGACTGATTCCAGACAATACAACAAGCCCACAATGCCTAAAAAAATGCTTGTAGTGATAGATGAATCCGGTCTATTCTAATATTTATATTTAAAATGTTGGCTGCCACTGCAACCAAAAGCCCCATGGGTTTCTTGTTATGTCTGAACTGTCTTGTTAAAGATGATTCTGTATTACATAGCTCTATGTCCTAGCACAGGGAGAAAATATGGAGGACAGGCAGAAACAATTGTGGAGAGTGGTATACAAACCATGGGCCTCATGTTGTCTATTCCTGCACTAGGACATAGTCCCACACAAACACAAGTGGCTTCTACAGGGAAGGAGGGAGGGAGGGAGGGAATATATCACTGGTAAATGGAAATGGTGGGGCTACATTTCCCTCAAAACATTAATGTGATTTTGAACAGATCAGATTGGCTAATTAACAATGAGACAAAATCCAGAAGTGCTTACTCAATTTTAAACAAAAGAAATGGGTGTGCCATTTCTGTTATCATATCCCAAAAATCAGACTTACATTTTGAAAAACACAGAGCAGAACATGCACGGACACATGCGCGCATGCGCGCATGCACACACACAGAGATTAATTTTTATTTATTTATTTATTTATTTATTTATTTAGAAAATTTCTATGCTGCCCCATTCGCCGAAGCCTCGGGGCGGCTCACAAAGTGTCCAAACAATTCATCAAGCCTTATACGCACCTGAGCTTAAGATGTTTTGCTATAGCACTGCCTTATTGTTGTTGTTGTTGTTAGTTGCGAAGTCATGTCCGACCCATCGCGACCATATGGACAACACTCCTCCAGGCCTTTCTGTCCTCCACCATCCCCCGGAGTCCACTCAAGCTCACACCAACTGCTTCAGTGACTCCATCTAGCCACCTCATCCTCTGCCGTCCCCTTCTTCTTTTGCCATCTATTGTTCCCAGCATTAGGCTCTTGTCCAGGGAGTCCTTCCTTCTCATTAGGTGGCCAAAGTATTTGAGTTTCATCTTCAGTATCTGACCTTTTAAAGAGATGTCAGGGTTGATCTCCTCTAGGACTGACTGGTTTGATCTCCTTGCAGTCCAAGGGACTCGCAGGAGTCTCCTCCAGCACCACAATTTAAAGGCCTCAATCCTTCGGCGCTCAGCCTTCCTTATGGTCCAGCTTTCACAGCCATACATTGCAACTGGGAAAACCATAGCCTTGACTATAAACACTTTTGTCAGCAGGGTGATGTCTCTTCCTTTTAGTATGCTGTCTAGATTTGACATAGCTTTCCTCCCCAGGAGCAAGCGTCTTGTAATTTCTTGGCTGCAGTCCCTGTCTGCGGTGATCTTGGAGCCCAGGAAAATAAAAACTGTCACTATCTCCATTTCATCCCCTTCTATTTGCCAGGAAGTGATAGAACCAGATGCCATGGTCTTAGTTTTCTTAATGTTGAGTTTCAAATCAACTTTTGCGCTCTCCTCTTTCACCTGTATCAAGAGGCTCTTTAGTTCCTCTTCACTTTCTGCCATTAGAATGGTATCATCTGCATATTTGAGGTTGTTGATATTTCTCCCAGCAAACTTCATTCTGACTTGTGATTCATCTAGGCCAGGCTTTTGCACAATGTGTTCTGCATATAAGTTAAATAGACAGGGCGACAATATACACCCTTGCCAAACTCCTTTCCCAAATTTGAACCAATCAGTGGTTCCGTGTCCAGTTCTCACTGTTGCTTCTTGACCCGCGTACAGGTTTCTCAAGAGACAAATAAGATGGTCTGGTACTCCCATCTCTTTAAGAACTTGCCACAATTTGTTGTCATCCACACAATCAAAGGCTTTAGCATAGTCAATGAAGCAGAAGTAGATGTTTTTCTGGAACTCCCTAGCTTTCTCCATGATCCAGCATATGTTGGCAATTTGATCTCTAGTTCCTCTCCCTCTTCTAAATCCTGCCTGTACAAGTACTTCTGGTAGTTCTTGGTCCACATACTGCTGGAGCCTAGCTTGTAGGATTTTGAGCATAACTTTGCTAGCAGGTGAGATGAGTGCAATGGTGCGGTAGTTTGAACATTCTTTGGCATGACCTTTCTTTGGGATCGAAATGTAAACTGACCTTTTCCAATCCTGTGGCCACTGTTGAATTTTCCAAATTTGCTGGCATATTGAGTGTAGCACTTTTACTGCATTGTCTTTTAAGATTTTGAATAGCTGAGCTGGAATACTGTCACCTCCACTAGCTTGTTGTTGCTCAGACTTCCTAAGGCCCATTCGCCTTTACATTTCAGGATGTCTGGCTCGAGGTCAGCGACCACCCCATTGTGGTTATCAGGGATGTTAAGCCCTTTCTTGTATAGTTCTTCTATGTAATCTTGCCTTCTCTTCTTAATCTCTTCTGCCTCTGTTAGGTCCCTGCCATTTTTTGTTCTTTATCATGCTCATCTTTGCATGAAATGTTCCCTTCGTATCTCCATTTTTCTTGAAGAGTACACTAGTCTTTCCTATTCTATTGTTTTCTTCTATTTCTTTACACTTGTTCATTTAAGAAGGTCTTATCTCTTCTAGCTATTCTCTGGAATACTTCATTCAATTGGGTGCATCTTTCCCTTTCTTCCTTGCCTTTCACTTCCCTTCTTTCCTCAGCTATTTGTAAAGCCTCCTCAGACACCCATTTTGCTTTCTTGCATTTCTTTTTCTTTGGGATGGTTTTAGTTGCTACCTCTTGTACAATGTTGTGAACCTTTGTCCATAGTTCTTCAGGCATTCTGTCTATCAGATCTAATTCCTTAAAACTATTTGTCACCTCTACTGTATATTCATCAGGAATATGATTTAGGTCATAGCTGAGTGCCCTAGTGCTTTTCCCTACTTTCTTCAATTTAAGCCTAAATTTTGCAACACGAAGCTCATGATCTGAGCCACAGTCAGCTCCTGGTCTTGTTTTTACTGACTGTATAGAGCATCTCCATCTTTGGCTGCAGAGCACATAGTCAACCGGATTTCTGTGTTGACCATCTGGTGAGGTCGATGTGTAGAGTCGTCTCTTGGATTGTTGGAAAAGAGTGTTTGCTATGACCAGCATGTTCTCTTGACAAAATTCTTGTCCGCAGTAGTATCCCTGATAGTCATCTGAATTAAATTCACCCATTCTTGTCCATTTTAGTTCGCTGATTCCCAAGATGTAAATATAAAATCTTGTCATCTCATGTTTGACCACATCCAGCTTACCTTGATTCATAGATCTTGCATTCCAGGTTCCTATGCAATATTGTTCTTTACAGCATTGGACTTTCCTTTCACCGCCAGATACATCTGCAACTGAGTGTCCTTTTGGCTTTGAGCCAGTCGCTTCATTCTTTCTGGTGCTACTAGTACTAGTCCTCTGCTCCTCCCCAGTAGCACATTGGACACCTTCTGACCTGAGGGGCTCATCTTCCGGCGTCATATCTTTTTGCCTTGTCATGGCAAGGATACTGGAGTGGGTTGCCATTTCCTTCTCCAGTGGATCACCTTGTCTCAGAGCTCTCAGCTATGACCTGACTGTCTTGGGTGCCCCTGCATGGCATAGCTCATAGCTTCATTGCACTACACAAGCCCCTTCACCATGGCAAGGCAGTGATCCATGAAGGGGTAGCACTGCCTAGATCTATATAATCAAGACAAGAGATCCCTGCACAAGTTAATTCCATAGCAGGCTGCCTCACATAATTTCAAGGAGGAGGTGGATAAACAGATAATACTTATCAGTTGAGATCTCTGCACCCTCATGAAGTTCACGTCTGATGTGGAACAGGTAGCATGCCGGACATTGGGGTGGGGGGAGCAGTTCTGCCCCACCCCCTGATAATTGTGTAAACAAGCCTAGAGTGTCTCTTCAGAGTGGGCCCTGGGGATTACTTTATTTTGGGGATTACTTTATTTTGGTTTGCATAGGAGCACCCATGAGTGTCTAGCTGGCCACTGTTGGGAATAAAAATTCAACGAAGATGAACCTGTGTCATAATCAGCAAAGCCATTCATGTATTCTCACGTTTTTATTTTTACTCATATATCTAAAATATCGCATCTCTCTGTTTGATGCAGCACATAGTTCTTTGTTCGAGATCTTCCAGCAGTACTTTATTTTTATTAAGAATGTACATGCTAGATTCAGAAAGCAACATTCCATAAGCTTGAATATAAAAATAAAAACAACTTCCAACTTCTTGCCAACATTTAAATCAAACTTCAATCTGACGCTGCCTGTTTCTGTGGGAGATTGCATGTTGCACAGAACAAAGGCAAATGTCCACGATTAGGTACCTACATTCACTTGTCGAACTCTCCGGGTACTGGGTTCTATAATTCCTGAATTTGTGGGGCCTGTGCGCACCAATGTGCAGTTCATGTTTGCCTAAGAGAGTACTTTAAAGAAGCTATCTGTGTTTGTACAAGAGGACATTGATGGGGAACGCAGGCTTAGGCACAGTAGGCCGTTCAGAACAGTGTCACGCAGGAATGCCCTCTTCTGATTTACGAGCACATTACAGTTACTTGGGTGGAGCAGCAGGACCTGGTCGTAATCTCCATTGTGCCGATCGTATGTGTTTTTAAGTTCAGCAGGCCAGCTTGGAGTCATACTGATCGTCAAAGGGTGGTCAAAGAGGGCTTCATTCCTGCAGCAAGGACTTAAAATAATAAGTCTAAAATTAGCCCACCTATTGCTTTCTTGATCTTTACAAGCCAGGGACAAGTGCTGTCTGTTTTTTATGACACATTTAATATTGTCTGACAACTGGCTGCATGTTGTTTCAAAGACAAAATACAGTATTCATACCAGCCTTCAAAAACTGCCTAGAAATGCCGAGATTCTTTGTCCCTGGCAGTTAATTTCATAACCACCATTCTTTAAGATGAAGTAGGATTGCCAATTTGCACATGAGAGAACAATGTATGTGGACACACAGCTGCATGTATGAATGGAAGAATATATGGAAGCAGCGACAGAGACATGCATAATTGAAGAAACGATTCTGTAAGCTATACTTACAGAAATGGCTGCTCACTTTTAGTTCCCATTAATGTGGGGTCCCCCTCCCTGCCACTGCCAAATTGTTCAGTAGATAGGTGGTTGAGTAGGAAAGAAATAACTGCTTTCGTTGTGAATCAGCTCTCAGTTATCATTAATTCCACTAAGATTGATCAAAGAATTTCAGACTGTGCAAGTCCTCCTCAATGACTTTCTTAATGCCTGATGCACTCCATGTGGGAGACATTTCTTATATGCAGATAACATGTTGCTGCAAGCCCTACCGCTCATGACTTACCACATCTGGCCCAGATAAGGGGTTTTTTTTGCGGGGGGGGGTGATTTTAAAACAACCGTGATGAGGGGGGGGGAACCATTGAAGGATATAAGTACACAATGTGAAAATAACGTTGCAGAAGCCCGTAAGAAATCTGTGTCATGTTCCAGCTGTCAAGTAGATGAAACTATGCAAAGGTGCAAGCAGAGCAGAAATTAAGTTGTCTACTGCAATCAAGGGTGTTGTCTAGATCTGGGCTCTTCTGTGATTTGAGCCCTAGGAGGCCAGTTTTTTAAATGCTCTTCTGTACAAAGAGCAGCAGGTGAGATGAGAAAGGGAGCACTGAGACAGGTGGTATCCAGTGAGGGGCCAACCCCATCAATACCCTTCTATAAGTGTCACTCACTGCTTGTGGAATGGAGATTTAAAGCTTCCAAAAGCTACCCAGAACAAGGGGAAATACTCGTACTTGGTTTCTGGAATGGGACAGACTGGCAGATCCCATATAAAAGATCTCTGCTGACCTATCCCATCTCAAAAACTAGTGATTCTGCTCTTTGTGGGGCTTTCCCCAGACTGCTAAATCTCAATACCACAAGCGGTGGGTGCCATTTGCAGGGGGGAATGCATTTAGCTGGTTATTCATGGCGTGGATACACTGATAGGTCCTACACTCAGATGGGCAGCAATGTGTTCTGCTTTCTGAGCTCCAACTGAGTGATATGGGGTTGCACACCCTTACCAGCAAGGAGTTCTTGGAAGAGGCAAGGGCAACTGGAAAACTTGCATAATGTTGTTCCTACATCATTTCTTTTTCTTCTTTTATTTCTCCCCAAAATCCCTTAAAATAGAACTCACAGGGGTACTGCCACTGCTAGAATCCATGTTCAGGCAAGACCTGACCAAGCCACATGCCACAACTCCCATCAGTTTCGCTCCAAGGTCCTAAAGCATAAGAACATAACTAGAGACATGTTGGATCAACCCAAAGGCGCACTTCGTCCAAGTGTTCCAGTCTACAGTGTCCGATCAGCTGCACGCAAGTCTCCGTAAGCAGGATGCAAGTACAACAGCCTAAGTTCCCCAGCGATGGTGTACATGGACATACTGCTTCTGATGCTGGGTAGCATATAACCATCAGAGCTAATAAGCATTGATAGACTTGTCCTCCATGTGTTTGTCTAATCCTCTCTGAAGCTGCCAAACGGGTGGCCATGGCTGCATCTCATGCAAGTGACCTCCATAATTTAACTATGCAACTCTGTGAAGTACGTCCTTTTATCTGTCCTGAACCCACCACTAATCAGTTTCATGGGATGGTATTATGGGAGAGGGGAAAAAACGTCTCCCTCGCCCCTTTCTCTGCACTTTGCATATTTCTGTACATGCCTCCCCTTACTTGCCTGTTTTCTTAGCAAAACAACCTCAGCTGTTGTAACCTTTCCTCATAGTGGAGTTGCTCCAACCCCTTTATCATTTTAATTGCCCTTTTCTGCACTTTTTCCAACTCTGCGATATCCTGTTTAGGTGTAATGACCAGAACCATACACAATATTCTAAACATAGTAACGCCATAGATGTATATAGGGCTAATATGTTATTGGCAATTTTATTTTCGATTCCTTTCTTAATTACACCTAAGATGGAGTTTGCCTGACTCACAGCAGCTGCACACTGGGTCAACGTTTTCACCAAGCTGTCAGCCACAACTCCAAGATCTCTTTCTTGTCCATTCACCAGTAGCTGACAGCCCATCAGCTTAAGTTGGGGTTTTTCGCCCTGATGTGCATCACTTTACGTTTGCTTCATCGAACCACATGTGCCATTCTGATGCCCCTTCTCCCAGTTAGGAGAGATTCTGGAGCTCCTCATAATCTCTTTTGGTTTTAGCCACTCTAAATAGTTTGGTGTCATCAGAAAATGTGGCCACTTCACTGCTTACTCCTGATTCCAGATTATTTATGAAAAATTAAAATCCATGTATCCCAGTATGCAATCCATTTATCCCTGTGGTACCCCACTGTTTACATATCTCCATTGAGAATTACTGATCCATAAAAGGGCTTCCCCTTTTAATCCATGACTATGAAATTTGCTCAAGAGTCTTTAGTGAAGACTTTGTTAATAACTTTTTGGAAGTCCAAGTTAACAATGCCTGTTGGATCACCCCAGTCCACATATTACTGACACTCTCAAAGGACTCTGAAAGGTTAGTGAGACAGTATTTAACTTTGTGGAAGCCATGTTGAAGCAGTTCTGGTCTATATGTTTACTAATTTTGCCTTTAATAACACCTTCAAAGAATTTTCCCAGAAAAGATGTTCAGCTAACTGGCCTGCAATTTCTCATATCTCCCTAGATTCCTTCTTAAACATTGCTCTTGCATTGAATATTCTCCAGTACTTGGTAGAGAGGCTGATCTTAGAGACATGCTGCATATTTTTGGTAAGAAATCCAGCAATTTAAGACTTGAGTTCTTTGATGGATACCCAGGGCCTTGTGATTCATTAAGCTTCAAATTGTCATAAAAGTTGATAACTTCATATTTTGTCCCTTTATCTGCCTTAGTTCCTCATATTCTGTTCCTGAAAACACAAGTTCACATACAGACATCTGTCCACAGTGAAGACAGATAAAGAAATATCATTCAACTTCTCTGCAATCTCCATATTCTCCTTTAATCCTCCTTTCACTTCGTTATCACCAAATGGCCCACTGCCTCTCCAGCTCACTTCTTGCTTCTGATATATTACTCTTTATTACTGGCCTTGAAGTTGTGGGTGACAGATCCCTCAAAACACCTTTTGCTTATTGTCAGCTTGAATCTCCCTTGTAGAAGCTCATACTCCTTTTGTTTAGAAGCTTCTGTAAGACCCACTTAGAACCATGTGCAAGATTGTGCTCCCACTTGTTTTCAGTTTCTTCTCAGGGAGCATTTACCTCTTCTTCAGAATGATACCTCCTTCCCCAAGATCCCCATTTTCCATGTCAGAAGAAGAACTATTGGGAGCCTCCTTTTGATCCTCAGAGGCATCATTGGTCATCTATCTGTTCTCCAGGTCAGCAACCTTGGCTTCGAGAAAACAATTTGTTCCATAAGAGAACAAATTACATCAAATACACGCTCATAATTTCTATCCAGCTGGCCGATAGTCAGACATGTGGCGGCTTATTTTATACTGTATTTTTGTATTTTTAATTTAATGTTTATATTTTTATTTATATTATAATTATTTTAACTTATTGTTGTAAGCCGCCCCGAGGCTTCGGCGAATGGGGTGGCATAAAAATGTTTTAATAAATAAATAAATAAATAAATAAATTAGTACTATACACTGGATAGCTTCCAACCCTTGCTGACTTTCCACCTTCATAACATGTTTGTCTTTGAATTGGTACTATTGGGTTTGTTTGCCAGGAAAACTCCATTTTTTATTTTTTTGTTAAAAGAAGGTAGAGAATTGGCTTCCAGTTAATAATGTACAGTCACTTATTTGGAAGGATTTTCTCCCTGTTACTGCACTCATACATCTGCTTGTTTCACTTTGTCACCAGAGCTCCCCACATTCAGAGAGCTGCCTCCTTTGCAAGCCCACCTCCTTGTATAGCTCTAGGTAGGTTGGCCAAATTGCTGCAGCAGCCAATCCGATTGGAGGACCTCATCTGAAAAGCAAGGGAGGCTGGGGCTAAACTTCTGCTCTACGCTAGTTAATTGTGGTTCAGTTGTTTTCTGTGAGACTGGAAATATCTCTGTTCAGGACAGAACATATAGTGAAGGAGTAATTGGTGAGGAAAGGCTGCTAAAGGTTGTCCTTTCTGATGACAACAGTTTGCATTATTGGCTGTTCGTACATTAGAGCTCTTCCTTCTTTCCAGTTATTATACCTTAAAAACTAATTAAAACCTTTGTCTGTTCTGTTCACTCTGAAGAAATGAAGCTTCTGAAGGATGTGAAGACCAAACAGTAAAGCGAGTCACCAGCTGGAATATGGATGCAGCTAGCCTGTCTTTAACCAACTCCTATATTCAGGTCTGACTCCAGGTTCAAGCGGAGACCCTGGCAAAGTGCCATTTGGTGGTCTTCCTAATGTCCAGACCTTTCCTGGGATGATTTATCAGTAGCAGCAGCAGTGGAAGCAGCAGGGTATCACAGTTTACCTCAGTGTCCTGAGCTTAAATTCCATTCTGTCCAGCATAAATCCAGTATGAATCCCAGGATGGAAATAGTTATGTAATCCACTTTGGATCATGCTGCATGCAAGGACTACAAATGCCTTCCTCTATTCTTCATTGAAGGTCAAAACAGGCATTTAAATCTGTAACTAGCACCTATCTAGTTTCATTTTTTTTTTACTCCAGAGTAGGCACAGGGAAGTCTAACTGGGATCTTAAAAGCTCCACACACTAAAGTCCTGATCCACCTTAGGCAGACAAAATGGCTAGACACAGATGTACAGTAATGCCTGTTTTTTCCCCTAGGGAGATTCCATTGCAAAGTGTGAAAAGCCTGATTTCTGTCAGCTTATTCATTTCTGGAAATTCCCTGTGATTCCTACAGCCTCATCCTTGTCAGCATAACATTCATTCTGTGGCCCCATGAAATAGCACAACAGATTAAAAGCTGCTTTTGGCCAGCATGTAGTCATGTGATTTATTGCATGTGTGTATGTGGAACCACATCAACTTGCCTTTCCTCATCCCACCATGCCTTTCCTCATCCCACCTTTCCTCATCCCACCATGCTCCTAGCCTCCGTTTTCCAGCATACTGGACCAGAAGGTCAGGAGCCCAAGCGTGTTCAAGGAACATGGATGTGTAGTCTCTGTGCAAAGGGTACCCTTGAATGCATAGAGGGTTGGGGTTAGAGGTTAATCTGGCTTGGAGGGTAAATCTCTGAGTGTCTCTAGTGTAGGGGTCCTCAAACTTTTTAAACAGGGGGCCAATTCACTGTCCCTCAGACTGTTGGGGGGCCAAACTATAGCTTGAAAAAAATATATGAATGAATTCCTATGCACACTGCACATTTCCTGCAAAAAAACAGGAAAAAACAATACAATATTCCATTTCCCCTCTCTCTCTCTCTCTCTCTCTCTCTCTCTCTCTCTCTCTCTCTCTCTCTCTGATGATGATGATGATGATGATTATTTTCTGCAGTATTTTTTAAATTAATGGGCTTTATGGCAGTTTGTTCATGCGTATGGGTTGTTCTTACCTTGGATGGTCATAACTTGGGGACTACCTGTATGTAAAACGATTGGATGAATTTAAAAAGAGTGATGCTTCCCAATCATGGGACCCTCAAATGCTCTGCAACTCCTATCACTCCTGTCCTATGTTGTCTGGGGATGATGGAGTTGTAGTCTGGCAATATCAGGAGCTTAAAGTTGAGAACCATTGTATTAAAATCTGTGGACCTGAACCTGTTGCCCTAGATAAGTTATTAGAAACACCTGCCAAGATGGTTTCTCCATGCACTACGCTGGTATTGCCCAAGAAAACCAAAATCAGGTGACTTTAATAATCTGAAAGAACTTTCTGGACAAATTGGAGGATTAAACAATGTTTAATGTGGAAATAAGTGCCTGACACTCTTGAAAACTGAGACCACCCCAATGTTTCATGAATCCATCAAGCAAGAATGATTGTGGAGAGGAGGGTGGCACAGTGGCTCATTGTTTCTGTTAGCTTAAACATGGAGCCAGACATTTTCTAAGAAGCAAATTAAACAGTATCAACTGGATTTGGTTTCCTGCCTTTCCTCTTCTTTCATCACACCAGTTTTAAAGAAAGGAAGCAACTGAGAAGGGCAAGTTAGCAACCTACAGGGAGAAAAGGATCCCTTCACACTGACTTCCTAAATTAACAGGGACATGCTAGTTTTCTGTCTGAATCATTGCTCCTCCCAAAGTGACTTCCCATATCTATCCTATTGCCTCATGGCTTCTCAATAATGCTTCTAGTTCTCCAGTCCAAAGTGGTATATCCTGAGCGCCAAGCATTCAAATGAGGACAGGGAAGTTAGCTCCCCATGGATGGAGCCCACTGCAGTGTTTAGGCTAGAAAAGAGCAATCCCTTTTTACTTTTTGTTTTTCAGAGAGGAGGTGGTAGTAGAGATGAGGGTGTGACTGGGGCATTATTGGGAGAAATCAGGTTTTGTTTCAGTTTTTGACTGGCCAAAAGGCTTTTAGCTCTTTTGAGATTTGTCATACTGCTCAGAGCAAAGTACTCTAATGGCAGTTTAAACCTGAGTTGGGCTCAGCCTGCCAAGAAGTGTCTTTCTTCATTTGATACTTAACACTGATATATTGCACCTTGGAGTGTCTGCTCCATTCCCCTAATGGTTAATGCAATTCAGAGGTTATTGTATAAAGTAATAGACATCCTCAAGTGGGACTACTTGGACTATAACCATAGAGGAATAAGGAATACAATACAGTCAAAGCCAATTACTTAGCCATTACCACACTGTCGTTGCAAAGTTGCTTTCCCTCACTCTCATAACTCTATTGTTTCCCTGCTTGTTGGGTGGCTTCTGATATCATTTATGCCCAGTAATATGCAGTGGTGGAGGCAAAACTTGGCACAGTGAACAGTGCTGATGTTTGCAGTTTACGTCCTTATAACCAAGACAGCTCTACTGAAGTCAATGGCAGACTCCCAATCATTTCAACAGACCCCATTTGCTTTTCCTGACCTCTTAAGTCTTGCAAACTATGCACACTGCACCAGCAGCCCACAACTTGACTCTCTAGATGTTTGGGTATCTAAGTCCCAGCACCCCCAGCCAGCATGGCCAACAGTGAGGAATAATGGTAGCTACAGTCCAATAAATCCGTAGCACAGTAGAACGGGGAATGCTGCTGCACACTAGTATTAGCCAAACATTAGCACTGGGCTCATAGGAAGGTGGGAAGAAGCTTTATGCTGCGCCAAACATTGGCTCATGTAGCTCAATATTGTCCACACTGACTGGCAGGAAGAGTTTCTTCCCCAGACCTGCCTGGAAGTGCCCTGAACAGAAGCTGGGACCCACATCATACAAAGCATGCATTGGTTTCTTGACTGCCCTCTTCTTTCATCATGCAAGTTTTAAAGGAAGGAACTTACTTTTCCCCATGAAGGGCAGTGGGGTGGGAATCCTCTCTTCTAAAGGTTCCTATGCCATTTGAGTCACTGATATAAAGCTGCCTTTCAGCAGAGTACAGTCTCATAGCCAAGTCTGACTGTGAGTCTCTCTGATTTGCCTAGGTGGTGTTTGGGCAAGGTAGCATCTAAGCACATTAATATATTTAGGTGGCTTTTTTCCTTGCACTCCAGCAGAAATGTGGCATATTAACGGACAGCTGGTACTGTTTGCCTTCAGTCAGCTAATGCTGAGGAACATGTAAACTGCTTGGTTGTGCTTTCTTTGTTTTTTCAATGGTCACAAAATCAGAAAAAAAGTATTATGATTAAGGTGTGGCATATTTTATTTAAAGTCCATCTTGTATTTTTTTGCTGTGTCAAGTTGTGGAGAGACTTTAGATCAAGCACTTGTTCAATTTCGTTGCTGCAATAAGGCTATCATTTAGAATATTCAACCTTCTTAGAGCAGGAAAAGCCAGCTAGCATTCAGGCTAGCAGGCTATAATCTGCATGCGTGTGCACACACCCCAGTAGTTTTAATCTGGCCCCAGCACACCTTAGCCCCAAGGATTATTTGATAATGCACTTCAACTTAGGTTGTTCTTAGGACTTCTAGACTCCCTCCGAGCCAACAGCAGCAAAGTCTGGGGCAGAGTCCTTTCATTGTAGTTACCCTCAGTCACGCATTTGCTCCCAGATCAGATAAACCCCTGGATCTCTCTGTCAGACTGCTCTGGTTATGCCCAAGAAAATGAGTGCCCCCAGCGGTTATCAAAGCTATTGCAGTTTGGACTGCTGTCTATTAAAGGGGTGCTCCTACACTATTTAATAATGTTACAAAGACCTAAATTTAGAGCTAAGGGGAAAATGAAGGATCAATTGTCCACAGAAACCAGATAGAGGTCTCTTAGCACAGTCAGTCAGAAAGTATTGTGCAGCTGTTCCATTGTCCTCATCTTAACAGGACAAGTAAGATAGTAAGATAAAAGATGGAAGAAGTGGTGGGAAAACACAGGAAAGTTATGAATGGAAGAAAACATCTACACACACAAAATTCAGTGAATGGGGAAGGTTAATAGCAGCATAAATGCTTTTGGAATCTCAGTTTGTGATAACATGTGTGACTATGCATAGATTCTATTAGCAATTATTCATACTACCTTTAAATAAAGACTTAATGGATATCATATTTTATTTATTTTTACATTTATATGCTGCCCCCTACTCCTAATGGACTCTCTGGGTAGCTTACAATACTTAAAAATAACACACTCATTAAAACAATGAAAATAATCCAAGACAATTAATACATTAAATAGTTAATATCACAACAACAACAAAATGAATTATTACAATAAAATACTAAAACCACAGGGGGACAACAAAAATGGATGATTAATATATGTTAAAAATCTTAAAAATTTTTATTGATTAAAATACCTAGACAAGAGAAATGTTTTTGCTTGGCACTGGAAAGAAAGTAATATTGGCAGCAGGTAAATTTATCTGGGGAGCCAAGTGGGGTGGGGGGCAGCCACCAAGAAGATCCTTCTTCTATTTGCTGCCCCTTTAACCTCTTTGAGGGATGGCCCCTTTAGAAGGACCTCTTGCCCAGCTCTTAGTGGTTGGGCAGGTATATAGTCTTGTCCCATCTTCCCATATGAAAAGCAAGTTGGCTGCTCTCTTCTTGCCACACCATACAGGCTATCCTGTGTGACCATGGCTCAGTCATGGCTTAATGCAATGGTCTATGGAGAAACAGAGGGGTAGTGGCACTATTTGCATGGCCTCCAACTCCAATTCCTCTTCCTCCGATTACTGCACGGGCCAAGCTTTCTGGGAAGATCACAGACACTGCAATCCATGAGTGCAAGATAAAACATTTTTAACATGCAAAAGTTAAAAGAATTTGAAACAGCTAAAACAACTTCAATAATACTCTATCTGATAAAGGCAGCTGGCATAAATGCCTCATCGTATGCTGTTAAAAGTAGCTGTTAAGAGTCTTAACCTGGTGCTGAGAAGATGACAATGGTGGTGCCAGATGGGCCTCAATAGAGAGATCAGTTCCAAGTATCTGAACCAAATCTGTGCTCCTGTGCTGAAGGAAAACAGATAATTCGATCCCGAGAAGGCACTAGAGGTATCTCCCAACCAGGTGTACTCTGGGTATTTTGGACTACGGCTCTCATCATTCTCAGTCAGCATGATGGGAGTTACTGTCCAACACACCCAGTGGGAAACAGCTTAGTGAAGCCTGACCTAAGAGATTCTTCTTTCCTTCATTATGCTGTTCCGCCAGAGACAAAGTCTCTATTATAATTTTATTCTCCACAACCATCACACTTTGAATCAGCCCAAGAATGCATGGTGGCTTTGTAACCATTGGCCTTGACACAATCCACCATTTAGCAGCTAATCCTCCTTCGTTAAAGAGCACAAGGCCTTAAAGCTTCTGTGCCCACTTCTCTGATTCTTCATTGTCCACACTGCTTGGGGAGAAGCTGAAGAGCTAATCAGTGTGAAATTCAATCGGTGTCCAGGCTGTGTCACAGCACAATGCTTAGCTTGTAGCGCCACGGGTCAAGCCAGCCAGCTACTGTTATCCTCGGCAGCAGGTGTGAAGACTGTCACTCGGTGTAATTGTATGTTACCGCTTAGCCGAGTTCCACCACCGATGCTACTTCACTCAACACGTAATGAGTGTTTGTCCTGCAGACACTGAGCAAATTGTCAAGGGCTAACTTAGAAAAAAAAAAGTGGTTCAGATATTTATGGTATTCTACTGGGAAGTCCTGCATCATACCAAATGGGAGCAAAGAAACAAAATCTCTTTTTGATGGATATTGCCCAAATCCTTCCAGTTGCTGCCAGGTCCTCGTTTCCTGACTGCAGGCCAGCAAGCCATAATGTGACAGAGCTGAGGAGTGTGCAGTTCAGAACTGACACTGAAGTTCACAGGGAGAGTTGATCAAATTCTGAGAAATGGGGGGGGGATCGCCCTCTTTAAACCCTCTGATTTCTAGATCACTACAATAATTGTAAGATAGTATCACGAGACACTATCATAATCTACAGTTGGCTGCTAAGAGAAAGATCTGCAAATGTATCAAAGCAGAGATCATTTCACTAACTGAAATGCTGTCAAGACTTTTTTAATCTTACAGGATTTAACCCTGAAAAGAGCTGGCAGAAAGGGGTGGATAAAAAGGGACGCTTTCTCCCCTCTCCCCTTGCAGTCCCCCTCAAGAGGCTTTCCCAAGGATCTAGTGATCCTGGAGAATGGGGAGGCTATGGCACAGGACGGTTGAGGTGAAAAGGAAACTCTGCTCATGGAAAGGGACTCCTCTTAATTTTTTTTTTTTGGGGGGGGAGCGGGGGGAGAGAGGGTTTCCTCCTTTTCCGCTAAATTCCATGACCTCCCATTCAGCAAGGTTCCGGCCATCCCAAACACACACATATTCAAGGCAGGTTTCTGGATATGCTGAAGGAGTGATGGGAAAGACCCCTTCTTTCATCACCCCTTCTGTTGACCTTTTTCTACCCCATAGAATCAAATTGGGTAGGAATTTCAGATGTACCCCTATCCAATAACCACATGCTTCTGATGAGGGCAACATTTCACTGGGTATTTTAATTTGTTTTTACATTAGTTTTAATTAAGTTTATGCTAATCTGGATTTTATTGTTAGCCAGAAACAGACATGGCAGCCTACTTGTGGGTCTCATGCCAAATCAGTTTAGTAACAACCAGGAGGCCTATTGGAACCCACAGAGGTAAAAGAAACAGGCCACGCCATGCAAGGAAGTGGATCATGGCCACAGATAGGCTCAGCTGCTGTCTGAGAGTATTTTCCCCATCCCTTGTCCCACTGAGATGGCAAGTGCACTTTGTCCATCACTTTAGGTTTTTGTCTCTTTGTTTGTTTTGCTTAGAAGTAGAGGTTGTTTCCCCTTTTGCTCCTACTCTGCCCCTACTACCACACAAGAGAGATACTAAAGGTCTCCGCTAGCATAGATTAGGGATAACCCATATACTGCTTCCATATAGCCCGAAGTGCCTGATCTTGGAAGCTAAGCAGGGCCATCTCTGGTTAGAGTCTGGATGGGAGACTTGAGTCCTGCAATGAGCAGGGTGTTGGACTCAGTGCCCTTTCCAAGTGTATGATTCTTGTGAACCACCGGGAGAGTTTTGGCTATGGGCAGTATAGAAATGTAATAAATGATAATAAAAACAACAATAACCCAGACATGATGTTGGTGCATTGTTTGGAGCTGCACAACTGGTTTAAGAAGCGAGCACGCAGAGGCCGGGCTGCACCAGTCTGGGACTGCTGCACAGTAGATGGGGCTGCCCTGGCCAGGCCTCCTCACATGCTCGCACTCCCCACTGGGGCCAATAGGGCATCTCCTCCCATTGCAAACAGCAGGGCCAGCCCCCACCCTTGGATCCACTTGTGGCCGAGCGCCTCCCTCATACATAGTCACGGTCTGGCCATCCACTCCCTGCCCCTTGCTGGCTATTCCATTTTTTAAAATTACCTATGTCGTGCCAAGCATCATGTCAGATTTGGAGAGAAACGAGTGACCTATAGTTCCCATCATCTCTCGCCACCAGGCATGCTGGCCAGGACTAAAAGGAGCCATAAGCCAAAATATCTGGAAGGTCACAAGTTGCCAGTCCCCGGGAAAAGCTTTGCATTTGCCCCTTCACATGGCATTCTAGCCAATAATAGAGTAGCCACATGCTCTCTTTCGAAATAAGGCAGACCTCTGTTCAGAGGGCTCTGTCTGAAGGGCTGTCTGCTCCAAAGATGAAAACTTTTAAGTAAGGAAAGTAGGAGTTTTAAGTTGCCTACCAACAGTTGTCTCTTTCTGAGAAGCAGACTGGATGGGATGCACACAAGTCACCTGGTAACAGTCTTTCACAATATGGTGAAATCTACTGTATTCCTTTTTAAATTATAATAATTATTTTTACATTTGCATCATAGCTGGCCACTTGGTCAATATCATAGCTTTCACTGAGGCTGGGTTTCAGCTGTACTGATTTAATCCAGAAATGGAATATTCTCTCATGACAGAGAAAACACACCATCTCTTCCTACACAACCCCCCCCCCCTCACATCATGCCAGGAAAAGGGACAGGCCAGAACTGTTCCTTCCAGCCTTTAATTTATGTGTGGGCATCCAGATTTCATTTAACGAGGCCTCCAGTCCTGTGAGCCCCTGGAGACGAAAGTGGAAAAACCCAGGAGCATGTTTGCCACCCCAGGCAGAACAGAGATAGAAGGGTGATATTGGGAGGATACACAGTGCCTTGCAACAAGGGCCCTGCCCTTCATGTTGCTGATAGCACAACGCACATTAAAACAGCTGCCAAGGGATGGATGAAGCACCTGCTCTGGAGAGCAGCAGCTGGAGTTCATTTTGGGTCCAAAGGGCCGGGGCCAAGCAGACGGGCCGCATGTGCACTAATCCAGCACCATCACCACCTCCACCACTGACAGGTGCCCCCTTGAAGAAGGAAAACTATTTGGGGAGGAACCCAAGTTTTATAAGAACAAATCCCCAGCTGGCTTAATCAGCAGAGCTCCAATTACTTCAAGGGAATTATAGTGACTTCCACAAGTGGGGATATGACCCATTCCCCTCCAGTTGCTGCCTTGGCTCAGTGCTGCTCATTTTGCTATATTATTTCAACCCCCCACTTTGATGTGAATTGATGTTTGTTTTATTTTTTTTTTTTTGAATGAAGGTTTTTGGTTTTTAGGAACAATATATTCCATTGTACAGCTAGAATAAGAATCGTATGCTTCATTGGTTAGTATCATTCCACATTGCTTCTCAGTGACCTTTTGTTCTAATTATTGGCTCCTTTTCCCTCTGAAGTCATTCTCTAAATTTGCTATGTGGCCTGATTCATGGTGAGGTATTGAGTGGTAAGTGTGACAAAGAAGCTCTGAATGAAATATTGGCACAACAAACATGGCTTTGGAAAAAGCATGTCACCTTGGTAAGCACATCAATAGCACTCTATACAGACCATCTTGCAGCAACTGAAAAACATGTTTTAGAAAATGAGGTTGCCAGCTTCTCAAGGGACTGTTGTTGCTACACCTTTTAAAGTAGTTTTATCTGCTGTAGGTAACCAGGTGATCAGGTTTATCTCCTTGTTCTGAGAGGTCCCAGCTGCTAATCCCTGGGTATCATGAAGGCACAGGAGGAAGACATCTGTTGAAATGCTAGCAATGCTGAATAGAGAAGATTTTTCCATGTGGAGCAGAGCGCTTTGAAGGGAACAATGTAAGCCATTAATCCTCTTATATTTTCTATAGCTTAACAAACGCTCTTAAATCATTTGCTAGAAGGGTTACCTCTCACAAGGACTTACACAGCTGCTCTGGGCAACTGAGAAGTTTAGAAGGAATGAGCAAGTCCTTATGACTACCTGCTAAGGGACCAGGAAGGCCATTGGTTCCAACTGCCTGCAGTTGTAGGTCAGCAATTTACACTGTTCCACTCAGATGGCTGTGCAGTTTCTTTTTGGATGTCTCTAGTGTGGGAGAGCCCATGACCTCTCTAGGCAACTAGTTCCACTGTCCTATTACTCTGACAGTGAGGAAACATTTCCTGATATCTAACCTGAATCTGGGTTGTTGCAACTTAAGATGATTATTCTGTGTCCTACACTCTGGGATGAGTGAAAAGAGATCTTGACCTTCATCTTTGTGACAGTCTTTGAGGTACTTATAGAGCAATATCATGTCCCCCCTCAGTCTTTTCTTCTCAAGGCTGATCATGCCCACTTCTGTCAGTTTCTCCTCATAGGGCAATGTTTTCAAAGGCTGGATCATTTTTGTTGCCCTCCTCAGGACACTTTCTAATATATCATTTACCCAGTTTAAGATATGTGAACTTCTCTTACTCTTCCGTTCTTTGTGTTCTTCACCCCCCACACCCAAATTAGGAGTTGTTGCCTTTACACCTTCTGCTTACCAACTACATTTTCATCTGCCTGCATCTCTCCATCCAAATGAGGCTCTTTTTATGACTTCATATGCCTACAGGGTGCAACAGAGAAGGGGAGCAGGATCCCCTCGGGAGCCTTGTCAGTGGGGTCCAGTGGGGTCTACACTTGCTGGTGAATCTTCTTGGGGAATTAGAAGAGAGTTCTGCAAATATGTTTATAGGAATCCATTCAAGGAGGGGAGATGTGGGATTTAAGCAGCTTGGAGTGCTATTCAGAACACAGAAGGAGTGAGCAGGCTGATGGCTAAGCACCCAAGAACTATGGAACATAGATCCTTTGAACCCCTTGGCAGATGCTGCTGCTATAAAACTCCAGCAGTTGTGCGCCCTCTCAACAGATACATGGATATAAGTAGGGCTTTGTCAAAAAGGTGGGAGATTTGGCTTCTGTGCAATAAGACCAAAAAATACCCTGGGCTTGTATAGTATAGCAATGGCTATGGATTTGTCTTTGAGCTGCTGTTAGTTTGTTTGCTTGTTTTTTTTAAATTCAGCATCAATGTGCCAGTGTACAGTAATGTACACTCCATCACATTAAGCTTGAAGGAAAGGGCATCATATGGTTTTGAGTTTCACAGGTTTCTATATATATAATATACTGGTTTCAGATTAACTGGAAAGGCCCGTGAATAAGAACTCTGGGCACAATTTAGCAGGAGCATGTCTAGTGCAAGTTATGTTGGAATGAACCAAACAACAACCCACATTACTGAGTACTTAGAAAGGCCTTAAAAAGGAACCAAGCAATCCCCTTCTGGAGACGTTCCACTGGGGACCCCCCCCCCACAACAAAATCTTAGAGACACAAGTAGGTTAAGTAAATAATGAAAAGACAGGGCTTTTTTGAAGCAGAGAACACTTGATCTGGGCAGTATCAGAGATCAGTTTGGATGACATGGGTCAGCTGTCTTATGCTGGAGAACAAAAATCCAAAGGTAAGACAGAAGGACATGTTCACCCTTTGAAGGCAGCACAGTAGTCAACTGGAAGAGATCAAAAAGCAGTACGCCAGGAACAGGAACTTAATTTTCCAGTATTTCCATCTGACCTTCCTGAAGCATTTCAAAGGATGCTCAGCCTAATCTGGGCACAGCAAAGAGTTACTCCTACTATCAGAAGCACTGTCCCTGCATCCTCTTCCCTCTCCAGCAGCCTCATATGAAACCTTAGAAGCACAGTCTTTTACTGGACCTCTACAGGTTATAAACAGCATAAATAAAGCAATGGTCCCTTTGAGAAGTGGGAGCCACATCTGCCCATGTGAAGAGTTGAATCCCCACTGATCCCCTCCTTCCCTCTCTTTTGAAAAGATGGCTCCTGCTTTGGAGGGTTGGATGGGAACATCAGACACTTAGCAACTGGCCAGTTTGCTTCGCCTGTAGCTTCTTTATCATTAAAGGGTCAAGGAACTTCCTCTCAGTCTCCTCTCACCCAGCTCTGAATTCCCAAGCAAGCTGGTTCCTATGCTCTGAATATCTTTACATGGTAACCTTGGAAATGCACCCTCACCTGTCCTCTTCTGCCCACCTCTGAATCTGAAGAACCTAGCTGAAGAGACTGTAACTGGAGCTGGGGACCCTCTCTACTTCTATAACCTAGATTGTTGCCTGCATGGCTCAGGTTTACTTTCCTTCATGAAAACTGTTCCAGGATTCCTATAGCAGTCCGTGGCTTTCTTGACTGAGTATGCTACAGGAGAGAGTGGCCTGCTGGGCGTTCCCTCAGCTACTTCATCAAGGGAATCGGACATCCCTCCTCTGGGAGGTGTGTGTCCAGCTGTTCAGTGTGTGCTATCTTTTGTTCACAGAGGTTTCAGGGAGTGTAGATAATCTCTACACTCTTCAGATATGGTTCCAATATTGTTTTCCATCCCAGTTGAATACAAGCAAATCTTTGTCTCCTGGAAGAGACTGGCTCTTTTATACTCATTGAGCAAAGCCAAGTGAGCACTTCCACAGGGATAGTTCTCAAGATGGTGGTCTTGAATGCACCACCCCCACCAACAGGGCTCAGAGTGTGTATACATTTGCGTCATGTTGAAGCTCCCAATGATAATCTGTGAGCTGGCGGGGATTTGAGCGGAAGGGATCCATGTGCCAGGCCACAGTTTCTTAAGATGGTAGGTGGCAGCAAAAGCAGGCACCTTTCAGTGGTGGGCTTGAGAGCCAGACACAACAGAACATGCAGAGGGGCCTGCACATTGTGCTGCCAGATCTCAGGTGCTTCCATTGACTGTTAGAAAAGGGCAGGGGAAGTTCAGGCCAGGGGATGAAATCTGTCCCACCCAGAGTTCCAAGTCAGTCTTAAGAGGGTTCCTAAAATGGCTCTACCCCCTTCCCGGAAAATGCCAAAGCTTGGGGTGCCCTGGCTACAGCATAGTTTTGAAATGCCTCTGCTAATGCTTGCTTACTTAAGACAAAGAGCTTTAAACGAAAATGTCATGGGTTTTTTATTTTTTGCTATTTTGGCATATGACCAGGATGATGGGGTGGGATGATGCCTGCTGCCGCCCTGCTACCCTTTGTACTCCACCAAAGCCGGATCACTGGACCATCTGTCCCTCACCCCGTCAGTGAGAGTCACCAGGGTTGTGGCCATTCCCCGGAGGCCCTGAACATGGGACATTTTATCTGTGCAGGCTTTCTCTAGGGGGCCTGCGCCCAGGGCAGGGTCCTAGGGAAGCAGCTTTGGGTGGCTGCCAGAGGACGGTGTCATTTGGGAGACATTTGAAGTCCATTTGGGAGCTGGGACTTTTGGTCAGAGAACAGACAACCCCACAGCCATAGGTACAGCAACTGGTCAGTTTTAGTGTATGTTTTTTGATGTTCCTGGGAGACCTGGGGAGCAAGAGGGTATCCCCATTAGTACAGTCATGAGTAGAGAGAGATAGGGAGTTGGGGGATTAGCAAGCCAGCTAAGGAGAAGGGTCAGATATTTTACAGCTGTCTCCATTTCCTGTTCTTCCCCCAACCAAATGATTCCTGACAGCTGTACCAGCTGACTCTCGGGCTTGGTGGTGCTGATTTTGAACACCAGGTTGGCCCAAAATAACATTTCCCTAATCCATGAATTGATTGTGGATGAGGAAATTGACCTAGCTTGTATCAGAACCTTGTCTGACTGTGCCAGCAGAAAGAGTTATTGCTATGCCCATGGTCATATTGTTTTTCCCTTGATTCCTGTTCATCAGCAGGAAAGGAAAAAAGGCATGTAAGAGGTAAGCCATCAATCAGATCAGGGTGTCCTGTCACTGCAGATCCTGGCAACCAGTCTGGGAATCTGGTGATATAACATAGACATCTATGAGACAAACAACTGCAAGGATTAGCTTTCTCAGTCTGCTTCGTGCTCAGGGCTTAGGCCTAGATAAAATGAGCCAAAGATGCAGGAGACAGTTCAAGGCCACAGTGCAAAACCCAAGACCTAAGAAACCCTGCGGAGAGTCATGTGGATCCCACAGGAATGCTTTGTGATGGCCATCTTTCTGATCTGTGATGGGAGGGTCAACATTTCCATCAGCGTGTCTGCCTTTGGGGCCTGTCAGTCCCTCAACATCTCAGCATGACGTGTACCTAAAGAAGACAGTCAACCTTCCCTTTAGCAGTATCTTCAAAGGATTCGGAGAAAATGTAACTACCACTGAAGTTCTTAGAAAGGTGAACTGGAGGGATCATGGGAATGAAATGGGTGGGGACAATACCTGCCGAAGTTTTCTTTATTGAGGAGATAAGCTGGACTTATAGTTTTAAAGGTAAACAGGCATGTGTTCTCTGAAACACAGGCCTAAGATATGACTTTCATTTTTTAAGGTTGCCTACTAAGTCTGGAAGCTGATCTTTGTCTAAGCAGATCTCTCTACTGCCTTTCAACAGAGAAGACTGGTACAGATATTTTTAGGGACCTGGAATAATTGACAGCTGACACAATTTACATATTCATTCTTAAACTGTGACATAATGCAGGGAAAAATGAAATGATGCATGCAAGCAGGAAGGAAAATATTTTCAGTTGTATTTGTAATAGCCATACGCTGGGTCAGTTCTTGTCCTTTGTAGCACAGGCGATACACCCGACTAGACCGGTCAAAACCACTATTTTTACCTCAGAAAAAGCATTCTAATGTCTTAAAGTGATTACAAATTTGGTGATTCATAAGGGCTTTCACACTGCCTTTGAATGAAAAAAAATAAATCTCTGTGCCATAAAACTGAGTGTTGGACAGCAGCTGCACATTTTCTGTGCCAAGTGGAGATGCGGTACCTAATCCAGAAAATGAACAGAGCAACCATCTTGCAGGATAAAGAACTTCTTGAAAACAGGCAGCAAAGTTCACATGGGTGCTTGAGGAAAAGATGGAAAGTATTTGCGGTTCCTTTCCCTGGATACATGAACCTCCTGACTGTAGCTCTTCTTTGCCACTCGATTTGGCAGAGGTAAATTCCCGAGTTTGTTCTAAAGCAAATTTTTCCATATGCAAATATGATTTGTCACCATGATGTCCAGCTTCATTGGCAGAATGAAACCTACCAGAATTAGTCCTGTGTGTAGTGAGGCTCCTATATGGGTTGATGCTGCATTGGGATGAGCCTGATGCTCAGCCAACCTGAAGATCTGTGCCAGTGCAAACATGTCCCAAGACTATTATTTAAAGTGTTCAGTCTCAAGTAGTCCAAAGAGCACTGTCCCTGCACATAAAAGCTCAATGGAATGAAATGTGGCTCTAGGCCAGCAGAACCCTGTGAAGATTTGACCTTTCTCGGGATGTAATTCTAAGCAGGCAATCTGGTGTGATGAATTTACTGATGGATCTTAGATAGATAGATAAATTTTACTGTGGTCAAAGACCAGCTCCATTCAATAAATACATAGATTTTAAAAAATACATAAAACATTTCTATATTAAACCCCACTTGGATTAATAAATACTTCAAAATAATATCAGTCATCTAAAATTGGTGACAATCCCAAACTTTGTCCTTGTCCAACTAGATAGAGCCACAATCTCCCAGGATCTGTCTTTGGACAACCATCGCGGCCACAAAGAATTTAGCAACACTATATATTATTGTTAGGTTAGTGGGATGGATCTTTAATATATTTAAAAATCTGTAACGTTTTAATATTTCATTCTTTTGCTTTGGCTGTATTTTACTGTTTTTAATTATTGTAATTCACCCAGAGGCCATCTGGCATTTGGACTAAACATGAATCAATACACCTAAAAAATCATATTCAAAACCATGGAACTTCTTCCGAGTATGTTGATGAAGTGCCACTTCCTTCATTCCCTTCCTGAATGAGGTTCCACTTCATGCTAGCAGCTTAAATAGTGAAACTTCTTGGCAAGGTTATTTACATTTCTAATTTGAAGCTAAAAATGCATTTATAAAATATATCAGACATTTCTGAGAGAAATCTCTGGGTACCTTAATGGTGTTGTGAAATTGGTAGGATGTCTTATTAATTTTTTTTTCCTGCCTTTTTTCCTGCAAGGAACCCAAGATGAGTTACCTCCTCCTCTTCATTTTATCCTCCCGATAACAACCCTGAGCCTAGTGAGCTTCATTGGGTGAGTAGTAACTAGACCTCTCAAGATCTAGTCCAGCATTCCACTACTATACAACAGTGAATCTCAAAATTAGCTGCAAAATTAGTCATACCTGTCAAATGCAGATTAAGCAGGACTCCTTTAAAGGAATAGGCTAACAAAATATGGTACCTTGCCTCAGTGGGTGAATTAACAGAATTTGTTCATCTACACAAAGGCAGACAATAAATCAAACTTGAACAACTTTGGATGCCATTTATTCCTTTTATAAAACAAAAATGTTAAATAAGTATACCACATTGTATGACTAGTGTACATTTTTGGAGTAGACAGAGATTATTATGTTGATATGTTGTAAGCACCCAAAGAGCCTATGGCTAGTGGGATGGCATATAAATTGAATAAATAATGTACCTGTTATGAAACTTAGAAAAGTAGGAGGTAGAATGCTTGTTGTTAAGCAATGCCCAAATAGCTATATCTATATATTTTATTTTGCATTTGTAATTTTTGTAAGGTGTTATTCCAAACCGCCACTCTTGATATCCATTTAACATTACAGCTACTGCTGAGATTCGAAGCCAGAACATTTAGGTCTAAATATATTTTGAAATTACTCTGTTAGTCAATCGCTCATAATGTACGAACAGAAAGAGGAAGCTAAAGGTTGCCTTTCAGCCAGCTTAAGCTCTTTGTTTACAGCTCAGTGGTGTGCCACAGAAGTTGAACTAATGCAGAGGTAAGCATGACCAAGTTAAGTGGCACTTACTCTCAGGAAACTCTGCATAGGATTGCAGTCATGTTGCCTCTAACCCTAAGCCAGGTATTATACTGTGCGTGTATACTCTCAGGATGAGCTCATGTACTTCAAAATTACAGCATGGCCTATAAGGATAAAAAAATGCCCACCACCCCTCACTAATATAGTCTTGTTAGATATGACCTCAGAGGGCTCATTAAATGCCTGCCTCTAACTTTCTGCAGAAGCCTTAGGTGGTGGTTGTATGCTGTCAAGTCGTCTCCCATCTATGGCAACCCTATGAATACAAGTCCTCCAAATTGCCCTAGCCATGGCATTGCTGCTCAGCTGTTCCAAATTCAGGGTTGTGGCTTCCTTCATGGAATCAATCCGTCTCTTATTTGGTCTTCCTTCTCTTCTTCTGCCTTTGAGATTCCCTAGCATGATCGCCTTCTCCTGTGCGTCTTGCCTTCTCCTGATGTGCCCAAAGTATGACAGCCTCAGTGTGTCATTTTTGCTTCCAGGGGAAGCTCTGCCTTGATTTGATCTAGGGTTCACTTGTTCATATTTCTATCAGTCAAGGGTACTCACAAAAAGCCTTAGTATTAAACTCTAATAAAGTAGTAGTAGTAATATATTTAACATGTAAAGATTAATGTAGAAACATGTAAACTCTTTTCACATTTCCTTCCATGTGAATGCTGATGTTCTAAATTCCATGTCATAGTTTGAGGCAATTCCTGTAATAATTGGAGCATATAATGGCATAAAAATTTACACAAAGGTAATTATGAATCAAAAGGGAGTAGTACTATTAAATTCAATTATGTAGAAACTCATTGGACAGAAACTTATCAAATCTCAAAACAAACTAATCACACTTCCAGTTCATTGGACTCTGAGTATGCTTATTAGTTTTTTCTTGAATTCTTTGAAAAATGAAATTTATTATTACACATGATAAAGTAAATAGGTCACCACAGTGTTTGCATAATATGCCTCCCATGTGTTGCTTTTTCCAAAACTGTCTAAGCTTTAACTTCCAATTTTAGCCTCAATTTAATAGTAAAGAGATCAGAAGAAAAGGGACAGAACTTCACATGTCCACAATATCTGTTAAATTAATAGAAGGGAATTGGATCATCCGTAGAAGCAGAATTCTGAGAGTACTAGTACAATCAACACAAATTCACAGTATTACTCAAACCAGTTTTAAAGACAAACCCCTGAGGAACTCCATGCTGGAAAATTCACAGGGTTGAACAATATTCCCCAAGCACCAATTTCTGGAGATGGCCCTCCAAGCAAGAGTAGAGCCACTGTAATGTAGGACAGTAGCCCGCACTCCCAGCTCAGGAAGTTGCCCCAGAAGGATACCAGTATTAGTGACCTGGATAGCTGCTGAGAAGTCTGGGAGCATCAAAAGGCCCATTCCACCTGTCTATCTCCCACACAGGTCATCCTACAAAACAACCAAGGGTATTTCTGTGCCAAAACCCAGCCTGAACACCAATGGAAATGGATCCAAGTAATCTGTGTCATCCAACAGTGCCTGGAGTTGGGTAGCAACCAGCTGCTCAATAACCTTGCCCAAGAGAGGAACATCTGTTACAGGCTTTAAGGTCTTCTGGTCAAGGGAGGATTCCTTCAGGATTGGTCTCACCACTGCCTGTTTCAGAAAGAAAGCTAAGAAAACTGAGTGAGCTAATGTCCACTACAGCCAATCAGAGTCCAATAACTGGAATTTAAACCTCTTACTACATCGAATAAGCCTGGGCATATCTGCCTATCACTGACTCCCACTTACTCAGCTGAGAGCCACTTAACAGGTTGTTTTAGTGGGAAAAAGCTGTATCAGCTCCAGTGTTTATTTGACAGCACTAGAAAGAAATCTTTCTCCATTTGGACTCAGCATCATCTTCCCTGTTACAAATATCTGCCCTAATTTGTTAATTGTTTTAATGCTTACTGTTACGTATTGTTCATGGCTTCTGGAATATCAGCACAAGGAGTAGCAAAGCTAGGATGCGGCGTATACTATCTGCCACATGTTGAAGAGGCCCCTTATGACATGTGAAAGTCTTCTTAGTTGGCAAGTTGCAAAGAAGACTTTTACAAGGTGTACTGTAAAGAGAACGGATCAGTTCAGGTTCCATTCTTCTGCTGACTTAATTATGTATAAACTGTAGTATCTACACAGAGACTCAGGTTAGGAGAACTGTTGAGAGCCATTGGTCAAATTATTAAGGTTATTTTTATATATTAATAAAAAGTATGACCTTGTTTAATTAGCATTTCTTCAACTGCTCCAAATAACTAAGTCAATGTAACAGGCTCTTATGAGCTGTAGCACTGGCCTTTGTTAAAACGTTGAAATTGGGAAAGCTGACTTTGGCGTGGAGTCCTGCAGCATCTTAGGAGCAGTTGCTTCCCTGTGGAATTTGCTCCCAAGAGATGGCTGGCTAGCTCTTTATTGGCTGCTTTTAAGAAGGCTGTAAAAGCACATAGTTTTATTCTGGCTTTTAGCTGATAAGGCTTTACTGTGTTTGCTGTTGCTACGTATTGGAGCTCTACTCTTATTTCCTGTCGTTGCATTCTAGCCGGCTTATTTAAAAATGGTCGAAATTTCAGGAGGCTTCATAATTTATCAATATTGAATTCCACTGTTCTCCGCCGTAAGGCAACCGGGGAAGTAAGTCTGCGTTATTAGAAGTAGTTCTCCTTGGCAGGAAGGCCTAGGAAAGTCTGCGCTCCGTATGCCCGACTGAACACACGCAGGGCTGCGCCCTTCCAAACGCCACCGGCTGGATTGCGTAAGGCCCCGGCTAGGGGTAAGGGAACGGGGTGGGAGGGTGCGTGGCGGGAGCGGGGAGCGCTCCCTGCAAGCCCCGGAGGAGTCCTGTCAAGCGCCGTTCGTCAGCTCCGTTCGGGCAGGAAAGGGCGTGATTTGGGGCAGTGCCCGCGGCCAGGTGTGCGCCAGGTGCTAACCACCAGCCCTGCCCCTCGCGCCTTGACCCCCGAGTGGCGCGCATATATAGCCGCGCAGAGAGGCGAGCGCGCACCTTCCCTCTTTCGCCGGCGGCTGCTTCCTGGCCGCCCTCAAAGCCACAGACCAGGCTAGGCTGTTCTTGGCCATCCCAGCTCCGGTGAATTTCCCAGTGACGCGGCGGCCCCGTCGTGCCTCAGGACTCGGGCTGGGCGGAAGAAGAGGCCGGCGGCGAAGGGGCGGCGGCAGCTCGCCATGGCCGAACCCAGCCCCAAGAGGCTCAAGAGCGGCCTGCCGTTCTGCACCATCCACCGCCAAGGCAGAGCCCTGAGCATGCTCGTGAAGCAGAACTTTCCGGCTGTGGTGGAGGAAGGCCTGTGCGGTGTCACCAGCGCCCTGCTGGAGGCCGCCTACGTCTTCCAGATGCTGGTAAGGCCAGCGCGAGGCGACAGGCTGCTTTTGCAACGCCTCTCAACTTGCTTGCTTTATATGTGCATGCATTTATTCCCTTGCGCATCACAACGACGCCTCGCTCTGTGCCGGCCAGTTCGGGACGCCCCTGCCCGCCCTCCTCTTCCTCTTCACCACTGGCTTTTCGGTATTGTCACTCCCCTCCCTACGCAGATCTCCTTCTTTCCCGATTTCGCTTTGGGCCACGGTTTTATGTGGGCCTGATTTGCGCACGCGTGATGCTGTACGTGGCTTGCATTTCGCACGCTAGCAGTAATTCGGCGGCCGAATGCCGGAAAGGACTTGGCGAGGAAGCATGGCCGCGAAGTGAGGTTGCAGGAGAGTGCCATCTGGGACGGCTCAATCGCGCATGTGAAGTATCTATCGCTCGCGAAGCTGCAGCCATCAAGGTGTGCCTTGCGGTGCTAACAGACCAGTCTCCTGTTATACCAGCGAGAGGGCAACGCGCACCTTTTCTGACTGTTCTTTCTTAATGGGATAATTGTGGTAAGAGGGAAGGAAAGCAGAAGCTTTTGCGTTGGAAGAAGACGTTTTCCAGACAGCTGTAAAATTCTGGCAACTGAGCCGTAGAATGACACTCTAGGAGCTTTGTCTGGAAGCACTGGCCCTTGCTTTATAAAATTAAACCTCTCAGACATGGGCACCCTTCTAGTGGACTTAGCCCCAGGCCCGGTGAACAATTGCTATAGCCCAGTGTGGTTTATTCAAGCCAATGTGGGCCAGCAGCCACTGTGAATATTCACGCTGTGGTGGGCAGGCTCCATGGCTTGTATCATCTGGATCCAATTAAATATCTTATTTAATCCCCACTATTCCCACATATATGCATATTGCACAGGCAGCCCTAAATATTCCATGAAAATTATTCCTTGGTGATGCATTGCCCTGTAATAGAAGCTGCCTGTTCTCTTTCTTCTGACTGTCTGTCCTGTGCTTACTATCCTACTATTGAGCTAGGGCCTGCTGCTTTAAAAACACCCATACAAGTGATCAGGCCAATAGCCTCTCTTGTCCAACATTCTGTTCACACAGTAGCCAACAGAAAGCCCACAGTCAGGAGATGAATGCAACTGGTGCACATGGGTGTACCACCTTTGATACACCTTTGAGGTAGCATATTACCATCACTACTAGTAGCTGTTAGTGGCTTTGTACTCCCTGAATCTGTTTCATCTGCATAAGGTGTTCCCTTATGTAAACTCATTCTGCACAACGCCAAACCAAGCTCTTGTAGAGTCACATTAAATTGTCCGGTATTGAAATGTGGTGAAATAACAGCATATTCCATCCAAGTAGTGAAAAGTGATTGTGTACATGTATATTATTCATAAACATATGTATGTGAAATTACTAATTGTAATGGCAAAAAATGTTAAACTATACCCATTTTCAGGTTTCTATCTCATAAAAGTATTTTGGAGTATGGGTCATTGTTCTCAGAGAAAAATGTGTGCACATGTCCCATTTTTAAGCCAATCTAGGGATGTTTTTAGATAGAGTAGATGTGGTACTGTCTGTCAGAAGGCATTCTGCAGCTTTTTCATCTCTTCTTTCTTCATGGATTTTCTAAGAAAAAAAGATGGAAAGAGTAGTAGGAAAACATGGGAGGCTTCATGGTGAAAGATGTCTGAATCCCCTGTGGTAGGTCTGGTAGTCCTGTGAACCTAAAGGTACCAAATGCCTAGTTTCTAGAGAATATGGAAGTATCCTAACAATTCTGATGCCTCCCCATTCATTAGCTAATCAGGCAGTCTCATACATCATATATGATATGGGACATTTAATTATTTCTGGAAGTAATTAAATATTGGCATTTATAACTTGCTTTTTCACAATTTACAATATTTGTTTTATTCTGTTCAAGTGAATGCATTCCCCTAAATAATGTCAGTGATGTGTAGAAAAGCATTTTCTGTACAGACTGTCAAAAAGTGATGCAAAATTCCTGTTTGCTTGTACATTCCTTCACTTCAGTAAAGAATTTGATCTGTTTTATAGTTGCCCTGATGCCTTTTAATTTATATACCTTAATTTGGGGAGATTCCTTCATTTTAAGAGCTCATTCCTGAATATATTGTACTGAGAGAATAATATAGTACGTTACTGAAGGTATAATTCTTTAATAAATTCAGTGCATCTTATATATTAGGGCAGAATTTGGATCCATTTGCCTTTGGAGATTTTCTTTAAGTATTTACTATTAAATGTATATCTTATCTTTTTTCCTCCAAGGAATCCAAGGTGGCTTACATGATTCTCCCCCATTCCATTTTTATTCTCACAACAGTCCTGTGAGGTAGGGTAGTCTAAGAGTCATGTGAGCTTCATGGCTAAGTGGGGACTAGAATGTGGATCTCCTGAGTCTCAGCCCAGCAATCTAATGGCACATCATAGATGGCCTCTGAAATAGCCTGATAGGTGATAGAATGTGACAAAGTTCCATATAATAGTGGAGCTTCACCATTATTCTAATACTTTGTTAGACCAACCAAAAGGAGATCAAGAAATGTGTGTATAAGCTTTTCATATCTCCAGACTTGTTAATCAGATAAGAGATCTCCAGATGTTACTGCCAGGGGAGGGGGGAAAAGAAAGCTGCCTTGATGTTGAAAGTCCAGGATCATGGTCTTGTGGTGTAATGGGGGAAGAGAGATCAAGAGACATTCCAAGGAGGATGTTGCAGGTATTGTGACCGTTTCAGGTTTCAAGAAAGACTGACATTTTCATCCTTGTAATTCACTCAATAAAGATATTACACTAATACAGATTTTGAATGTTTCCGCCTTATGGCCAACACATGCTTCCTCTGGTTGTAGTGAGCAGCAGGGATTGAGAGGGGAGCATGGGAGGGGGGACCGGCGAAGCTTTCATGAAGGGTCAGTTAGGTGGTGAAAGGGTTGTTGAGGCTAAGTTCTGCGTGAAGAGAAAGCAGCAAGCAAAGCCGATGCAAGTAATGAGGGAAGAAAAACTGACTCAGAGCAGAGTAGTGGGAGGCTCTGACCACATCTTTCAGCTGTCACTGCATTCCTTCTAAAAGCAGAAAAGGGGAAGCTGTTGACAACACTGCCCTGGTTAAATATAAGGATCACAATTTAAGATGACAATATTCTCAGAATATGAAAACATATTTTGTTACCAAAAACAATGAGGAAAGAGATTAATGCGAGCCGTAAGTGCCATGCTCTCTGCAGGTGCAGAATGTGCTGTGAATCTGTTTCTGGTATATTGTTAATACTTCATGTTTAAACATTGCTCAGACTTCAGTGAGTGCTCTTATCCCATGTAAGTAATAAGCTATCTGCACATCACCTGTTGTGCTTCTGCAATCCCACATAGCTATTGGCTGAAGAACTGTTGTGACACTGTTGTGTACAAAGGACTCATCATACAATGTTGATAAGCAGGGCAGCTTCTCTGAAGAATGTTAAGGGCACGTGTAGTGTGCAGCGGGGTGCTGTGTGGGATTTTAAAAGGGCCGAGAGCAGAGGTGAGAAGTCACTTTTAGCCTGAGGACCAAGCTCAGTTTTGGAGAATCTCGCAAGGGGCTGCATTGCAGTGGGAGGAGGGGCCGAATGCAGAGGGGGGAGGGCCAAAATGCATACAAATCACAACATTCTTTAGCTCTTACTACACTTACTTACAAGAGGCACTGCACCCTTTTAGAATGCAAGGGAAAACTGCACAAAAGCCAGGAAACCAGTGGACAAGTGGTAATTGAAGAGAGGAGGAGGCATAGTCACCTGGACAACTCAGAGGGCTGGATTGGGACCCCAACAAAGCCCCATGTGGTCCCTGAATTGAAGGTTCCACCCATTTGCCTAAAGACCTTATTTTTGACAAAATAATATTGCCAAATAGATGCTGGCAGCAAAGATGCTACGGTCCAGGTAGCAGACCAAGCTGCAGACCTTTAAGGGATGGGTAGCTGTAAGGGATGTAAGCTGCCCAGAGAACCTATGGCTAGTGGGGCAGCATATTGATTGATTGAATGAATCATAGCTCAAGAGTCTAGAAGGCTTAAGAAGGGGAGATAAGGATGTGAAGAGTAGCAGCAATCCAAGGCCAAGTCTTACATTGTAGAAATGACACGCTTTTTCTATCAGTTCCAAGCGGCAGTGTTTTTAATCCTGTAGGAATCCAGAAGCAATGTGGGAACAGCCAACTGCTTTTGGAAGCTCAGAACCTTGATAGCACCAAAGGCCAGATCCAGAGAGTGGAATGAGAGGGAGTGTTAATATGTTTTTTGCTATGTGATCCCATCTTTCCCACATAGTTTCCACAATCTAGCAACCCAGGAATGGTCACGATGTCCTTGACTTCCCATTCTCTTAACTACTGCTCCTTAGGCAGCACAGCTTTAAAGTCTGTACAGCACAGGCTGTGTCTAATGTTACAGTCTCTGGCATTCTTTACCTTCACAAATATTCATTGTAGAAATACGTAGCATCCTGATTTGACAACAAAGATCAGCATGCAGAAGCAGTTTTGCGTGCAAGTTGCCAATATTAATTTTCACATCAAGAGGCTCAATTGGGCCCTGTTGAACTGGCTGGATGCATGCTTTAATATACCTTCACATCAGCCAGTTCTTGTGGGGTCGATGATGTAAGGCTGAAAAATTCCAGCTGCTACATTTTTCTGCAAAATTTCAGTTTCCAAAACTTCATTTTTTCTGAGAAGATTTTGCATTTGTTAACTAAATAGGAATGAGCAGTAGTATTTTCTGGGAAAACTTCTTGTCGTTATCCCCGCAAGAGAAGCCAAGGTAATTTACTTGACAGAGTATGTTAATCTATGGCAGTATTTTGGAAAAGCAAAAGTTCCTTAAGTTGGTGAAGAACTGTTTCAATGAGTTTTATTCTTAAATCTAAATTCTTCTGGTGTTCCTGAAATGTTCCCTCTTGTGCTCTTTTTGGAATGTAAAGCTAAGTCAATAAGTCACTTTATACATGAACTACAGTAGCTATTTTGTTGTTTATTTACAAATTGTAGGGTGAAATCTTTGATCAGTTCGATACTGCTTTACCAAATGTCTCAAAATTCTTCTTGGATCGGTCTAAGGAGGAAAGAGAAGCAGCAGAAGCTCTGATTCAATACCAGCATGACAGAGGTGGCATTTACTGTACCAGAGTTATCCAGGTACGTAGCAAAAACACTTTCTTGTGTCAGACTATGGACTTCATTCATTTTACCTGACCCATGCCATTCCCTTTCATACCTAAATTCTTTTCTGTTCTTTGCTGTATCAAAATATTTGTTATTACAATATGTATCAGAGTATGGTTCATGTGTCCTCAAGTCCCTCTGAATTCAGAGGAATGTGTTCTAGAACAGCAGTTCCCAAACTATGTTCCACAGAACCCTGGGGTTCTGCAAACGCCTCAAGGGGATCTGTGGAGAATCTCAAAAATCAAATTTAAAACATTTTAAAATGAAACCACATGAGGCCAATTATTCAATTGTTAGTTGGTCCCCAAGCTGCAAACAAGGAAATGCATCACATCATTTGGTTCCTAGGACCCTATTGCATAATATTGGGAATAATTGAAGGAATTCATTTGGAATATTACCATATAATTGCTTTATTCATTTGTTATATCTAAAATGTTTTCTCTTTATTTCCATGCCTACTACATTATGCAAAGCACCCAGGCAATAGGAGCAGATGAAAGAAGGAAGAATCTTGTGGATTCACAATGCTTAAAAATTAAATCCCTTAAAAATCAGGGATAGGGTTAGGGTTCCATGGGAGAAAAACATCTTCGGAAAGGTTTCATGAACAAAAAAGTTTGGGAACTGCTGCTCTAGAAAACATCACAATGACGGCAGTCTTGGCTTATGTCCTGCTGTCTGGGTACTTGAATGCAGATCTTTTTATAAGCTTTTTCAGTATGCTTGTACTATCCAGTTGTGTTTAAGTTCCTGTTCCCAAGTCAGCCTCAGATATCATGCAGGAATGCTGAGAAATAAAACCCAAGTGAACTGCAGGTTTGGTCTAATAACCAAAGGGGAACTTGTGCATATACCTCATGACTTTTTTTTAACCTTAACCTAAAAAAGAGAGAAGTCATTCACTTTTCTTCTGTCAATGTTTCTGCCAAATATCTGGAGTATCATGCTCTGGCAATAAAATTAATGCGTCAAACTTTAGTATTTTCATCAGTGCTTGTTTTTCCTGTCAGTGGAATCTCCATCACCCAACTGCATAACCCCAGTGTTAGAAGCATATGTGCATACATTAACCAATATAAAAAGGCTGGCACCAGGCCATTCTTAGCAATTCTGTATAAGACTTACTTTAATGCATAATGTACTGACGTTATGCTCTTTGGTTTGAAGGCAACTAATCTTATGCTCTTCCCTTATCCTGAGGCAGTCAGCAAAATCTGTCTCCTCTTAAAATCTGGCAAAACATTGTTTGATAGTTGATTAATTTTAACTACTGTGAGAAGGTTAATGTCCTGTACCTGTATCAAACACTTTCTCTAAGAAACTCAAGAAAGAATAAATAAGATTTTCCCACTTAGAGATTCATGTGCTTCTGTGCTGCACCCATATAATATTATTCAGCTTTATAACAGTATCAGCTGTCATGACCCAGATCAAAATGCCATTCGTCTGTTAATGCACATAAGATAGTCTCATCTATACCAGTTTGGCAGAAACTTGGATCACTTATGACATAAAAGCTGCTATAAGCGTAGTTAGTAACCTTGTGTGCATGGATTTGTTTTCCTCACAAGTCTCACTATAGTGCATTATTATTAAATTAATAATAATTCCTATGCTGCCTGTAACCAGAGCTCTCTGGGTGGTTCACAACATTTTGAGTCACCCATCCAGATTTCAACCAGGCTTAGCTTGCTTAGCTAAGAATGCTGCTTAGCTTCCAGCATTCGGCAGAGTCAGGCACTTCAGGCCATGCAGAAGTAAATGGTGGGATGTAGTAGGCTGACAGAGAATGGCTTCCCACTGCCACTAGTGTTGAGTTCCATAGTTAAGCAGGGATATGAATGTGGACTGCCCAAATCCAGACCCACCACATAAGCTTTGTAGGACTGTGCCTAAAAGACTGGTTACAATACAAGCAGTTGAAAATATAATCAAAACGATGAAAACTTTTAATTTTTGCCATCTTTGTTCTACTCTTTGTGATTCCAGAAACCACCCAATGTGTCAATAAATGGTGTAGCAACAGCCCTGGAAGTTGCCCTTGTACAGTGGAAGACGCTGGCAAGCTATTTTGAAGAGCTTTATGCTCTGAGCATCAAGAACTCAGACCCTCACACTGCAAGCACAATTAAGAAGCAATTTCTTGCACCCAAGATCGAAAGGATCAAGCTGATGGGAGATCTGATTACCAACACTCACAGGCTACGGAGTGCCCAGGATGGCAAAAGCAACCTTGAGAACTATCTTATAGACCGTTTGCAAGAAGAGCTAAAGCTTAGTCCTGATTCAGAAGGTCACCGCAGTCTCTGTGTACCTCTTCGGAAAGGCCGAGCAGCTGTGGAGAAGCTGCAACTAGTGCAAGAGATATTCCCACAGCACAACAATAACGTAAAGCCAAAATGCCCAGGCCTACATTGCTTCCCCTCTCAGCCCCGGTGGAAAGGTTTACGGGAAGCAGATCGAAGGCAGGAACACAAATGGTATTAGATTGACTTGGATCATGAAGCACTCTCCTGCTGAGCAGCTATACAATATTCTTATATTGCCAAATTGGCCCAGCACAGATGTTTGTGGGTAGACATTTCATTTCATTTGTTTCAAGGATTTCATTTCTGCACCTCCACATAGCTGAAGCTTTCTGGGCAGTGTACAACAGTGCATAAAAGCAAAACAATGAAATACAAATATCATTAAAAGAGGTATTAAAATACATTAAAATAGCTAAAACAGATATTAAAATTCACTTGTAAAAGAAGAAAATTCACCTGGGATAGGTAATTCCTTCAAGCCCCTGGGTAGCTGAGTACATCTTAAAAGCTTCAGCTTAATGGGCCATCCCAACCTAAGAGGTGACAAATTTGGTGCCAGGCGGGCAGCAGTGGGAAGGTTGTTCCATAGATAGGGGAGCCACCACAGAGACAGCCCTCCACGTTGTGGCCTACCTTGGAGGTGGCCCAGAGGTTGAATGTAGTGTCTGAATAGATTGCAGTTGGGAGAGGTGGGAGAGGTGTTCCAACAGGTGTGGTCCCATCTAGTGTAAGGCTTTATAGTGGCTATGTGAAAGCAGAATCCCACAAACTGGTGACTGGAAAATCACAATTTAGCCACTGTTCATTCTTTTGTTAGTTGCACTTTGTCTGAAAGCTGTTTGACACCTTTTACAGAATTGGCATGTGTTGTACTCACAAAATCATACCCTTGCACTGTGTGGAATAAAAGAATGGGTAGACCAGTTTGTTAGTTCCACTTTGTTCTGCTGCACTGCCTACAGTTAACACTGTGTGTGTGTTGCATAATAGTGAATACAGCAGAAAAACTTTTAGTTGCATATATGGCATTAGAGGCTGGATTTACTAGAAGTCAGCTGGTGAGGTTTCAAAGTAAGAAAATTGCTACAATTAAATTTCTAGTTTTCTTTAGCTTATGCTAATAACTAACCCAAAGACAGCACAGTCTTGAGATGAAACGTCCATGACTGAAGTTCTGCTCATGTTAAGCTCCCACCCACAGAATGAGGTAAGAGAGATTATTTTTGCCATTTTCTGCACAGCTCCTTCTGCATCCTAAATCTGCTCAACAGAATTGAGAAGGGAAAGGAAGCAGGAGGTGGAATTAGCAGCACTCACTTTTCTTCACCCTTTCTATGAGTGGAAGATCACAGCTTCCATGAATGGAAGGAATCTCTGCATTCACAAAAGGGCTGCACTGGGTCCAACTAATAAATGTACATTTTTAGTATGGAGAAGCATTAGATCAACCTGAATTAGGGCATTTGCAATGATACTAGTTTTTTCTAGTTTTTTAAAGTAAAAATATTTTTTATAAAGTATTCATTTGAAATTTCAAGAAAATTATAGTCTTATAATGATTGTTCCAATATTTTATCAGCTAAATAGAATTCTGTTTTACTGATAGAAAAAGTTTATATAGCTACTAACATTATATAAGCACAACAAAACATTTTTACCTTGGTACTTTGTAAAGTGGCCTTACTAGGATTTTGAGCTGCTTATTCAATATGTTTGCTATACCAGCGATGACACATGTACCTTTTAAAAAAACTGAAATAAAGTTTTCATCTGTGCTTTTTAATGAGTGGCTGTGATCACTGAGGTGTTCTGCTGGAGTGGAGAAAGCATATATAGGGATTAACCTTTCATAAAATAAGCCAAGGGTGGTTAGAAGTTAAATCGGGAATGCCATTAGATCTGTCAGTGTTTTGCTGTAGATCAGCAAGGATTTTTGACCTGCCAGTATTATATATTTGGAATAACATAATGACTCCCCACACACAATCAAGACAGGCTAATGGAATGGGGTAACCATGAATGAATTTGTATATAGAAGGACTTATGAAACTTAAAAACAAATTCCGGTGCTTAGCAGCTGCTTAGAGGCACCATGTTATTTTATTCTAACTGTACATCTTTTGCATCTGACTTCAGTTGGTGGATCTCAGCATTTTAGTAAGGCACGGGGTAGATCCCCCAAGCCTGAAATCTGGCATCCCCTGAATGAAACACTCCCTGCGCAGACTGAATGCTTAACCAGGTCTGTTTCCCTTCACCCAGGGGCAAGGGAGCTGCTTTAGCACCTGCTTCGCACTGTCCTTGAGGGCATGCCTTTACTTCCTTCCACAAAAGTGAATGCCTGTACTGGATCCATTCCTATGCATCCACCACGGGGAAGGGGATACTGTCCACGCCACCAATTTTGTGGAGGGTTGTAATATATCTCTGTATCCAACTGAAAGAAAAGCAAGACCGTGATCCTTAAAATTCAACAAAATCCACAGGATTCAGAGTAAGTTTTTGTAGAGTTCCATTCTAAAAGTACTTAATCATAGTTCACGCCCACTTTAAATTACCACAAACTTTGATGAATATTTAATTTGTGGCATGGCTCAGTTTGTTTCTAACATATTTATCATGGCAGAGTTTGGAAGATTCATTATGGGACATTAATGTTCCATTTTCATAAACATTATAATAATTATTTTGTTATAAATCAACAGTCTCCCATCTGATGCCCTCCATAATGTGCATCAGCCAGGCTGGTTAGAAGTTGTAATACATACAATAATACGCAGGACAGCAGGGTGGCCACTTTCTTCAGAATAGGAATAGATTTTTCCTGGAGAAATCAACTAGGAGATTGCTGTTCCTCAGACTTCTCTGGCATGTCCTCTTATTGTCAGCCAAGTCAGAAAGGGCTCTTCCAAGAGGAACGCACCGGTGGCACGCAGATGGAAAGATGGCCCAGATACTGAGGTGTTAGCAGAGTGGCCTTTGATATACCTTCTCATTTAGTGTTGGAGGTGGTCCTGCCTAGCCAGGACTCTTTTCAAGATTATCAGTGATAGTGTGCTGCTCCTTACATTCAAGACAATTCCAGTCAGGGAGTGGAACATGAGCTCCACAGTAACTGGGGAGAGATTATATTGATGTGACATCCTAAGTAGTCATCCCTATTCTGCAGCACGGAATTTGGGTTATAATTACTTGGGTTATAATTATTTGGGTTATAATTTGGGTTATAATTACTAAATAATCAAGATGGCACTCAAGCATAGATCATGGAACAAGAGAAGAGACACAAGCATAATATAAACAAAAAGATCTAGGTTTATTTTAGAGTGAATAAACCATGCATAGTATTTATTCATAGCATTAGTGCTATTGATTTCGTTTCTATACCTTCCGATAGCCAAACTTAGGAACAGTTCATACCAGTATGAATGGGGCATGAAGCTGGCCAATGTCCATTCACCTTCCTGAAGGAGAGACAAGACAGTATATCTGCACTCAGGTTGGCAGGATGGCCTTTGAAAACAGGCACGTTTAATTATGAGATCGTCTTGGCCTTCAGAGGTTGCAGGTATGTAAGTCCTAAGAGTGTCATAGATGATGAACCTGGACATTGACCTGATCCACAAAGATGCCGTGTGCTGGCTGTCTTTTGGAGTCTCTCTGTTGCTGCTCCTCCAGGATCCCAATGACAGGAAAGAGAACAGGGCAGCTTTGCACCACAGTATTGTATATTATGCTATATCCTTTTTCCCTGCTTAGAGTAAATAGTATAATGCAAGTTATTCAGATTTGTGAATAAACTCTTTAATCTTCTTACTCTGCTGTACTTACTGCTTTTGGATCCACATAAAAGAACCACTTGGCTTCTGGCAAGACACCCACAATGCCACCAAACTCTCTTATGAGCCATGCCTGGGAAAGGAGAACAAACACGGCACCAGAGCAACTACAGAACTGGTGCCAGGTAGCTTCAGTGGGGAGATCATTCCATAAATAGGGCACCGTTGTGGTCAAGGTGTTGTCTCTTGCTGCAGCACTCTCGGTCTCTCTTGGAGATGGCACTCTAGGGGAAACCTCAGAAAGGAAAGCTTCAGGTCGGCTCAGATTGGGAGAAGTACTTCATCAGATTTTGTTGTGCCAAGCTCTGTAAGACTTTATAGGTTAAAACCAGCACTTTGGATTGTACTCAGTAGTTTAAAGCATCTGATGCAAATGAGCCAGAATTATGTTATACATTCTGAACTTCTAGTCTTACAATCTGCAGCTTTGAACAGTCTTCAGGGACAGTGCTGCAATAATCTCAATTAGAGTTTATCAGCACATAGATTACTGAAACCAGGTTAGTTGGACCTCCAGGTAATAAACCTGCTCTGTCAAGCAGAGTGCAACCCTACTCAGAACAGTTTGAACACCATCTAGTAAGAACCACCATCCACTAACAGCATTTCACTCATGTCTGGGTTAAGCTCCAGTTGGCTAGTCCTTCCCTAGTCCATTGTCACAGGTGGGCACTGATTTAGCACATCTGCAGCTTTGCCTGATAGAGATAAAAGGCAGAGCTGCACATCATCATCATCTTCCAAAACTTAAGATGACTCCAACCAGTAGTTTTATGTAGACATCAAAAACATGGGAAACAAAAACCAAGCTCTGAGGAACCTCATGCTTGAGAAACCACAGGGTCATGCAGTATTCTGCAAGCAACACCTTCTGGAGTTACCCACCCAAATAGGAGTGGAAACATGGCAATGCAGTACCACCTTCACCTGCCCAGACAATCACCTCAGAAGGATTCTGTGAGCAATGGTATGGAAAGCCACCAGGAGATCCAAGAGTATCAATAAGGTCATACTGCCCTGTCTGTTGCCTGACACTGGTCACAATGCAGAGCAATCAAAGCTGTTTCCAAGCCAAAGCCCAGCCTGCACCTTGATTGAAATGAATCCAAATAATCAGTTTCACACAAAAGCACCTGAAGCTGGTTGGGCACCTCCCACTCAATGAAAAGGGATATATGCCACTGACACAAATGTGTCAATTTAACAGAATAGTGCAATGAACAAGATAGGAGAACTGTTCTTTATGGGATAGCATATGTGGCTCCAGCATTCAGTTTCCATAGACAGATGGTAATTAACATGCAACATTGTATTAACTTTGATTACTTGGGGTATGCAGAAAGAGGATACAGAAAAGTTTGTTCCCTCCTCCCCAGACCATCTGATGAAGCTGAGTTTCAGGGCAGATGGAAGGAAGTACAACTATGGAATTGACAAGCTTTTGATCTGATCCAGAAAGATTTTTCTGGCGTTTGTTGAAGAATATTGTCTTGGCTGGCATGAGGGTAGTACTATCATGAGGGCCAGATAGTACTATCATGACATACAAAATTATTCCAAATAATACTAAAAGTAGGACTGGAGAAAAAAGAAAATCTTAGTGAATAAAGCAAAATAAAATAAAGCAAATTGTCATTTCACCTGTTTCCTCCTGCTGCTGCATGGATTTAGAAAGAGTGAGCGAGCACCACCTAGTGGACTATAAGTATAACACATCTTGAAGCTCTGGAAGGCGAAATTATTATCAAGCTTTGTAATGTATTAAAATGAATCCAGTTGAAACTTCTGGTATGTTGATGCCAACTTGGCAAGTTATAGATTATTTAACATTTTCCCTTTGCACAGAGGTCAAAAAATGGTTTCCATTTGAGTTTATGTTTAGTGCATACTTTTAAAATATCACAAACACTTGGTGGGTTCCTCCCTCCCTGCCATTGTGATAATGAAGCAAAATAGTGACTTTAAACTATTAATTATATACAGAAACTATTGTGTGGGTGGGATTAGACACATACATATATATACTGGAACATTACACAATATAGCCAGGAGGAAAAAAATACTATTTCCTGCAATGGTGGGTAACCTGTTTTTTTCTTGTGTTGTGAGCTGCCCAGAGGTGCCGTGGCGACATACAAATATTTTAAATAAATTAATATTTAACATGGTCAGGGTGGCCAACGTGTGGCCCTAAAGATATTTTGGCTTACCATTCCCACCAGCCCTAGCCAGTATAGCCACTGGGGAGGAATTATAGGCATTATAGGCCAAAACATCTGGACACAAGTTGCCTATTCCACCCTGATTCACTGAAAAATAAAGGTCTATAGCTGCTTATAGATTCCTGGGAGTTCGCCAAAGTTCTCTTTGATGCACTTCAGTATCTAAAATAGGGATGGGGAAATTGTGGCCCTTCGGATGTTTTAGCCTGCAGTTCTCATCAGCTCTAGTCAGTGTAGTGAATGGTAAGTGCCGAACCATAGGCCATAACCCCTGGAGAGCCACAAGTTGGCCACCCTGATTTAAGGGCTACAGTACATGAGCAGAAGTGAGTGCCACCTCCCAAATTCCAACAGCTTTGGCTCCTGGCCGGGAGGGATCTGAATGGGCCGATGGAGCACGTGTCTCTCATGGCAGTCTTGCTGAATAATATACAGAACCCCTTAGATGGCGATCTAGTGCCAACTTGCCCAGGAATGAATAAAGCCAACGAAATACAACGGGGCTCATTTCCGAGTGAGCCTTCATTAGATGGCACAACTCCCTTTGCCATACCCGTATTTCTAGAAAAGTTGGTATGCTTTTGGAGAGACTCTCCCCTGCCCTCCTCCTCCTCCTCCTCCTCCTCCTCCATCCTCTCCTCCAGGATCTAAGCTCCGACCCTGCCTTCCCGAGCCAGCCCACCCCCACGGTCCTGGAAAGCGGCAGTCCCGAATTCTCACTCAGCAGTCAGAAGCTGCGGCCTGGCTTTATAAATAACCTATTTATAAGCTGAAGTGAGTGTTGGGGAATGGGAGAGATATAAATGCAGCAATGAAATTGGATGGGAAATGTTTAGGGAACGACCCCAAAGGGTTCCTGGAGGACCCTTATTTGCCCTCTGGATCCTCGGGGGGAGGGGAATAACACATGCTTTCCCGTGACCCCCCCCCCCCCACGTCCGCCTGCTACTCCCATTCAGTGCCGTCGCCCGTGGCCAAGGGGAAGGTCGTATCTAAGGCGCCTTCCCTTGATAAAATCGGGAAAAATCACCGTGGCGCTCCCTGCTTCCTTGGGTCACCACCCTTCCAAGATGCGTCTTTTTCTCCCCGGTCCTGGGCGCATTAGGATATAGCTCCACTTTGCTTCGGATCGCAGCCTAACAGCGCGATCTTATCTTACTCAGAGATAAATCTCACTGAATTTACTCCCAGATAAGCGAAGGCAGATAACCCGCAGGCTTGTAAGAACATTGCGAGTGAAGGTTTACAAACACCAACAACCGCCCTACCCGGAGCATTGTCGGGGATCCGCGAATCCCTCAGATATTATTGGACTGAAACGTCCATCATCCCTGCCCGCTGGCCACGCTGACTCGGACTGATGGGACTGGGCAACAATACCTGCAGGTCCACAGCTTCCACGCGGAGCACCCTGAGAGACGGAGGCGAAGGAGTCCTTGCTCTGCGAGATGCCCACCACCCATCCCGCAGTAAGCACAGCAGCTTCCTCCCGCCCGGTTTTCCCGCCAGCAGAAAAGTGTCGTCGGGACGGCTGACTCGTGATCTGAAAGGAAGTTCCTACAGAGAACTCGTAGCGCTCCCAAAAGGCAATCGGGCTCCGCACGCTACTTTTTGGCATTTAATGCGGACTCGCTTCCTCCTCCCGCGCCCCCGCCGAGCTCGCGAGCGGAGCCCTTCGCACCAGGAGATGCGCCCTCGATGCGCGTTTGCGGATGGGCTGCACAGTCACGCCCGCGCGCTCCCTCCGGTTTAGAGCCAGGCACAAACGGGACCCCCGCGCGGGCTCAAGCCAGATTTTGTTTTTAATGCAGCCCGCCGCCTTCAAGGCTCGATAGCTGCGATCCACAATTCCGTTGAATCGAAATACTTGGAACGTACGTTTCTTGAACTATAACCAGAACTAAAGTTCTGGCTTTTTACCGCTCAGACCTGCTTAACGCGGCGCAGCTTGTGCCCTGCTCACTTCTGGCGTGGGCGAAGTTTCCTTTAACAACTGTAGCCTAAGCCAGCCTTCGCCAATCTGGTACCCTCCAGATGAGTTGCACTGCAATTCCCAACATGCCTAGCTGGCATGGGGTCAGCCCTGGAAGGAAGGCAGTAAGGGTGCTCTCTATTCTGGTAAAGACAGACAGACGGAAAACTTGGCGTAGAGAGGAGCAAGACGATTTCCTGCAACTCTATTAGCAATTATCTGGGAAAGATTGCCATCGCGGCCATCTCTTTCTCTCTCACACACACACACACCGCTTTTAACCCCCTGCACGCTCCCTTCAGACGGCTGCAGAGTAAACGATCCCCCCATGCGGTAAAGTCATTAACCGGAGAGGGTTAGAACCACACCGCTTTCATCTCTCTTGTAAGAGCGACTCGAGTCCGGAGGGGAGCAGGAGGGACTGCTCAGCTGAGCCAAGCCCCCCTCAAGTCATTCACACCAGATCAAACCCAGGGGCACACTGGTAATAATGACGACGAGTAGGACGGCGAACGTGACGATATTAGGCACAATCCAGTTTAAGGGGAGGCGCGCTATGGAGTCCCGTCGATGCGACTTCAGCGCTTGCCTCGCTTTGTCCGATAATTAAAAGCGTTCGAGAGCGGCCAGCTCGTGTTTATTCAAGAGCGCGAGAGAGAAAAGACACCTGTCCCCTAAATCGTTACTTCCTTTCAGTGCTCTTCTCCTACGGGGTTTTTTCGGGCGAATATACCGAAGCACAACGCAGAATATAAATCTGGATGGGAACCGGGTAACGGGCTTGAGAGTTTTCCTCCCATTATTACGACCTATATATTTGAGGGCATACACAGATCCATGTGTTCCGATAAGATAAAGTAGAACTAATCTTTTTTTTAAAAAGAATGGTTTAATATTTTAAGAACGAAAGCGAAGCAGAACTAAGTAATTCCACAAACTCAATTATTTCGATGGGAAGGTCCTTCCAGAAGATAAGAGGTGGTGCCACTTATACATTTAGAAAAGGATAAAATATTCCCTGAAAAAAGCTTCATAAAGTGCTCAACCACACGTGCTTTTACTGATGCCAAAAAACATCATTACTTGCTCTCCTTTAGTGACTCGATTTTCCCCCCTCTTCGCGGCATGCTTGTAATTCACACCATGAAATTTCTCGAAAGGACAGTTAGCTGATTACTTGTGGGGAGATGACCTATATCTTCTTACAGATCTGCGTTTATCCTCCCTCTAAGTATTCAAGCAGCCGGACAAAGCCTAAGAGGAGCACTTCGAAAACGAACGCAGGCGAGGGTGCGATGCCTTCAAGGCAACGGGGGGACTTGAACGCCCGCGCGGAAAAGGCGCGAACCCGAGCAAAATCCCCCCCGGCGCATCCCCCTCCCCGGCCGCCCTCACGCCCGCGCGGCGCGGATTCCCCGTTTGAGCTTTGACATTTGTGCGAGCGCGTCTCCAACTTTTGCCGGACGGGTCTTCGGCGGCCGTCCAATCCAGAGGGCGCTTTCCTCCTCCCCTCCCCTCCCCTCCCCTCCCGCCGCTTTCGAGCCCCCCGGCGACTGGTTCTGCGAGGCCGAGGGGATAGGCCGGCAGGTGGCGAAGAGGTGGCCGTGGAGGAATGCCCACCTCCCCTTCTGGGATAAATAAGAGCCGCGGCGCGAACTCTCGGGATGGCATCCGGGCAGGGCGCGCCGGCTCTTCCATGGCAGGCTGAGCCGGGCACAGGGGAGAGGGGGACAAAGAGCCAGCCCAAGTGCGTGAAGCCCCCGTCCGCCGTCGGCAGAAGCGCCCCTGCTTCGTGATCCTCGTTTCTGCCTCGCTCGCTCTGTCCGGACAGAGGGTCGCGGGCATTTGGCTTGGCTGGGGATCGAGACCGCCGGCTTCCGAGGTGCCAAGGCGACTGCGGCTGGAGCCCCCGCTGCCCGTCCGCCCACGAGCCCCGCGCCGATCGCGGCGGTGGGAAGCGCAAGCCGAGCGCTCGCTCTCTCGCCCGATCCATTTCTGCCGCGCGCCCCGCGCCGCGCGCCCCGCCCGCGCCCCATGGACGTGTTAGGCCACATGGAGATCGCCGACGGCTCGCTCTGCTCCTTCTCGGCCGCCGACGACTTCTACGACGACCCCTGCTTCAACACGTCGGACATGCACTTCTTCGAGGACCTGGACCCGCGGCTGGTGCACGTGGGCGGCCTGCTCAAGGCGGACGAGCACGGCCGCCACCACCACAACCACGAGGACGAGCACATTCGCGCGCCCAGCGGGCACCACCAGGCCGGCCGCTGCCTGCTGTGGGCCTGCAAGGCCTGCAAGCGGAAGACCACCAACGCCGACCGCCGCAAGGCGGCCACCATGCGCGAGCGGCGGCGGCTCAGCAAGGTCAACGAGGCCTTCGAGACGCTCAAGCGCTGCACCTCCACCAACCCGAACCAGCGCCTGCCCAAAGTGGAAATCCTGCGCAACGCCATCCGCTACATCGAGAGCCTCCAGGCGCTGCTGCGCGAGCAGGAGGACGCCTACTACCCGGTGCTGGAGCACTACAGCGGCGACTCCGACGCCTCCAGCCCCCGCTCCAACTGCTCCGACGGCATGGTGAGTCTGAGGGCCCGCGCAAGCGCAGCAGCGGAGCGCTCGCCTTGCGTCGCGTCGCAGGGGGTCCTCAACCCCGTGCGCTTGGAGCCTGTGCCAGGAACGCTGGGTAGGGTGGCCTGCGCCTTTAGCAGCGGTACGAGTGGCAGACAGGCGACAGGCCGCTGTCCCCTGGGATGTGGTGGGAATACGCACATCTCTTGAATGGTCGAGTAGCCACCAAAGGTTCTGCAGGAGGCCTGCCTGAAAGAAGATGGCAGTTCTGGAACCTAGGATGGGGTTTCCCTGAATGCCTGGGTCTATGGAAGAAAAGTGGGAAGCCTCTCCTGTCTTTGGCCTTCAGTGCAACAGACCCCCAGAATCCATTCCCAGTGTTAGAAGGGCTGAGACAGCTGGCATATTATGTCATAAGGTATAGCCCTGGGATGACTGTGCTTCCATCACTTCTGAGTAATCACATCCCTCAGTAGGAATGGGGACTTCCAGGGCATCTTGGTCAGAGGGCCTCATTGCTAGCAGCCTACAAACTGGGCTCAGCTTTTTTCAAGAAATCTCAGGCTGCAACCCCATGTGTGTTTTGCTGGGAGGAAGCACCATGGAAAACACCAGGGCTTTTTTCCTTATGAGCAATCATGCAGTGCTGCTGGTCACTGCTGTTTTTAGTACTAGTGGTGAAGGGAAGGTATGTTTTCTAGAGTCTGATTCCCCAGAGAGAGGATGACTCTCTTTTTATCCTTGTACCAAGGAGAAGCCTGCTTTCTGTTGCCTTAGCTCTGACTTTAGCTGCAAAATTTTGTTCAGATGCGAGGAGGAAAAGGCACCTGAAACTCGGTCATTGGGAGTTCTCTTTGGGACTCAGGGCCCTAGGAAAGAGGAGGCCTTTTGATACACTTGGGGATGTGGCTGGGTATGAGGGGGAGATAGGAATACCCTACTACTCCCTCAGTGGAAAAAGGGAGCATTGCACTGTTCACCTACTAGTAGAGTAGATGGTTCTGGATGAACAATGGAATAGAAGCAATTTCCTACCACAGCTAAAATTGGACTCATTCAGGTGTGCACTTATTTAGGAATAAGATCTACTGCATTCAGTGAGATTTAATTCTGAGTAAGCAAGCATAGCATCAGGCCACATGTATTTCTGTTTATGAGCTACCACCTAGCATAAACTCACCCATCTGCATACACTGTACAGAATCAGACAAATACAATCTCAAATATTAAGAATAACACACTGGAATGGCAGCATCCGTGCACTAAAACTGGCCAAAGCTTAAACATCCAAGCTATGTCTCACTCTGTGATTTCGCTGCTACAGAATAACATGAGTGTCCTTCTGCCGCTCCCTCTGTCCTCTCAAGGTGAAGTGCCTTTGTAAAAACTTGATTCCTGGAAGAAGACATGATAGCCCTTTGGCCCACTGCAGTCGTAGTCCTCCTGTGGTTTCCTTATGCTTGGAAAGATCTTTTTTTTCCATATAAAAATGGTTCCTGTATAATTACTGAGAAAGCAAGTACACAAATTCCAGTGAATTGAGCTGGACTTTCTGACCTTTGCCTTTCTGAATCTTTATATCCCTTTCCTGCACAGCAATATATTTACAACGAAGTAAAGATGGCACTTACTACACTCTGTTGCTCCTCCCTCCCAAAGTGAGGTGCATCTGTATTTTTGTATACCCAGCAGAGATGACCTTAGACTATGTTAGTTCAAAACCAGTGTGAGGGGGAACATACTTCTTTACAGTTCGACCCAGAAATAAACTCTGTTGAATTCAATGGGACTTAGTCCCAGGTAAGCAAGTGTACACTGTAGGGTTGCAGCTTTAGGCAAGTGAGCCTAATCAAACTCACTGGTTTCACTTCTGAGTAGACACTTAGTTGGAGCTGTATCTTGCAGTGACAATCAAAACTATGAGGACCCTCTCTTGGTTTGCATACTGTGTGTTGTGGTGGAGCCTCATGCCAAAGCATATCTTTGTTGGGGGGAGAAAGCCAAGGATAGGTGGTGTCCACTTGCACAAGAGGCAGACATGGCAACATAGATATCCTGCAATAAGGATGGGGGCTCGGATAGAGGCTTGGACACAATGGGACACAACTCTAGTTTCATTGTATTCTATATCTGGATGAATGCTTGGAGTACGATAATAACATTCTTGCTCTTTTTAATGCAAATATGCTAACGTGACCAGAGTGCTGGCTATGAGCATGGCTTAGTCGGTTCAGCCCATTGGGTAGATGAAAGCATGTTGCCAGATCCCCACATAACTGGTGAGAGGCATTCTGGCACAGTGGTTAGTGTTGGACTGGACTCAGAATATGACCTGGGCTCCAGTCCCCACTTGGCTGGAACTGGCCTCTGGGTGTAAACTAACCTACTTCACAAAGTTGTTGTGAAGAGAGGATGGAAGGAGAAGTAAGGTGTAAGCTGCCTTGCATTCCTTGCAGGAGGGACAAAAAGGCAGGTTATAAATGTAATCAGTAAAAATAGTAAAATAAGCTACCTCAGAGAAATGCTGTCAGGGCACATGAGGTAGACATTAAATGAACAGGTATATATTATATAATGAAAGCTGCGATGCAAATATTAAATGCAATGTTGCCATAGCTGAAATCTGCTGCTGTGACAGGACGTTCTTCCCTATCCTCTTTCCTGCCTGAAACCTGCTCCAGAGGGTTTTCCACGCTCTGGAGCAGATTTTGAGGGTGTTGAGTGGCTGCAGTTTTGTCATCAGGGTGACAGCACTGATCCCACCCCATGAGAGGAACCTGCGCAGTTGCTGAGTTTTCTGTCAAAGCCAACAGCAAGACAAGGCGTGCTAATTACAAACAGACTTCAGCAGCATGTGGAAATATTTTAGGACCATTGTTGAAAAGTGTGAGGCATTGTGCTAATGTTTGATGGGGCATGTATCACCTTTAAAGCAACTCAGGATAACAGCACCTTTAAGGGGCTCAACAACCCTTGATAATTAAAAGCCAGAAGGTTATATTTGTGTTTCCTGCAGCCAATGCATAAAGTGCAGGCGACAGGTGTGCACATTTAACTGCTCATGTACACATGTGCACACCTGGTTGGCCTGATCATGTTTCTGCTCTAATGTCTTGTATTGTTGGCTTTTGTTTCCAGCTGGATTACAGTGGACCCCCTTGCAGTTCTCGTAGAAGGAACAGTTATGACAACAATTACTATACAGAAACACTCGCTGGTAAGTATCTGCCTTGGAAGAAAGAATAGATTATTCTGAGTTAAGGAATCTGAACATGCATACCCACACTGACATGCTTTGTGCGCGTTGTTATCTGTATGTGGGCTTTTTGAACCAAATATTTTGCATTTGGTTCATAACATATTACATAGTAGTCTCCTTCCTTCCGTCCTTCCTTCCGTCCGTCCTTCCTTCCTTCTTTGCATCTTCCCTATAAGTACACATTCTGCCTTTAGTATTGAAGGCAGAATGTGCAGTTAAACTATTAAACTTAAATTATTATCAAAATTAGTAACTGGCAACTCTTAAATCTGGCTTTAAATTGTAAAATTATTTAGCTAGGTTCTCCTAGTTTATGTGGCATTAATTTCCACGGAACTGACTGCTTCTCATGAGACCGGTTGATAAATGCTGCAGTGCAGAAGACAGTTATCTGTGAGAAAGCCCTCATGGATTGCTCTTTCAGATAGCCCTGTGTGTGTGTGTGAGAGAGAGAGAGAGAGGGTGGGGGGAGAGAGAGATCCTATGAAAGAACAGCTTCTTCCTGACTGCTCGTGCTGCTGAGACTCACTGATCTCCTTGTCCTTAGATTCAAAGCAAGGAAAGAGTTCAGTGGTTTCCAGCTTAGATTGCTTGTCAAGCATCGTGGAGAGGATTTCAACCGACAGCACGGCCTGCTCCACCCTGCCCACGGTGGACAGTGGAAACGAGGGGAGTCCCTGCTCACTCCACGAAGGGGCGAGCCTGAGTGACACTGGTGCCCAAATCGCCTCCCCGGCCGGCTGCACTCAGCTCTCTCAGGACACTGCCAGCAACGGTGCCAGCAACCCCATCTACCAAGTGCTATAAACTACAGCACTGAGAACGTGCTGAGGTCGCCAGCAAGTATCACTCAACTCTGCCTTCCAAAGACCGAAAAAACCTCCCAATATTTTGGGTGTTTTTTGTTTTGTTTTGTTTTTATCAGTTTTCATACGTATCTAATAATTCCTTTCAATTATATATATGTGTATATATTTTTCCAAGCTTGTATTACGTCAAAGTACACTTATTTATTGGTTATAAACAAAAGCTATTTAATTTGTATATAAAGGAAGCTTAGAATTGTGTACCATGAAATGGCCAATGTTTAATCTTTGCTTTCCACAGACTGGGAGGACCTTATCTTGGAATGTGTTCTCCAATCCTGTAAAAAAAAAGAAAAGAAAAGAAAAATCTTTTGTCAAACCTGCACACAGGCTGTTTAGCACCCACTGATTTCAGTATGATCTGAGCAGCTGTAGGGATGTTCAGGGTTGCAGTATTTTTTGGATATTCCCCTCTCACAGAGACATCCACAAATACGCAGAAAAGGTTGTGGACCATTTAAAAGTACTTATTTTGTATACTTGTAAATAAGAGTTGCTTTGCAAAAAAAGGGAAAAAAGGAAAATAAAAAAGATTCCACTGAAACAACAAAACATTTACATATTTAATGTTGCCTGGTTTGTCGTGCCAAACTTTAACTTTATATATTTATACATTGTGGATGCTGAGAATGTTTTCAACAGTATTCTAAATAAAGATCTTTATTTATAAAATCTTGGGAGTTTTCTGTGTTTGGGCGGGGATTTCATTGTTGCTTTCAGTACAATAGCAGCAAATATTTTTCCTTCATTTTGTCATGTTATATTTAACTTTCTATGCATTTCATGAACTGTATTCCTACACAGCCAAAGTGCAGGTGGGAGAAAAGGCATAATGCATATTTCAGGGTTTTTATTACAGCCAGTCAGCAGTCAGAACACAGATGCTGTGGGGTTGTGTCAAAAAAAAATGGCTTGCCTATTCTACTGCATGACTGGCAGTGGTAAACCCTTCCAAACTCCTTCAGACAATCCTTCTACTCACCTGCAGCCCAAATCAGGGATGGACTTATTGCTAAGGGCAGTGCACCAGAATAATTGCCGATATATATATATATAAAGTGACTTCATCCTATTTTTAACTGGCACACCTGAATTGCAACTTAATAATATATTGTAAAAAGTTCTAAATGTACATTTATCTTTGCAAGCATAAAAAGACATATTTTGGATAGTTTTTGGATGCACAATCAATTCCCACCTTTTAAACAATATCACTTATAAAGTGCAAGAGGCCACTCCATTAACTTCTGGGAGGGCAAGACTGGTATCTGAACTATTCCAAAGCCGAACTTAGCTCTCGGTTTCCTAGTGTACATTTTCAAATAAGTCCATTCTAATCAAGACAAAAATCTTCAAACATTGAATATTTGCCAAAATTTCCATTTTCACCACTCATTTTTTAAATATGAATTTTAAAATTCAAGCTGTGCATTGAACAAGGAATGAACAAGGAAAGTTAAGGGTTTTCAGATTAATTGGTATCTCTTGCTTTTGTTTGACATACAAGCTATCAGATATTGTGAAAAAATGTGCCAATTTGTCAGTTGCAGCCAAACACCATTCTGAAGTCAAATATTGTAGCTATGAATTACAGATCTGGTGCTTTTGTAAAACAAACAAACAAACACTGCATATTTGGGAACAGGTAGAGGGCACTGAAAGTTGACCTTGTGAAAAGACATTAAGTTGTGGGAATAATCTGTCCCCAGTATATGAGCCTGTCTGCATTAACTTAAATAAATCTGTCTCTTTTAATCACTGTTTGAATTTGCAACCCAGGATAATCTGGCTTCTTTTTGGCCCAGTTTAGTTATACTTGATAGTATGATGGTAGTGGCATGAGGATTTCACTGAGGTGATGGAAAATTTTTGCTCTGGCAGATTGGATATTGACCTATGTGTATAGGTAAATTTAAGTTTGCCATCAGAACCAGGTAGGTATGTAGCCGTACATACATTCACAAACTCAATGGATTTTATATTCTTGGATTAGGGTTGTATGGAAGTCTGTTTTTCTAGATAACACTGCAGATGTTCATTCTATAAAAGAAAGTGACTATAAATTTATGCATTATTGGTACCTAATTTCATGGTGAATGGCAATGGTTTATTCCAATAATATCAATACTGGTTGGAAATATAATACAACTGGTACAGACTTCATGCATCTGAAATACCAGTGTGATATAGGAAACAAAAGAATCCAAAAGGGTCCATAAAAACCAACAGGAAAATGATAGGCTAACATTTCCAGTGAAACCCATCATATATTAGATTATCTGCAATCCACTCAGTACATATGCGTTTAGTAAGACATATGCTAAATGCTGCAAAAATTAATGCTTCTGAATGTAAGTGTTAATAGACAAACTATTTTATAGAGTGGTGGCTCACATCAATGAAAGAACTGGGGCACAGAGCTTGGGCTCATCAGCTAAGCGTGCGATCCTATGCACGTTTAGACAGAAAAAAATCCTACAAGTTTCCATATTCCCCAGGCATGCTGGCTGGGAAAAGCTGGGAGTAGTAAGGCTTTTTCTGTCCAAAATGCATTTTAAATGAGAAGATAGACAAGGAAAAGGGAGTGGAGAAAAAAGTAGAAGAGAGGGATCCATTTGCTAATGGCAGAACAAAGCAGGTTGTGACTAGGCTGAATTTCCCTTGCTGGGGGACTTGCGGGGACAGCAATACGGCAACCGAAACAGCAGCCCTGTTGCTCTGGCTGCTTCTCACTTCTCTCTGCAGAGGCAGCAGACAGTAGAGTCAATGTTCCTCCTGGTCGGGTGGGAGGGTCCAAGCTCCTGCAGCCGCTCCTTCTCTGCCAAGTGGATTGGGCAGACTGGTCTTCCCTTGCCAGGAGGCTCTTCCTTGAAGGTACAGATGATGACCAAGGACTCTTGGTGAGGCCAGAGTATGTGCTCCTTCAGCCCTGGGGCAGCTCAAGCGGCATGGAATTCTGTACTGATGGCAAAACATGTTCTCCTTTCTGAAATAGCCTGCAACCTCAGGAACCTTTGAAAGATGTTGGACTCCTTTGGTTTTATTTATGAGCAGACATGAAAAGACGGACATTGATTTGCATATGATTTTTCATGCTGTCATACATACACCTTCCTTCTTGTTCAGAGCAAAAGGTGTCCTTTCCTATTGCCAGTTGTGTGTGGACTTGCATAAATAACAGATGCGTTTTGTATTTTTGTAACCAAGGGAATGATTTCAGGGCCAGCTGACATGCTATGGTTTTCCTGGTTTTGTACCAGAGTGACACAGATTGGACAGACTCTGCACAGCTGTCATTGCCAGGCTGGTTTCAGCATGCTAAATCTTACCAACCCACTCACACTGCACTTCACATGTTATAGTAAACTTGTATTTCCCAGTGCAGGGAAATTCTTTCTTTGTTGGGATATTGTGCAAAGTGGCTATAAATGGTGGAAAAGGCTTGATTCACAACTGCACTGGTTTTCTTTTATTCTGATACTTGCAGAAAGCAGATGAAATGACTTGCCTGCATGAAGCTAGGGCCCTACAGTTCTTTGTCAGAATATTTGTGTTCGACAATGAACACCCTGTTCCGCAAGTATTCCAGGATATTAAATTTCAATGATTTATTTTAGCAACCTAACTTTCCACAGGCCAGTTCTAATATTACAACAGAGAGCATGCATTTAACACATCCTTAAATAGACATGTTAAAACTCTCTCACACGGAGTAATGGAGGCAGCTTCATATGTGACTTCTTTGCACACAAAGGAAAAGTGTGTACAGTGTCATGTAACAATGTTAGGTCATTATCGTGGGCAAAGCTTCAGGCATGCAAACATGCAACTCTAGCCAAAGGATGGAAGGCAAAAAGCATGGCCAATTCTGCTGTGCCTGGACAGAGTTCCAGCAGAATCCTCCCAGATCCTTGCTACAGGTAGGCGGAGGGCACAATCCTGAGCATATTTAGACAGAAATAAAGCCCTACAACTTCCGGCATGGCTGGCTGGGGATGCTGGAATTCATGGATTTTCTGCTGTCTAAGCTTGCACAGGATTGTGCCCTGGCATGCATTACAAACAGAAAATCAAAATAATAAGCCCAGTGGGTAAGTTCATCTCAGGCGGTGCTGCAGAAGCTGACTGTTTTGATATGTCTAGATCCAGGTACTGCTGATGACAATTTCGACAATTTTCCCAAGCCAGTTGCATTTTGTGCTTTATTTTAATTGCTGCAAGCAACTTCAGAAGCCAAGGTTTAAATATAATTCATCAACCCACCAACTAAGCAAACCATCAGAGGGAATTATGGTCAGGAGCCATTAGAACGGAGTTTTTCTGAACGACATAGAAAAGGGTTTTTAGCCGGTTTCCCCAACATGGTGCCCTCCAGATGAGTAGGACTGCAACTCCCATAGTTTCCAGACAGCACTGGAATTGCAACGCAACAGGTTGTGAAAGACGGTTCTAAGCAAAGGCCTAGGTCTGAGGGAGGATTTAGCAGCACATGTCAATCAGGAAGGCTAGTTTACCTTTCTAATTCCTTGGTGGGACATTCTCATCATGCTGTGGAAACTTCCTTTGCAAACAGAACAGAAACAGTAAGAAAATCATGATGAGGTCGTAGACTGAATGCACTGTAGGAGTGCTGTACTTGGGTGGGCAGTTGTGGATCAGGGGGCAGTTCTTCAGAAGTTGATTTGGACCCAGAGCCTCCTAAAGAAGGCTTGTGCCGTCCTACTGAAATACCCTGGGATTGGTTAAAACCAGGCGCACTGAATGCAAGAGTTGCCTGATTAAAACATCTAGAGAAACATGGACTGGAAATCCCATGCATAAAACCCAAATTAGTTTTCCTACAGCTCTTGTATGAGGAGGTACTTATTCCAACAAAGAATATAATCTTAGATCGTTTTTATTGTTGTATGTCATCTGGCAGAGCAATCTGATGAGGAGAGAAGATGGTATCCACAGCAGAAACAGCTGTGGCAGGAACAACCCCTGCGGGCAGAGATGGGTCAGTGTCAAGCAGTCGCTGGGCTGCAGCGCATTTCTTCGTATGACTTTAAAAAACATTTTTTAGTCTGGGGACAGTTTCTTGGGCATGTGTCCAGTTACAGATGCTCATGCGATTTTATTTACTTGGAATATATATTATTATCCTTTTCTACCCCAAAAATGGCCACAGTTCCAAGTGAATTTGTACGGTTTAAATGAATTTAGAATGAGAACTGCACATGCTCAGAGTATTTCTTTTTTTCATTGTGTCTTTTAGAAGGCAAGCCTGGTAAGGACTGTCTGGCTTTTATTGCTCTTACACAAGCCCTGCTGGAGCCTGACTGGCTGAAGTGTGGCATTAATGCTTTGTTTCTTTAACTTATTAGGAAGGTGGAAGCAGTCCTGAAATAAATTCCCTCTTCCCTCTTCATTCCTTTTTCCATGTGTGTCATCATGCATGAGGGGTCTTCAAAAAGTTTCTGCACTTTTATATTTTATATTTTCTAAATATACTTTTTACATATTTTTGCTGATGGCATTAAAAAGTTGGTACAATGCTGGGAAAAATGCATTGCAAAGGAAGGCGACTGTAGAAAAGTGAAGTAATTTGTTTTTGAAATTCTTAAAAAATAGAGTTAAATAAGGTATGGAAACTTTTTGAAGACCCCTTTGGAGAGTATAAACCCACAGGCAGAGACCGCCTTTTTTTACCGATTGTGAAGCATTCGTACATAAGACGTGTATCATGCACTTGTCCTTCCTCAGCCATGGTAGTTTGTGGAGGTTTTAAATGGCGTCATCATCTTCCAGGGTCCTTCACATTCTTGGAAACCCTTTGAGCATTTGTTTGCTTTATTCTCTCGCTAACAAGGAATGTCTTATATATCAGCAAATGGCTGCATGAAACCTTTGTATCCACTGCACCACAGTGTCACCTAGTGATTGTGTGATGGAACATGCAGGAAGGCAGAGAAAATAGGGAAAAATTCATCTGGAAAAAATGCGTACAGGACTTTTGCCAGGTTTATCAGATTCTGATCTGATAAAGAATCCAAAAGCAGAAGCTGCAGTAAAGTGGCAGGTTAAAAGTGTCATTTAAAAAAACCCTATAGGCAAGTTACCCTGGAAGTCTTTTTTGCATAGGAGGGTGGGATGCAAATAATTAAAAAAAAGTAAAGCCTGGAAGGCCAAGGTGGGGAGGTAAAGAGCAATGTCAACTTCACTGCTGAAGTGATACCCTTGGCCATCTAACCCAACTGCTGGCTTTCTCCAGTGTTTCAGGTCATTTTTCTAGCCTTGCCAGGAAATACCAGATTAAACCTCAGGCCTTCTGCATTTAAAGCAAAATGCACGGACAGTTACCAGTGGCTCCCAGTGCCTTATAGGCACCAAGTGGGAGGCAATTGGCAACTCAGATCCTGCTCACAATATTTTAATGAGTCACTTCTGAATAATTGCCTAAGTGTTTTAAACGGAGTAGGAGAGATTAGTCAACTTTAGAAACTGTAAGGGTGCTCAGCGCTTTCCTGGGAATAGATTTAGCAGAGGATTTATCCTCACATTCCTCCCCAAAGGTCAGGAATGCTGTCATATTCCGTATGAATATGAGTTACGCTCAAGCCAGAGCAGGGCTTTACATAAGCCTCGGCAGATGATCCTGGTGTTGCTGAAATGTAGTGCCAGTGGACAAGCGAATGACAAACAGTAGTTACCGTGGTGTGCTATTTTGAGCAGAGTGTATCAGAAAATCTGAAAGCCCATAAAGCCCTTTATGAGTAGAGCAGATTGTTGCCCAGAACACTCATGCCCATTTATTTATGTCTGGGCAAGTGTGCCACAAGGCAAATCTGAAGCATGACGTGGTGCGGCTCTAATGCGCGCCACTCGGAATACACACGGCCTGCCCTGCCTTCCAGCCTTGGGGCGGTGGGTGCTCCCGGTTTACAAGCGCAGGGACGTTGGTGGTGCCAGAGGCAGAGATGGCCAGCAGGGGCCCTTCTCTGGACCTGCTGATTGGCCAGCTGCATCTAAGGTCTTTTTCTACTCCAGCTGCCCATCAGAAGCGATTATATTGTGAGCCACTCAGAGAGCCTGGATATGGGCTATAACAGCAGCATATAAATTCATTAAATAAATGGCAAATGGTTTCTAATCCACCTGCCCATCAGAAGCAATTATATTGAGGGCCGCACAAAGGGCCCGGATATGGGCTATCATAGTGGCATATAAATTCACTAAATAAATGGCTAAATAACTGTAACAAAGGGTGACTGTGCTTCTGATGGGCTGGTTTGTGCTTTACTTTCCTCCTTCTCAGTTTTTCCTTTCTGTTGTGTCCTTTGCAATATAAGCCTGAAAGTGGAGACTGTCTTATGTAAGCTACTCTGGGAGCCCGATTGACTGAAGTGTGGAGTGAAATGCCCAAAAGGATAAGCAAACAAGGAGCCCATTAGAGAGGTGGGTAGAAGCATCAGGCCATTCTGCTCCTACCAAAAATGGCTCCATGCCACTTGGGCCCTAAATATTCTAGTCCAGAGTTATTATGCACATTCTGCCTTCCAGGAGATGTTTGGCACCTGATGTAAAAGTCAAAAGGATCCCCCAGTTTATGATGCTCAGGGATAGTGGCTGGATGCAGGGAAGTGGCATCATCCCTGGCATCTGGCACCATTTCATGGTTTGTCATGGTAAAGCCCAACCCCTGCCCCACTTTTTTGTTTTTTTGGTATAGAGTAAAACAGCCTTCCCCAACCTGATGCCCTCCCAATGGGTTGGACATATGATGATCTAGAAGTTGTTGTTGTTAGTCGCAAAGTCGTGTCCGACCCATCGCGACCCCATGGACAACATTCCTCCAGGCCCTCCTGTCCTCCACCAGCCCTCGGAGTCCACCCAAGCTCACACCAACTGCCTCAGTGACTCTATCTGGCCACCTCACCCTCTGCCGTCCCCTTCTTCTTTTGCCATCTATTCTTCCCAGCAAATTTTCCGATGACATCAAATTATTTACAGTAATTAAAACAGAAAGAGATTGTATGGAGCCCCTAAAGGATTTGTTTGGAGTAAGAGAGAGGGTGTCAAAATGGCAAGTGCCATTCAGTGTAAGCAAGTGTGAAGCGATGAGCATTGTGGCAAAGAAATCCCAAGTTGGGCCACCTCCCAGTGGCCCACTCCTCAGAAAGCCCCTCAAGGTGCCATATTGAGGGGAAGGTGAGTGGAGGCTGGCAGGGGAAAGGAAGTGGCAGCCAGTCATGGTACCTGCAGCTGTGCTGGCAACGTGGCTAGTATGTTTTGTGCATTGAAAGCCACCTAGGAAGGCCTCGGCAATGATAGGCGGCCTATAAATACATGCAAATAAATAATGAATGAATGAATAATACTGCACTTTGCTACAGCAGGATGACCAAACCTTTTTCTGCCTGAAAGCCACATCCAATTTCAGAGCAGCTCTAGGGAAGTACATCCCAGTGGTGGGAGAGCTGAAGGTGAAAGGAGTGGCACCAAAGGCGAAAAAGGTGGTGTCAAGTGCAAACAGTACCAGCAAATTTTAACCTGATGCTCTTGCTGCCAGGAGAAGTAATGTGAGGAACTACCTCTCTCTGCAAATGGTGGAAAAACCATCCGTGACAGAGGGAAAGGGGGTGGGGCCAGGGGAAGGGGAGTGGTGAATCGGGGAATCCTGGAAGGCCAACTAAGGGCTCCAGGTGGGCCCTGAGGTTCCCTGTGCTAAAACTAATGAACTTTTGTGGGGTTCGGGTGCCTACATGGGGGACTACTAGGAAATGCAGGTATGCTGTCTTCCTAGAGTTCTTTTGGGAAAAAGTTGAAGCAAATACATTAAAATTAAATAAATGAATTAGAAGGTGGAACTCATATTGCTTTCACAGAAGATGGGTTACCTGCCTGAAAATCATAGGAAATTCCAATGAGTGAATCTCATGTGCCGTTGACAATATACTGTGAGCTCAAGTTTGTTTTGCAAAACTTGTGGTAGCTCCTAAAATGCTTGTGTTGGTGTGTACATTGAGGACACATAATAAACTGCAGATGCAACTTAAAGTGGTTTCATGCAGCAAATGCCATCCTAAAATTGTAGTAAAGAAAAAAATAAGTGATCAGTACAGCACAACGGAACATGACTTCTCACACAACTACAGAAGCTGTACAATTCTGCCATCTGCAGAGTAAAATGTGAACTGGATCTAGGTTGGAATGCCTTGTCTAACATTCGAAAGGGCAATCCAGTGTGGTCAACAATAAGAACTTGGGGCTATTAGTGGGTGAATAGCGAGTTCTTGGCTTTGCAGGGGGCAGGAAAGAATGGTGGGGGTTATATGGGATTGCTGCTCCTTCCTCCCTGGGCAAGCAGGCCAGACACAGGACTTTCCTATACACAAACTGTTTGCACAAGCAGCACTGAACATCCAACATGAGATGTCACCAAATCATGCTGTCCATGGGTAGTTGAATCATAGGTTGGAATTACATGCAAATTCTGCTCTATGGTTAACCTATGGATTGTTATCTACAAACAACCCAAAGTTCTCAACCCAACCACAGATCGTTATGGTTGAGAAAGTTAAACTATACTCTGCAGGCTCACATAACGGCAACCCATGATTCAATGACAACCCACAACTCAATGACAGTCTGGGTTGGCATTATATAGGAACCAGACCATTATGTTTGCATAATCAGTGTTTGTACTGATCATGATGTGGCTGCCCGCCATAAATCCAGTTGCTCCAACTATTCCAAATGAAGTTAAACTTAAAGGGGCTACTCTGAGCAACTGGGTTTAGGGTCTTGGTCTAAATATCAGTGGCGCAGTAAGGTGGGGGTTGTCCTATCTCCAAAAGGGTATCAAAGAACCAGAGAAGGTACAAAAAGGCCTATTACAATGTTACCGCTGCTGGTGAAACATATTCCATATAAAGGAAGATTTAAGAAGAAAAATGAGCATAGAGGAGCACGATTAAAGTTTAAGTACCTGTGAACTGCATGGACTGGGATACAGAAGAGGAACTGGAAATACCTCAGTAGGCAATGCCAGTAATCAGGCATGATGGGAATTGTAGTCCAAAGAGATTTGATGGGCTATTAGCTCCCCAGTCTGGGACTGGGAAATATTTTTCCCTTCTGTATGAGAGTACTAGAACTTAAAATGTCACAATAAAACAATGTATTGTAGTCATTTTCTGAAGCACTACCATGTATAGACACTCTATAAAAGCAAAGAAAAGTGGGGCAAAATATGCACAAATAGTCTCTGTAGGTTGGAAAGCACTTGACACAGTAGGTTGGAAAGCACTTCCAGGCACAGAAATGAAACAGGTCTGTCACTATGTGCAGCTAGGATGGGAGTCAGCCTGGAAACCACATGAGTGCTGCTGTGTGGTGTTGGAAGGGGAGTGGAACTTGTGGAACAGGTGGAACAAAATAAATCCAGCGCACAAAATTTGCTAGCAGAGCATTGGACCAACTCTACCCTTCGGTGTGCATGGCAACAATTGCCAGCTGGGTACTTGCGACAGGAAATGGCAGCTGTGTTGTATGTCTTGATTGGTTTCGCGCACAATGCATTGAGGCTGCTGATAACTGTGCTATGCATGGCAGGAAGAGCACAAGCAAAGGTTGCTTCTGTGTTTCTCTTGCTATGCAAAATGCGGAGATGGACACTTTTGGCACCACCAGGTTCCTTCATGTGCCTGTCTCCTCCCTCCCTCTCTCCCAAAAGCCCAGCTAAACATTTTTCTGAAAATTGAATAATAGGTTCAGATATTTGAACATTCATTAAGCAGCTCTGAATGGGGTAGGAAGACTTTAGGCTCATGGGATCTCTTTTTGTTTTCTTTTTACTAGGGCCCCAGGATGTGCCACTTGGAGCCTGGTACAGAACGCAGGTAGACAGGTAGAATGAACATATTCTACGTGGAATTTGAGTTTCACAGCAGAATGGAGTGCGCACAAAAAATCCTCTTATGCTTTCTTCATTTCAACAGTATAATTTTAGATGGTGGAAGCTTAGATGTTGTTGCTTATTAGCTAATTCAGAGTCAGAAGTCTTTGTTACTCTACCTGGAAAACAACATACTTTCTACATACTCCTGAGCTTAAGCACACAGACTTGTACTGTCAAGAACAAACATTAGATGGCAATCTTTGCACAAAATTGAGACTGTCACAGTCCTTTTTGAAAGGACTTTATGCAAATACATTATACCAAGCAATCACTCTGAGTAAGCAAACCAAGTGCTCATGAATTTTCTTTCTGGGTTGTTAAGGAGTTATAGTTGGGGAAATACCAACTATTGCCAAAAGCCATTCCTCCTCAGCAGATCAGTTTCCTCGAAAACTATGCAGTCACCTTTGCCTTTTAAGTTACAGGCTTATGTGCAAAAGCACACGTTCTCTTTGGAGGTGCTTCTGTAAAACTGATTTTTTTGTAAGAGTGGCTATAATCTTCCACTGCCAACATTATACTGCTTGATAATTTCCCACTGTTCGGTCAGGGAAGGTTTATTTTCCTAGATATCCACACTGATGTCCTATATTGCTGACCCAGTGCAGGTGAGGCCCCTGTATATGCCAAGAGATTGTTCAATATTACAATATATACATATGTCGAATGAAGCTAAGTGTTTACATTTTGAAATCCCAATTAGCCCAGTGGGATTTGTTTCAGCTTCCAGGCACTCTCCAGGAAATTCTCAGCAGGGCTGGAGGCTTTTTCACTGCCTATCCAGTGGGGAAGGGGGAAGGGGGGAGGCAGAGAGAGAGAAAAGGCCTGCCATGGAAGCCGGAGTGGGTAGCACATGTTCAGGGTTAACATACACATTCATGCACACGCATGGTTAGCAAAGACAGAGAAAGGAGCACTCTGAACATATGTGACTGGCCCTCTACATCATTACAGCAGGCAATCTGTGGTGGAGGTCACCTTCTGAAACTTCTAAACGTGCCCTTGGCCCTAGCAGTGCTGGAGATCCCTCCCCAGCGGATGAGCTGCTGCATGGCCAATGCCTCCACATGCATCCTCTACATGGACATTGTACCTTTGGCGGTGCAGAGGTCAAACAGCCCACTGGCTGGGAGGTGACAATGGCGTTGGTACTGAACCAGTCGACCAAATGGCTGACGTGTGCTGCTAAGGATTTGAAACTGGTTTGGTCCGCTTGACTAATTCCGTTGAGAAGTACCATCCAGAGAACGCCACACTACAACTAGGCTAGCCTTATCCAGACCTGTTTATTCCTTGAGGGTTGTAATATTCACAGTCATTGCTTTCTATGTCTGAATGGACCATTACACACAGAACTTGCATGGCATATTGTTTTTCAAAAGAGTCAGTTCACACAATCATCTACTATCTTCAATTATACAGTATTCAAGTGCAGAAAAAAACCAAACAATGCCCGTACATGTAAACAAACTCTAGACTACATACAGTTTTCTTTATGCTGTGAATGGGCAAAAGGGATGTTGGAAAGTTCCCACCACGACAGTTGTGAAGTCAGCATGGAAGTGTTTCTGCAGCACCAGGACTTCCTCATTTGTAGAGGGAAATTGCTTCTGGCCTCCTTGACTTCAGATTCTTTTTGCAGGTCGGTTGTACTGGCTGGGAGACAAGCAAAGCAGGGAAAAATCTGCTCCAAGTGCAATCCTATGCAGGTTTGGCTGGCTGGGATATGCAGGGAGTTGCAAAATTTTGTCTAAATAAGCCTGCGATTGTACCCTAAAATGCATTAAAATCTACAAATCAGCAGATTCTTCTGGAAACATTTTTCCCCCTCCAAGTCATTTTTTCACATTCCATTTTTTGTACTATACAAAATGAGTTTCTTTCTCTCCAATCATCACATAATGGAAAGGCTAGAACCTGTAATTACTGTGAGAGCTGCTTTGGCCAAGAAATTCCAAAGTGGAACAGCCCTTGGAAAGCCAGAGAACAGTGGGAAGGCTTCGATGCATCTTTGCTTCCCAGTTCCTCTTGGCTCTACTACCAGAAAGCAGTGAGGAAAACCTGGCCGTAATGGCTCAGACAGATCTGGGTCAGGGTTATTTTCTCTGAGAGGTGCCAAGGCCCAACCATTCAGTGGCCAAGTGGCACTCGGAACACCTGAAGATGGGAAGAGAGGCAGATGGTAACCGTTGTCTGTTCCATGGGACATCCTCCAGTTGGATGCTAGTACCAATGTAAATTGTGTCGAGTGTTAAGTCATAGCACGAGGGACCTTATGTTGCAGCATAAGGGCTTTCTAGCACAATGCCAATCGCATTAGCCAGCATAGCAGGTTTTCAGCAGAATTTCACCCTGCCAGTTAATGCTGCTGATGTTGTGCGAGGAGTTCCAGCACAGCTTAATTTATGTTAGCGCTAGTTCCCCGTTGCATGCTGCCCATTGTAAGCGGACTTGTGAATGCCACTGAGTAATTAGTGCTTCTGAGTAATTTATTTCATGGGTATGGTGTCCAGTCATTCCTGAATCTTTCTGAATATGTCAGTTGTGAGAGCAGAGAAACACTGATATAAAAATACAGTGAATATGTGGGATTACTTTATCTTCAATCTGTCACTGATCTTAGAAGGCTACATGGTAAGTATATGTGTGTGTGTGTTGGATATCTTCTCCTCCAAGAATCCAAACTGCAGTAATAAGTAGATTAGCTAGATCAGCTCCTCCACAAGGAAGCTGTAAACCATCTTGTTTTCTTCCTCAGTTAGCTGGTCTATGTGATCTGGCTACCCTTGTGTTTCTAAATAAACAAACAGAGTAATGAAGTGAGTATATATGAATAAATGCATGGTGACTCAGCTTTACTTCCCTCTTTTGAAACACAATCTGTTAAGTAATTGTTAAGTGGTGAACGTATCTTGCCTGTATCTTGAGCAAGTACATCAAAAGAAGGATAAAGCAAAACCAACACCAAAACAATGGGGTTCTCTAGAAAAACATGCACAGATTTAGGGATCGTCTCTGCTTTATAACATGATACCCATGAAATTATTCAGTTTCTTAAGGAGGGGAAGAAGAAGTACAAGGAGGCTAAGAACATAAGTTGCATGAGTCAGTGCAGGATGGAGTATCACCAAAGCACACAGTGCTAGGCTGGTGTGTGGGGCCCTAAAGGGACCATCCAAGAGCTTAGAAGCTTGAGGCCATCACTGCTTTTGGCCCCAGAACTGGCCCTAGCGGAAGACAAGTCTCCCTTGGAAGTTCTGCAGCAGGTGGGTAAGGATGAATCAATGGCAAATAAATCTGATAGAGGAGTTCATGCAGAAAGAGATTCTTGAAGCTGAACATAAGGCCGCTTCTGCTCTGAAAAATCAATCTGTTGGAGACGACACCAAGACTAGGAGAGAAATGGCAAAACAGGCAAACTACTTTCACTGCTGATCATTCTCTCTCTCTCTCTCTCTCTCTCTCTCTCTCTCTCTCTCTCTCTCTCTCTCTGTGTGTGTGTGTGTGTGAGAGAGAGGGGGGGGGGGGCAAGCCAGTCTTTGGACAAGAATACACAGAATAAACTGAGATCATTTTGCATAGGAATTGCATTTCTGTGAGGGGCAAAGGAGCCCCCAAAAGAATTCTGGGCCTTGTTGCAGTGCTAGAATTCACAAAGGGATTCAGTACCATGATCATTATGTGGTATGGAACTAGTTTGTGGTAGTGGCGTGAAGTTAAAAAAATGTAGCCTAATTCTCCCCCCCCCGCCCCCTCCCTGGCCACCACACAAACACACACACACACACACACACACACACAGGAGGCAAACTTCCAGCTGCTTTCTATAAAACTTGCTTGAATCCTGAAATGGTGTCCTTGTTGGTGTCTACTGTTTCCTGGGGGACAGTCAGATCCGTGCCTGCAAATAGGAAACAAGACATTAAGAAAGCTGAATCAAAGGCCAAGCAGAATATAGTAAAGTAATATGTGTCCAGTCATTCAGATGTATTAATCCCCCCACCCTAGACAAGGAAGAATCTATCCCTATAGCCTGTATATGTGACTACACAGTGAATATACCTATGAGAACATTCCATTTAAAAATAACCTTTATATTGTATGCCTATATATATTTAGGCTAGACCAGGCTTCCCCAACCTTGTGCCTTTCAGACATGTTTGGACCGCAACACCCAGAATTCCCAGTCAATTCTGGGAGTTGCAGTCCAAATGCCTCTGAAGGCCTCCAGGCTGGGCAAGGCTGGACTAAACAAAAAAAGTCCTACAATTCTCAGCATTCCCTGCAGGGAGTTGTTGGACTTTTTCTGTCTAAACATGCATAGGACTGAGCCTCTAATTCTACCATGAATAGGTTACCTTTTTGCAATAGCAACCTCCTTAGAGGGCCATCTTGGAAAAATAAGGACAAAATAAGTTTTGGTCAACAGAACATTGAGTAGAGTGACACTAACCACTGGCACACAGCTTCTTGAATGGAACATGCATCCTGCCAAGAAAGAGATAAGTGAATGTTTTAACAGTGGAATGTAGGCAGTCCAAGAATTACCATTTCATTAAAGAGCTTTCAGTGGTAAGAAGCATGTGGATTTTTGCAGCAGAGAAGTCGCTTGTAGGTTTCTTCTAAAAGAAAGGACCCCAGGTCACCATCTCCAAAGCTTGTTCATTTCTGTCTAATCCCCCTTCCGAGGACTGGGTTTTATCCTTGGAAAAAGCTTTGATGTGAAGGATGATCCACTCTCGGACATGGCTGAAGTTAAGTGTGGGTGCCTGCTGGAGATAACTGGTTACTTCTAAGCACAGTTTAACCACAGTTTTATGTCAACTGACAGAAAGGTAAAGATGCTTAAAGGGTGGAATATCCACAGAAAGAAAGAGTGAGAGAGAAAGAGAGAGAGTGAGAGATGCATTCAGAACCAGGTTAAGAGTAGGGGAAGTGTCCTAGTGGTTCAATAGACACCGGCCCCTGGATGTTTGGATAACAGTTCCCCTCTGCCCCAGCCAACATGACCAATGGTCAGGAGTGGGCAGCTTGATGGTGGCTGTAGTCCATCTAGAGAGCACATGGTTGGATAAGTCTGGTCTACTGCATCAGTCTGAAAAATAGGCAGCCTGACATCATATGCAAAGTAAAACTATTCTGCTTCTCAGGTTGCAGGTGCTTTCAAGATTTCAAATTTCTCCACTCTATGAAAGCTGGCCAGGCTAAGGAGGAAACTGTAAGAATCAGAAAAATTTAAGGATATTCTTAAATTTCAGTGCCATCAGTGAAGGAATCTCACTCATACTAATCTGGTATTGATAAAGGGATGCTCCAAAAAAGAAATAGGATGCGTTCATGTTGCAAAGTCAGGTAGCCAATGTGGCTAGGAGCATCTCAGTCCATCCAGGTGCTTTGGTCACTGATATCATCAACAGCAAGTGATATTTGGAAAAGGACACAGCTCAGTACCAAGAGCATCATTTGTAGAAGATCCCAAGTGCAATGCCGGCATCTCAAGGAAGGAGGGGGAAAGGCCCCACTCTCAGCCCTGGGGAGCTGTCACCAGTCCATCAATGGGGATGGTCCATCCCCCACCTGAGGAGGGGAAGGGCATGCCAGCTTCTGCAGGCTTCTTCGTAAGGGCTGGTGTGGAGCTGGGGGCATTCATGGGCCACATTCAGGATCAGGATCATCAGAAGGGTAAGGCTGAAGCCCCTCCTGGATCACAATCCTGATAGCAGCAAGTAAACACCAGCTGGTCAGCTGAGGCCTGAGCAGATGGGCTGTAAGGAATAGTGGGCAGGCCTCCCAGGAATAACAGGAGCCCTCACAAGGTGATGACAACAATAAGACACATAGTTAAAACTGGTGTGGTATTAAAGGCACAGTACAAATTCAACAGCCACAAGCCTTCTAAAAGGCTGCCTGAATGCTTCTGGGCCCAGTTCAAGGTGCTGCTTTTACCTACGAAGGCTTCCATGGCCATACCTGCCGGAACATCTCTCCAAGCTTGCACAACCCCTGGGGCCTTCCTCTGAGTGCCAACCCTGAGAGAGGCTCAGAGGGTGGCAACGGGGGGGAAGGCTTTCTCTGGGGCAGCCCTTCATCTATGGCACACCCTCCCCACGGCAACCCGCCTGGTGCCAGACTTGTCATCTTTTCAGTTAAGACAGCCCTTTATACGGAGGTCTTTCAGAGTTATCTAGCTACCCCAGTGGCTTGAGAGGATTGCTCATCCCAGGTAGTTCTCTTTTTACAGTGCTATTTTTAATTTGGCTATAGGATGGTCTAGAGAAAGCACCATCAAAGAGCAACCATTGCAACAGTTAACTGCAGCCAGAGATGAGTCCAATAAATCATAACTGGGGAAAACCAGAATAGACATAGGCCTACAGGGCCTTCTCAAAATCCTGCAATGATGGGCCTGGTGGATCCAGTGGCAATATATTCCAGAGGTGTGGGGCTGTGCAGAAAAGGTCCTCTTTCATGTGGTCCCACCCAATTGCTTTCTCAGGCAGACAAAAGAGGAGGGTTACTGGCCTTACTGTGTGGGCAGGCTGATGTGGATATCATAGCACAAGCAAGGAAAGAAGATGCACGTGGGCCCCAGTGGTTCAACTGCAAGTGAGACTAGACATCTGTGAATGCAACCAAGTCTCTTCCGTGCTTTGGCTAATTGTAGATGTGGGAGAGGTTTGGGGGATTAGAGCATGACCATGCGTCAGCGGGTGGGAGTGGGTAACCATTTCCTCCTAGGGCATTTCCTCCATTAAAATAATTTCTCTTGAAGCAACTACTCATTCTGTTATCGGTCCAGCCTAAGCACCAATGACTAGATTGAGACAACAC
>NW_025335468.1:11035459-11129938 GCF_004798865.1 Varanus komodoensis | reverse complement strand
GTGTTGTCTGAATCCAGCCAAGTTAGAAAGCCATGGTAAAAATCCCACATTGTACCTAAAAACAAACCAGGCTTTCTTTTCATGGGAGGGTAACAAGCCATGGTTTGATAGTGCAGGCAGGTTCAGAGTACATGATGACCCACTTTTCAACAATAACCCATAATTCAACAGCCCACACTCAACCCTTGTACTGATGGCTTTCAAGTTGAAATTATGCTTTTTACTGCCAATAGCAGCTTTGGTGGTGGCAGCAGGGGAACATTCAGGATGATAAAGATGGGAGGTGAGAAGGTTAACCTTGTCGCTCTGCTATTTGCAAAAATTGGCTAGCAAATCAATGTTCTCTCCCTTTGATTCTTGGGTCATAGTGAATTTGTCATGTATTCTCCAACCACATTCCTCCCTCTCTAAATATATTTCACCATCTGCTTGCAAAATTATCTATAACATAGTACCAGGTTCCTTTGCTAAGACCATTGGAACAAATAAATTAACCTTGAAAGCAGATTCAGTGTCAGAATGGAGTTGAATGTCTCGCTTCAGGAGATATTTTGTTGTGGCCGTAAGTTTTGTTCTTCCCCATTTAACTCTAAAATTAGATGGGTTGATGAAAATGTCAGCACAACTGAGAGCTGCCAAGCCATCAATTTATGCTGTTACTTTGTTCCCTTGGTATAACCAACCCCTGATCCGGCAGAGCAGCTAAGGAACTGTCTGACCTTACAATGGGATCTCATTCAGATTCCAACAGTACTGCAGGACAAAGGTGTGTGTTGTTCATTTCAAATGCAAATTGAATGTATACATTGGGGTGGGGGATTCAGAGCAAGCTGGAGTGTATAAAAATATTGATGCAAATCAAAAACATAATATTGTCAGCTAATAAAACACAAACTGTTTCTTTTTGCTTACTTAAACTGTGAAAGCATCTTTAAATTCTACAACTCCACAGGAAGCCATTTCTAGACCCAATAACCTCATAGCCAGTGGTAATGTTCCCTTCGAGGTCAAGTTTCTTGAGGAGGTATGGGCCAACCTCCTTGAGGAGGTATGGGCCAACCTACCTGGGCCTTCATCCAGGTATTCTGGATGAAACTGTCTATCTGGATCCATTTCAGTTTGGCTTTAGGCTGGGTTTTAGTGCAGCAACAGCTTTGGCCACTGCGTGATGGTCTATATTGGGAGTGAAAAGCAACATGTGACCCTGTTGATACTCCTGGATCTCTTGGTAGCTTTCAGCACCACTGACCTTGACATCCCTCTGGAGTGATTCTTGGAGCTAGGAGCTCGGCTTACAGTTTTGCAGTGGTTCCACTCCTGCTTGTATGGTCAAGTCCAGAAGGTGATGCTTGGTGAATATAGCTAGTGTCTGTGGATTCTTTGGCATAGGGCCCCTCAGGGGTCAGTATAGTCCCCCATATCATTCAATATCTATACGAAACCACTGAGTGGGTCATTCAAAGTTTGGGAATGCATTGCCATCTGTACACTGATGATTTGGAGCTCTATTCTCCTTTTCTTCTTCAGCGTGTGAGATTGTGGATGAGCTAAATCAGTGCCTGACAGTGACAACGGACTAGATGAGGACAAGCAGGACTGAGATATGTTTGGTGGGTAATTCTTCTGACTGGATGGAGGGTACTCAGCTGTTTTTGGGTCAGGCTGCACTCCTCTGGAAGGAGCGGGTTCACAGCTTGGAAGTGTTCCTTGAGCTAGCTTCCTCAGTTGAAGCCCAGGTAGCCTCAGTGACAAAGTGCCTTCTATCAGCTCCAGATGGTGACCCACCCATATCTCCACATGGACAGGAATAGCCTGGTTGAAGTAACCTATCCTCTGGTAATCATATATATATGCACACATATACATACACACACACACACACACACCATTTAAGGAAGCAAACTAATTTGTAAACCAAATCATGCGAAAACAAACTTAGCATGATCTGGGAGATAACCGTACATCTGAATGAAACCTGTTTTGAACAAGCTTATTCAGAACACCAGAGGTCTGCAGATGAAGGTCTGCCTGCCTGCCTGTTTCTGAACCTCATCATGTGATGAGCAAAAGCTGGCGTCACCAAGGCAGAACAAGGAGAACCACCTTTGCCGCCCTCTGCATCCACCTGTGACAGATAATGCTGTCTTACTCCCTCATATGGAGGTGTGGGGGTGCTGCTCCTGTAGCTGGAAGGTGGCACAAAGCCACTAGCCTGGGAGCCACCAGGCAGTGGTGCTGAGAGGTCATTGGAGACCCTGGACTTAACAGTCTTATTTGGGGCAAGGGTGGCAACTTTAGATTGCTTTCTGCATTGCTTCTGTAGCAAAGCATACAGCTAATGTCCTTCCTTCCTTCCTTCCTTCCTTCCTTCCTTCCTTCCTTCCTTCCTTCCTTCCTTCCTTCCTTCCTTCCTTCCTTCCTTCTTTCCTTCCCATCCCATCCCATCCCATCCCATCCCATCCCATCCCATCCCATCCCATCCTCCCTTTTTACTTCCAAGGAACTAAAGGCAGCTTACTTAATCCTCCTCCTCCTCCTCTCAATCTTATCCTCACTGCAACAAGGAAGGTTGGCCTGAGAGTCAGTGGCTGGCCTCAAGTCACCCAGTCAGCTCCAGGGCTGTGTGGGGACTAAAAGCCGGCGCTCCTGAGTCCCAGCCCACACTACTAACCACTACACCGTGCAGGCAGTCCACCATGTTTGTCCTCCCTCTCTCCACCCCTCCAGCCTTACAACTGCTTCTACACTTCTGGTGTGTAACAGCAACAAGAGCAACTACAGCAACACAACACTGTTTGTCAGCCTCAATTTTGGAAAAAATATCTATAAAATATGCAATTTAATATCATAAACTGGCTTCAGTTCTAGTGCCCTCATGACTACAGGAATCCATTGGAGTCTGCTTCTGCTGCCTCCATGCCCAGTTGCCTCTCTTCAGCTGCAGGGCCCTGAAATTGAGCCCCAAGCTCCAGCCCGAGCTGTGACCTTGCACTGGGGCCAGTGGGCCCTACATGAACAAGCCAAGCCTGACCCAAATGGCAACAAGCATCTCAGGTCCATTTTGCTCACATCAAAGTTGTCTGGATGTGTCAGAGCTTGCAAAATGCTTTGGGAAAACCCAAAGCTGACCCAGAGTAAGTTTAATAAGCATCCCCCAATGCATCTCTTAGTGGGGAGGTGGGAATCAGAGATGAGCAGAGCACTCCTATGCATTTCTGATTAGTTGTCCCACTGGGTCTAGGGAGACATTTTCCCAGAAAAATGCGCTACAGAACTGGTGAATTGAATCTGTCAAATAAAGTTGCTGTGATAAGGAAAACCATTTCTCCTTGAATTATTCTATCAATGTCATGATTTTTTTAAAAAAACACATCACTGTTTCTTGCCAGCTGTGAAACAAACATGCTCAGCTTTCCTACATCAGCAAAGTTATCATGGGAGAGAGGAAATATGGCTCAGAAAATGCACTGCTTTGGTTCCCTGTTTTCAGCCTGATACTGTTTCTCCCTCCCCACCTGACACCTTCGACTCTTGAGGAACGGAGAGAGGCTGAAGGATAAAGGAGGAGAGGAACTGAATAACTGGAGAACCAATGTGAAGAAATAGTTGGAGTTTTGGCTTGGGACCTCAGAGGTGGGGGTTCCAGTCCCCACAAAACTCACTGGGTGACTTTGGGCCAGTCACGGACTCACAGACTAACATACCTTACAGAGTTGTTGTGATGATAAAAATGGAGAGGAAGAGGAGGATCATGTGCATGGCCTTCACCTCCTTAGAGAAAGCTGGGATATAAAGGTGAAGATCTTCTTATTTACCCAGAAATGTTTCCCAACAATACTAGTCTCATTCTGTTTTAAGGATTGTAATTGTATGTTGAATCTTTTACAGCTGTTTGGTCTCACTCTAGTGTTTGCTTCTATTTTATACTGTAGTTTTATCCATTTAAATTTTACATTGGATTCTATGCTGGATTTTATATTTTTACCATTGTTTTAAATGGTTGTGAACCTCCTAGAGATCTTTTACTATTGAGCAGTATGGAAATGTAATAAGCAAACAAATACATGCATGAGAGAGGGAGAAATATGTCTTCTCCACCCCATACATAATTTGTTCTACTTTGGCATGCCTCCCCTTATTTGCCTGTTTTCTAACCTAATCAGTCCTAAATATTGTAACCTTTTATCCCAGCAGAGTTGCTCCAGATCTTTGGTCATTCTGGTGGTTCTTTTCTGTGCATTTTCCAACTCTCCAGTATCCAAGGTGCAGTGACCAGAATTGCTTTCAGTATTCCAAGGGTTGGTCACACCATAGTTTTGTATACTCCAAAGTGCCTAACTAGGGGGAGAAATGACCATGTGAAGCCACGTTAGAATAGACAGCTTGGAGGTCCCATGAGCGTTATTCTGTTCTTGGGGGACCCTCCCTCAGGTGAGAAAAAGGAGACGGTTTGGTCAATTGCCCTTTCTCTCTGGGTCCCCGATGATCTGGTTTAGATGGCTGGTTTAGACCAGCGTGAGTAGTGGTGCAGGGACTTTAGGGGAAAGGGGAATGGGTCACCATCATTTACTTCACTGGATGGAACACCCTTCGCACAGGAATCATTCCACAGATGGAGGGGCAATTCTGACTCCAAGCCCATTCTTTTGGCACTCCTGTAGAACATGTTGCCGTTCGCTTATTGAGCCACTGATTTGCCAAGGCTATGACTTTCTCCTTGATGCCAGGACTGCTGCTCAAGCCTATAGCATGTTTGCAGTTGCTGTCTTATGATTATCTCATCTCGTTTGTCTTAGCAGCACCCTGTCGAGTGACTTAGTCTGGGCGATAGCGATCTGTCACGGCTTCTCAGATCACAGCTGAGCAGGGCCTAAACATAGCGCTCCATCCAATGCACCGCAGACCCTTTACTCCAAGAAAGGGCCTGCAAATGGGAGACACACGCTGCAGTGCTCATGATATAGGCATGAATCGACAGGAGGCTTTTTAAAGCTAGCAGATCAACCTCGAGCTTCGTGGTTCATCTTAATTAATGTTTGGGAAGTGTCAATGAAACGAGCTTTAACTTGAAAAGGAAGTGAAGATTAAAGAAAGACATGATAGAGGCCCTGGGATAGCTAAAGGATTCTCATGTGGGAGATGAAGCTGGCTTGTCCTCTGTTCCTGCAGAGGGCACAGTGAGGTTCGGTGCTTGGAAAAGGCAAAGAGGTTGATTGCAGCTCAATGTCCTAATGGTGGGAGCTGCTTGTCAGTGGAACAGATCACCTCAGGGGGCAGCAGGCTGGGTGGGCACCCTCCGCTGTGGGACATCTCCTCTTTCCCCTTGGAAGTGGGTGCACCACATCCAGGCCACATGCAGGCAGCAAGCCAGATTTTGGGTTGCTGGGCAGGATTTAAAGTTTAAATCCTGTATTTATATTATGTATTTGTATTATGTTTTTTTTTGTAATTGTATTATGTTTATTTATTTATGTGAGTCGTCCCGAGGCTGTAAGCGATGGGACGGCATACAAAAATTCCAAATAAATAAATAAACTATAGTAAGTTAAGACCTGCCTGCCAGCACTCTGCTCTTTAGCAGAACCGCTGGGATGAGGGAGGTATGTGTGCACACGCAAATGTACGCAGACCTTGACTCACCTCCTGGCCTCCCAGGAGGCCTCTGGGCAGACTAGGCTGTGCAGCCCTGCCTTTGAAGGCTCTGCGGTGCTTGAAATGCCACCCCAGTTCCTCAGCAAAGCTCATTTTCTCACTCACAGTCGGGCCATCCCTTTCTGCATTGGCTTGTCCAACGATTAGATGAAATGTCCAACGATTAGATGATGCAGGAAGTGTAAGCACTTGCTTTATATACCGAGATACAAGATATCCCTGTCGCCTCTATCTCTCTTTGCATCAGTGTACCCGGAGAATAATTATATGCTACCAGGCTGTGAGAGAATAAAACAAATGTCTGATCAGAATCTAAAGCTATTGTATGGAAGCCTTCAGCAGCAGCTTCTGCTAATTTAAGGAGATTCCTCTTTGATGATCTGACATAATTAGGTATTGGCTTAAGATTCAATGATTTTATGCACTAACTTGGAGTAAGTCTTCTTCTAAACACATCTGATCATTCAGCATATCATTCATAGTTCAGTTGAACATATATTCCCTGGTATTTCATAAATCCCTGGTTAGTCTGATCCTGACTTTTGTACTCATTTGCATCTGTGCAGCAATCATTTCCCCAAGTTTACCCTTGCCACTTAAAAAAAACAATGCCCAGTGAAAAATGCTGGATCCATAGACTATTGGTGGGGGCAGAAACATCTGCAGTAAAGCCAGAAAAGCAGGTCTTGCAAGATTCTCTTGGACGTTTCATTAATATCCTTGGAAAGAATGGCCTGAAACAGGTCCAAACACAGGAGACGGGCCAAGGCTGATCCCACAGGAAACAAGGCACAGTATTAAGCTTTATTAACAAACTCATTAGAATGATTACACAGGAGAGAGGGAGTGGGAGGGGAGGAGAAAGTGAGAGAGAGCAGGACAGAGAAAGGCAGAAGGCAGAAGAGGAGAAAAACTAAAGCTTCCTCCAGCCACAGCTCAGCAGCATGCTTCCAGTCTCCACGGAGGCAAGACCAAGCAATGAGCAGAAGTGTCAGAGTCCCCATCCAGTCTCCTTTTTGCTGTCATGGCAGGTGGAGTGATGGATGCCAATGTTGCCTTCCTGACTTCTGAGCTTTTTACAGTAGCTGGGCCTCTAAGCCCGCCTCACCCCCCATCACTTCTGGATATAGCACTAGCAGCTGAGAGGGCTTTGGATCCAGTGGACTGATCATATTCCCACTCCCTAGTTCCTCCATTTCTGGGGGTGGAATTCCACTCTTGGGAGGGGGAGATACCATAGAGCTTCTGGTGATGGCTGGGAATGGCTTGGGGGCATTGTGGGGAGGGAACTGCAGGCAAACCTCCTCCTCCTCCAAGGCTGGAGCTTTCTCTCTGCTTTGGAAGAAGGGAAATGCTGAATCCTGATGCCCATCACACGCTATCTAGTGCCATAGAATTATTCCTAAATGAATGGAGATTTGTCACATGTGCAGAAGAGGCTGGGGACTCCTATGCCTGGGGTTTCTGCTTTCATTTCAGCTTTTCTTTTGAGTTTCATAGAAGCAATCCATGGTGCTCCATGGCAATGGTCTCCAAGATAGGTTCACCACCATGAAACACCATGGGTAGTTCCTATACAGCCCCAGGTACAAGCTGCAATGGATGAAAAGCCGCACTGTCAAGCCGCACCAACCTCCTTCCAATGCTCAAAGATAGGCTGGACATGCACATGGCAGGCATGTCGTGAGCGGAGCCGGCTGGTGCCGGAGGTCAGACTAGATGGCCCGGGAGGCCCCTTCTGTCTCGCTCTGTTTCTATGTTTCTGTTTCTATGCTCATGCTCTCTTAGATCATTTTCCTGTTGTTTGGAAATTAACACATGGTTAATGTACATCAGTTCTTTCACACTCTTGGCTGCACAACACTGATATTACAACACTGAAAGGATAAGCATCCAGCTCCCATATCACAATGGAATAAGTACATAACAACGGTTTCAACATTTGAATGGGTGAGATTCAGGTGCCAACCATGAAAAGATGAAGATACAGACATTTGATTGGCCCTTCTTAAAGTCTATACATAACCATTTTATTGACAGCTGTATTTTCAAGTACAGATATATTCACATCAGTAACATTTCATATGTACCTATTGAAGTCAAATTTATGTAAGTAAATTGTAGTTTTCTCTTTTTGTTGGTATGATTTTGATTTGCTTAAATTCACAATGAAACATTATTAAAATATCAACTATCCTTTACTGAAAAGAATCCTTACAGTGTATTGTTAGAAAGGAATTTTGGACAGTTCAATAATTCACTTTTAACTTGCTTGGTTGCTGGGATGGAAGGATCTTGTTAATTGTATGAAATATTTTGCTCCATGAATGCATGGTGTATACCTCATACCTGAGTATATCATGTAAGACAGTTATGAAAGATATATGGGGGGGGGGCTATACCACCCAAGCAGGACCAGAAAGGGGTGGCAACTCAGCATTCATTGCTTTTGCAAGGTTCCAAGTTCAATTCCTGATATTTCTAGACAGTGCTTTTTTTGTAAAAAAAAAAAAAAAAGGTGCCGGAACTCACGTCGCCACCGGCAGTAAGCACTCAGCGTGCGACCACACACACCAATCCCAAGCTGAGCAGCATCCCAAGCCAGGTGCGGACACAAAAGCAGCCCGCAGGCACTATGTTAATGATGTTTGCTGCTGACCTGCTACACCAACAGGTGATTCAAAATCACTTTGTAAAATCCATTGGGAAAAAAGGTGCCGGAACGCTGTTCCGGTGCGTTGGATGACAAAAAAAGCCCTGTTTCTAGATAAAGCTCCACTATGAAATGCTGTGAAGACACTACCAGTCAATGTGGACTGCACTGAGCTAGATGGTCCCGTAGGCTGACTCAGAGTGAAAGAGCTTCCTAATAGACTCCCCATTCATTAGGTCTTCTTCTCGTTGTGTTTCTTCAGCATTCCGTCTTAGGACGTGCCTTGCTTCTTTCTTGCGTGACATGAGCACCTCTGAGAGTTGACTGCACGGCTCCCGATCCGACAGATCTAACCTGTTGGTGCTTTCACACAAGGCATGGAGCTGTAGGAGAAAGTAATGCTCACCGAATGGCAAGACCAGATGAACTGAAGCGATCGGGAGACTAAGACAGTGTGAGAATATTTTAAACCGAGTATTGCTACTGATGCTTAATGTGATGGACAAAATGGCTGTCTGCATTAAGCAAAGACAGTGTAAGTGTAGCACACATGCCTTTATTTGGAGAGTGTCTCATTTTTCCCTCCAGTACTTCTCTGAGTGTTCAGGGAAGGCGGAAGGGAGGGAGAGAGACAGATTGATTTTCCATTTATAACTAGCCCTTTTCTCTTGCTCTTAAGACAGCTTTCTGTCCAGCAAGCTATTTCTCCAAAGATTCCACAACTCTACAGCATTGTCATTAATCTTTGATGTGGACGATTGTCAGAAACATTTTGTAAATTTAAGTGTACTTCAGCCATTGGATTTGCTTTATCTGTTCTAAAAGACAGATGTTTGCAGGTCACTTGAGTCTGACCATTTGTATCAAATCTTCAGTAATGTGTTTAACTAAACAATAGGCAGTTAACATATCATAATATTATTTCTACAATTCTACAATTTTTGACTTTAGCCTGATCGAAGCCCAGGGCAAGAAAGGGTCACTAGCAGAAGGTGGGTTCCATCAAGAAGTGGTCTCTTTCTTGCCAGTTGGTCTAACATTTAGGGCAAAAACAGGCATTACTTTGACAGTGCACCTAGCAGTGATGTCTCTGCAATCCTGTTTTAATCTAGAGTACGTTCAGGCCACCCACTCTGGTCTGGGACACAGTGGGATTGAAGACTATACCAATGCTAGAGTAAAAACAGTATGTTGGATCTTTCAATTAAAATCAACAACAAGAATACAACAACATTGCAAAGAAAGCATAGCAGTTACTTTTTGGTAACTTGTATTGGTTGCCCAGTCTCCTGTTATGAAAGTAGTTTTATTCAACTTTACAGGAAAATGAGCTTTATCCTTCCATCCCCTCCATGGGCTGCCTTTGGTGAGTAGTTTCACCACATATTGAGTATCAGGCTGTGATTAATAACCTGACCTCTGGGAAAGCCAAAGGTTTCTGCTTGACCAGCAGTCTTATGAGGTAATAAATCACCCCTAAGTCCCACCTGGCCTTGGGCAACAGCAGTGCGAGTGCTGATCAGAGACCAAGGCAAGGGGTGTTTGGAAAATGGGTTGGAATGGTAGCCACCATAACTGGCCATAACACTGCAGTGTGGAAGGCAAAAGAAAACCACCATGGTATATATTCCAGGTTTTCTCATCATGGCTAGACATGCATCTAAAAATAGTCTAGCCATGATGATGTCCAGCTCTGGTAAGAGGGGCATGAGAAACAGAGGAGGAGGGGAGATACCAAGAGCTTTTCCAAGGGATATTGTGACTCACCAGTGGGTGAGAGTGTTCCTAATGCTTTCAGCCAAAAGACATGTTGTGGCTATTCTGTTTTGATGTGCTTAACAGATTCTTCAGTGGAAAAGGGAAATGGAAGAGGCTGTGGGAAAACACAGGAGGCTTGCATGTGAAGGAAGGCCTCATTGGAACCTTGGGCACTTGTGCAAATGAGGCAGGGCGATTGCACAGTCTCTCCCCATTTGGAGGCCTCATCAGTGTCACTACAGGAAAGAGGGCAAGGGAGGGGCAGGAGCGTGGGATCTCAGCCTGGGGGCCAATTCCAGCCTGCTGGGGGCCAAAAGCTGTCCCAGCAGAGTTTGCCAGGTGGCCATGCCCCCTTGCTCACCCCAGCTTTCCCAACCATCAGTCATTAGCTTGTGTGCAGCACTTTGGCCCTTCCCTGAAGCCCAGGAAGGGCTCTGCTAAAACATACCAGTAGTACATGGGTTTGGGATGTGGCCCTGGGAAGCTTATCTGAAATGGAATTTTGCCCTTGGGCAGAGTTTTTACACCTCTGTCACAAAGGGTGCAGTTGCTGCCACCTTTTCCAATCTGGCACCATCTGTGTTGGGTCAAAACAGCATCATTCCCTGTGAACATATCACAGGGGGTAATGGATCTGGGGAGGGCTGTCTTATCTAGGTATGACAGGAAAGTACACCAGATCTCACCATCACAGCTGCAACTTTATGTGCAGCTGGATCTGCTTAAACTGGAGTGCATTCGTCTATTGGGAGGCATGTGTGTGAATGGATGCGCCCCTATGCCACCAATCCAGATTCTGTGCAGATCCCAAGCCCATAATCTCTGAACGAGTATGCATATGCATGATGATTCAGAGCACAGCAGGAAGTAAGGGGAAGGAGGAACAGGAGATGAGCTGCTGTTAAAGCATTTTATTCATCAACAGCCTCTCAAGATGCACAGCCTTACTATGGAAACAAGCTCCGGCTTGAACTGCTACAAGAAGCTGAGTACTGTGGCACCCCAAAGACAAAAACAGATGTCATGACAAGAGCGTTATTCCATGAAGCGTCTACTCCACCAAATATTATCCTAAATGAATATTTTCAGGCAATAGGCTCAGAGGAAGATCCAGGGTCATTCCATTTGCACCTGCCATGCACAGATCACATATACTGTGATAAGGTAAGTATGATCTCAGGTAAGAAATCAGTGGAGTCTCTTCTTACACAGCAACCTCAAGGCATGTTGCAAATAAACCACACCACTAAAGATTAGAACAATTATGCACAAACACGCACACAGGCACACTCACGGTTTGCTGCTGCTTCCTGAAATTCCCCACCCCCAACAGTAATAATTTCTTTGCAAGGTGCAAAGTATGAATACTCTGGAAGCTTAGGAATTATCTTTAGGGAAAACTGGAAATATTTCTTCTTGGTGGAATATGTTTATCTCACAAACATAGCCATAATTAATGTTATGGCTTTAAAAAGTGAGCATTTTTTCCTCAAGGATCATTTGGGTAGGTATGGCTTAGGCCTAAAAGGGGGGGGGGGGGGGCACCATTTACAGACCTCCAAATATTTAGCTTACTTTTCCCACAAGTGTTAATCAGCAGAGCCAATGTTGCTCTGAGATTATGGGAGCTGTAGGCCAAAACATCTGGAAGGCCACAAGTTGCCCACCTCTGGCTTAAAATCTCAGCAACTGAAACTGTACTTTGGAGTGAGTGAGATTATGGCTGGTTCTACTTCATTGTAATGAAGGTGAATGTGGGAGGGTGTGTGTGTGTGTGTAAACATTCACAGAATTTGCTGGACAGGAAACAAAGCTGCTTCCAGCCAGGAAAAAAGATGCATTGTACAATCAGTTTGGATGGCCCATGGACTGCCCCAACCCTGTAGATGAAAAATAAAAAGCTCTACTGATTTCAGTGCAACTTACTTCTCTCCCACAGAGGTGTGCTCAGAACCCTGAGGTTAAAATACTTAACTTGGGTGATTGCTAAATGATGCTTGGATGGTGACTTGTGGACTTGGTGATTTTTTTCTTCTCTTCTCTGTGTATTTATCCTAAATGATGAAGTTTAGAAGTAAATGATGTGAAAAGGTTTCGGCCCCAGGAAGAAAATAACTCTTCAGGTAAGATTCAGATTCCCAATAGCATCTTTCCACAAATGGTCATGTTCTACTTTGTGAGCAAACACTGAGAATCAAGCATCACATACACCCAAATCCTTTCTTTCAGCGGGCAACAGCTGGGTTATTTGTTCTTTTGTTATCTAAGCTGTGAAATGGGCTTGTCAGAATGATTTCTCTTCTGGGCCAATAACAACAGCCATTTCTGTCTTCCTCCTTCATCATCGCCACTGCCAGCGGAAGAGATCCTGCGTGTCGGAAGATGCACCTTCTCGTCTACCTGAAATTCATATACCGATGGACCGGGCTGGCAGGGTGTGTATGTGCGTGCACGCGCACGCGTGTGCACATTTCAGAGGCAGACGAAAAATGCCCCGTAGCTAATGTCAGATGTTGCTTTCTTTGGCAAAAGCGGGTGAGAAGAGCAGTTGCTAGTCTCTCCTTACCCACTTGGGCTCAGCTTGTTCTTTCCTACCAAATCAAGGAGGCTAAATGCGAGCCTTTATCCGGCCCCTTGCTCTCTTTGTCTCCAGCTGAAATAGGAAGAGGCGACCCCCCCTTCCTGCAGCCCCCCAGCCCTTTTCCTCTTCTGCCATCGAATTACAGGCTGCCATGTAGACCGTGGGCACCCCTGCGCTCTGCAGCTCTCTTGGTCTTCACCGCCCCGTCCTTTGTTCGCTTCGGCATCCCGGGAGAAGCTGCGGCTGTCGGCGGCGGACCCCACTTGCGGCCGTTCCCACAGCGCGCCCCTGGAGCCATCGCCATTCATTCGGAGGGCTGCACGCACCGCGGGCGGGGAAGCCGATCGCCCGCACGGGAAAGGCGGCCCGCGCCTCTTCTCGAGCCCCGTGAACGCGATCCCCGGTGCCATGCCCCACCCCCAGGTCTGAATCGCACCCAAGCACCCCAAGGCGCCCCACCCGCGCTCGCTCGCTCGCTCGCTCGCTCGCTGCGCGTCTCTGCCAGGGCGCTCTCCATTTCCCCGGGGCTGCGACTCGGGGCTCTCTCCCCCTCCCGCTGCATTAGGACCCAGGGAGAACTGCTGTATGCAGAGCCCTGCGCGCCTGCGCGATACTGAAGTGTCCGGAGACCGGGCTGGCTGGACCGAGCGGCGAAGAGCGGCAAGAAGAGCGGCGGCGGCGAGTTCTCTGGCAGCCCGCCTTCAGCACCACCTGCGAGAGCTCTCGGGCGGCGGGCGCGTGGGAGGGAGCGGCGAGCAGAGAGAGACGCGCCGATCTTCATCTCTCCGCGCAGCACGACCCACCTGAGGCTTCAGCGGTCCCTGCCCCGCCTGGCTGGACCGCCCGCTCCGAGGGGGAGGCGCGAGCAAGAGAGCCCCCGTCGGATGCCCGCTCGCTTCCCTCCTCCCGCGCTGGCTTCCCCTTTCCGGCGGGAGCAAGCCTCGCTCTCCCCGCTCCCCTGCCAAGGGAAACCTGCGCTGGTCCGAGGACTGCGGGAGCGCTGTCCGCTTCAGCACCACGCCACTCCAAGCCGCCGGCCCGGTGCCTAAGCCGTTCCTCCGTTCCCAAGAGGGGGCCCTCGGGCGCAAGTGGCAGGTGCCACTGCTGCAAAGTGTGAGCTGCGCCGGCAAGTGAGGGAGCCAAAGAAGACACAGCGAAGGCTGCGCGGACGGATTTCGTGGCCTTTTGTCTGAATCGGAGAGCTGCAGTTGGAATATCATTCGATCGATCCATTTCCACCCCACCACCCCACACCTCCCAGTCCCCCGTGTTGCTTTGCTATTGCTTCGTCGTCATCGCCACTCCTTTAGATGCCTTGAATTTCGCGTGTGAGGTTCTTTTGTTCGAAAATCTACCTACACATTCGGATTGCTACGTGTTGAGCTCTTCCTGGCTGCCACTTCTTTCTTCTGCCTCTGCCTCTAGGACCAAAGTGCAGGACAATTTGGTTTAAGAAGCAACAGCCTCTCCAAGAGATTTGCTCTGATTGCTGCAGCTGGGCACTGGTATCTGCCCCCTTTCTTCCTCCCGTGTGTGCGTGTGTGTGTGTGTGTGCGCGTGCGTGTGTGGTGTCTGTACTGCAAGCCCTTATTACGCTTCCTCCAGTCTCTTGTTGCAGGCATCTACCCACCCCAGCTATTCCCTTTCCCAACCTCTGCGTAGGTCAGCTGTGTGCCAGGAGATGTATTAATTGCCATATCTGACTGAGGGAGCAATCACCCTTCCTGAGTACCTCTCCCACCAACCATCCCTCACAATCACTGTTCCTGAAGGCCGTGTCTCATCGGGTTTTTCTTTCTTTTCCTTTCTTTCTGTAGGCTCCTGAACCCTTATTTTAAGTGACACACAGATAGAGAGTTTTCATTGCCCAGTAAAGAGCCTGTATCTGCCATCATTAACTTGCGTGGGTATTCCTGATGTTGCATCCCTGGCAGTGAAGAGCACAGGTGGCTAAAGACGGTGGACACCTTTCCTGGAGGCACCCCTTGTCCTCATGGATAAGGTGTCGAGCTAGTTGTTGATCGCAGGCAAGCAGACTCCCCCTCCCCTTATGTGCTTGCTGTGTGCCGTGCTTATTTGGATGAGTCCACGACATGCCTAAGAAGAGGCGAGATGGGCCAGGGCGACGAAAGCGATCGCATTGTGATCAATGTGGGAGGGACTAGGCATCAAACGTACCGCAGCACCTTGCGCACCTTGCCTGGCACTCGGCTGGCCTGGATTGCTGAACCAGATGCCCACAGTCACTTTGACTATGACCCCCGCACGGATGAATTCTTCTTTGACCGGCACCCAGGTGTCTTTGCCCATATCTTGAATTACTACCGCACAGGTAAGCTGCACTGCCCAGCAGATGTGTGTGGACCACTGTATGAGGAGGAGCTGGCCTTCTGGGGCATTGATGAAACTGATGTGGAGCCCTGTTGTTGGATGACCTACAGACAGCACCGTGATGCTGAAGAGGCCCTTGACAGTTTTGGTGGGGCACCTTTGGATAGCAGTGCTGATGATGGAGATGTGGATGGCACTGGAGACTCAGGTGACGGCGAGGAGGAGCTGGAGATGACTAAACGCTTGGCACTCAGTGATTCCCCAGATGGAAGGCCTGGGGGCTTCTGGAAGAGGTGGCAGCCCCGTATCTGGGCTTTATTTGAGGATCCCTATTCCTCCAGATATGCAAGGGTAAGCCATGCAGTCCGAATGCAGAATGCCTTATCTATACACACTCAAGGAGGGCATTTGAATCAGTTCTCACTACCAGTCCCTGTTTACCTTCCAAGCCCTGGATACTAATGAAGGGCAGGCAGAGAGCCATGTGCCTTCTATGGCAGGCACCACGTGAGTACGTGAAAGCCAGCCCTTTGGAACAAGGACAGGTGTAAGGGCATTATAATGCACTCATTTCCATGAGGAAACAAAATATTGTGAAAAGAAAGCAGGATTCCAATCTATTCTAGGTAGACACCATGCAATAGTCACAAAAGCGATGGCCTAGAACAGCATCTCCCAACTTGATGCCCTTCAGATGCTGGCTGAGGGATATCGAGAGTTGTAGCCCAATATATCTGGAAGGCACCAAGCTGGAGAACATTGTCCTAGAGTATTTTGTTGTCTAGCTCTTCTTCACTGACCGCCCTACCTTTTTTCTCTTTCTCTCAACAAGGTGAAGATCTATTCATTACTTAAAGCCAGTTGGTTGAAGGTTTGTATGCTGAGGAAGGATTTGTTGTTGTTCTTTCTTTCTTTTTTTTCTTTTTTTGCTGAGCTAAAATGACACTCTCTTTTGTCTGATTTCCAAGCCAAAAGGCAGATACAATACTTCAGGTTTCATTTTCACTCCAGCAGTGGCATTTTTAGTCTACTAAGGTGGTTCATACTAAGACATGCACCTTGAAAGCTGTCTTTATTGCAAAGGGAAAGGAGTATTCTTCACTTTCCATACCAGAAACTGGGAGCAATGGGAAACAGTTTGTGTGTTCAGCATATCAACCATAAACGTGATTGAAACAGGCAATACTCTTTCTGATTCAAAACCAGAAGCTTTGTTGCTATGAAGAAGATGCTCTTGTGCTAATCTCAGGACAGATTCTGCTCTATTTGATGTCATCAGCAAAACACACAGTGACGTCAGTGGGGGCTGGATCACTCTCATGGAGTGGTTCCTTAGAGACATTTTGAAAAAAAGAGAGGGTGGATGGATGGATGGAAAGGTGCTTCATAATGTGTGTGTGTGCGCGCACGCGCACACGTGTTCACATTCATTTTAAGACCACCACACAAAAACAAACCATATTTTTCCATCCATCCATCCATCCATCCATCCATCGCCTCAATCTTCCACAGTTTCTATATATTGCAGATGTTATATAAAGTTGTTCCTTCATCCTATCCATAACTTGATTTGTGTGTGTGTGTGTGTGTGTGTGTGTGTGTGTGTGTGTGTGTGAATTGACTGATAAAGATTTCCTGCATAGAAAGAAGATTGGGATAAGGCTAAAAGACATTTGGGAAACAGTTGTATAGAAGAGGATGAGCACATTTGATGAGAATGCCTGGATGAATGACTGGGTGCATGATACAATTGAACTTACTTACTGGAAGCATCCGCCTCAGTAAATATCTTACAAAGGGAACTGGTGCCAGGTTGGCAAAGGAATGAATGAGATAGTCTGCTTGGAGGAAAGCCCTGAAATGCTTTCTACACATATTCTTTTAGGTGACTGTGCTTTCTTCGCATGCTCTGTTGAGATTGCCTACTGAATTAGCAAGTTGAACATTCTGAGTCTTTAAATAGTGTGAAGAAGATGAGATTAATTAAATATTTACTACAAGATAAAAGAAGAGTGTTCTTGAGCGGTAACTTCTGGATTCCAGCGATCTTTTCCAGGGGAATGTGAAAGTGTGGAGGGAAGGACAGGAGGCTAGTTCAGAGAGTTCATGCGGGCTTTCTGCTATAAGATACAAGAAATAGGAACACAGAGAGGATGTGGAGGAGTCTTTATGCCCACCACCCCAATACTTCCCACACACCTAATTAATTACATACAGACCAGGATCAGAGCTATCCTGTCCTAACTGGCATTGTCTTGTGCAATGATGCTCAACTGAAAACTCAAAACAGGCTGTTTTCGAGGAGATACTACAGTTCAGGGATAAAGCATGGGCTTTGCAAGCAAGCGGTTGAATCCATGGTATCTCCAGTCTGAACTATTTCAGACTGACACCCTGGAGCTGCTGCTAGTTTCAGTAGAAGACAAGACTGAGCAAGATGCAGCAATGACCCAATGGAGGGTTCATCATATTATACGGCTATAAATCAAACAATAAAGCAGCTGTAGGGGTAACTTGTATTTTTAGTGGGATTAACATTGATTCCGCAGCACACACCTACAGCATCCTATTTATATGTTCTTCTGGTGAAAAGATATAACTGGATCATTCCTGATCTTTTCTCATTAGCAGGTTTTGTTATTCATAATTCAGCTGGGGGAGGGATGGGTTGTTTCTTTTTGTATGTGTGCTGTAAGAATGATTTGGATTTGTTTTGCCATGATCTGTCTTAAAAGGTACCATGGCTGGATACTCTCCTTAAATCATGACATTATATAGAACTTAAAGGAAACTATCAGAAGATATAAACAGGTAGACTTTTTAAAACAAATCTATCTAATATGTTCATGAGCCACCCATTAAGGGTACATCACCAGAAACTTTACATCCTATAATGCAAACAGAAATTAATGGATATGTAAATAAAGGAGCACTTGGATCCATGCTGTGATAAGTTAATTGCAGGCCACACAAAAGACCTCAAACTAGCTATGAGGAAAAAGATCAATAGGTTCATTAGCATGTGAACTTCTTTAAAAACAGGTTAAAAAGAATGAAATGTTTATCTTGCACAGATGCATAGGTAAAGTGTCATTAATCTTTCTGTACTGTTTCTAAATACTTGCATTATCTTAAGGCTGGCATTTGCAGTTTTCAAATGACTTTGTCTTTAGCTGTAACCAGTTGCCATATCGTACACATGGGATCATGTTGCTGAAGGTGAATCTTATATTTGCAGTCTTTGGAGATTCTAAAGCCTTTCAAAATACCTGCAATGGAGTACTGTTTTTCAGAGTACCTGTTATGAGAAATGTTCCACTGCATTTCAGTTTTCCTTCTCCTTTGAAATTGTGCCCATGTAAGAAACATCAGACAATATAGAAAAGCAGAAAAGCATTTATATTCAATGCTGAGTGGAATACAATTTCTTCATCCTTTCCAAAAATACATGCCAGTATTGCATGATTATCATGTGTAACCTGTGCCATGTATTCACAAATCTCTTGTTTCCAAAACACATTTCAGAATGTAACCATCTGAAACTTGTTTATTTGCGATGGATTCATCCACGGGGACTGCCTCCCTCCTCACATTGTGTGGCCAACAAAGAAAGGGGTGAGATTAAAAACTATTATATGCTGCACACACCTGCAATGAGAAAACACAAATTCCAGTTCATTAGATTTATGGCTATAATAAATAGAGGGAAATCAGTTTTGAAAGCTCAGGTAACCAAGGCACCTGTTTTAAGTGGAATGTTGCCCTATGTAGTACTTTTTCATATATTATAGATAAACCAACAGCTAGGAAAATAAGCTAGGCTATCTAATGCAATAAGTAAAAACAAATCAGGTGATCATTGACATGTAGTAAAATATAGACAGTCAGTCCATTCTCAGAGTGTGGATCCTTTGGGTGCCGAAGGGGCACCCTCCGTGCACAAGGGGAAAGTATCAGCAGGTTGGAGTAGGGATAGTTCAAGGCTTGCAGAAGCTTTGAAAGGGAATCTTCAGGGGAAAGCTTCTGAAGTGGAGGAAGACTGTCCTGTCTCAACTGGAAGGATCCTCTTCAGAGGATGATCTGGAGCCCACAGAAACAAGTCATTTCAGGAGATTCTGGGGCTGGCCAATAGGGAGAGCCAGGACCCTCAGGAGAGCAGGCTTCAGAACCGCTTTCCTAGACAGTGGGAAGTCCGCTTCTGAGTCAGAGGTGGGTGTCAAGCCATCCCCCCTTGTGCCCTTGAAAACCGACAGGGCAAAGGAGTGCCCCCTGGCAGGAGAGGGTTCCTGTGGGCAAGGCGCGCCTGACAACTAGGGGCTTTTGCCAGGGCATCAGGAACAAGCTGCAGCAGAGCCCTGGGTGGGTGCTCCAGAAGCCTTCAGTGCCAGGCTAGCACTGCACCGGTGGCACCTTTCCTGGTGGTTTTGTTCAATGGCTGAACCTTTGTGCTACTGACCTGTGGCTTCCTGCCAGACTCTTCTTCATGGGCTGCAGTTGCGTTGGACCGCTTCCCTGCGCCTGCACCAGGGCCATGCCTCAGACCCCCTTGCCTGGCCATACTGTGCCTTGGCCATCGCCTGTTGACTCACCGCTCCTGCTCTTTTGCTGGACTGACCTGATACTGTGCGTGCTTCTTACTTTGCTATTAGATTTATGCCCCACCCCCGCCACACACACACACAGAGCGGGGATGCTTTGGGTAGGGCTTATTCCAAGTCTGGCCTAGCCAAATCAGGGCGTGGATGAAAAAATAGCCCAATGAGAACAGCACAACTCCATGAGCGTGTCGGGCTGATTGCAGTATGAGTGGGGATGGGAAATCAGAGGTGAAGGGGATTTGCATGAAGTCTCATCAGGAATAACAGGGCTGGCAGAACCATGTTGCAGGCTCTTGTCCTCCCAAGGATGCAAGCAAGGAGACTGCTGCTTTGAAATAAATACCAAAGGACCTGATGCTTCCCTGGTATCTGCCAGAGACTAACCAGCAGGACTGCTGAACTTAATATCTGACAGAGATGTAGCACACCGTGAAATGGAGATCTGTCAAAATCATTACAGGGCCAGGCAAGCACTTAAGTTCAAGACTTGCATGGAATGTAGCAATGTCTATTATCCCATTGATTTGCAACATGCCTTGAATTTGTTGTATAATAAGAGACTCTGATGATTCCTTATTTGAGATCATAGTTGGCTTAGCATTGTATTACTACGTTGCATGTTTTCAAGCCTGAATTCCTAGTCTTATTAAAATTCTTTGTATGGACCAGAGATCAGTAAATGGTCCCACCCCAATGCCAAAACTGCATCCCAGATGAAGAGGTAAAAGAATATAATTAAAAGGATAAATGGGGCCATTGCAATGAGTTCTAGCAGTCCCATGTTACGTCTGTCTTCTGACCTGAAGATCCTTCTTAAAGTAGCGATAAGTTTTAAAAAAAATTGCTGACAGTGAGTAACCGCACTGACCAAGCACCCAAATTTCCTCCTCACCTGGATGTATGTTGTGAGCAGGTCTTGCCCTCCCTCCTTTCCTCTCTACAGACTCAGATGAGCCTTCAGTCCTTTTATTAAAGCTTAACAGTTTGCAAAACAATATAAATTAAAGCTGCAATCTCCCTGAGAAGTGGGAGAAGCATCTGCCCCTGCAATGAGTTGACTCCAAACTGAAACTCCCCACCTTCCCCTCCTTTGTGGAAAAGATTCTGATTCCATCCTGCTGCTTGACAGCTAGATGGCAGGAACACAAGACACTTCTTAATTGGTCTGCTCATTTTGCCTGTCATTTCCTGACAGGGTCAAAGAACTCTCCCTGCATTCCCTCCCCCTCCAATTCTGAAATGTCTCCCTCCTTTTCCAAGGCTCTGCCTAAGAACCTTCACTAGGTAACCTTGAAATGTCAAAGTCATCTGCTGAACCCGGCCCCTCCAGCTCCTCCACAGGGTTGGGTGAATCTATCTGAGCAGCCTGCAGTGTGAGAGAGCTCTAGCGCTCTCCACAAAATGCAGGGCTGCATCCAAAGTGTGCAAACAAACTCATGCAATTGACATTACAGTCATCTCCTCCTTGCTGCACTCAGCTTTCTAGGGAGGGTTTCCACAGCCCTCCCAGAGCAGATTTGATGTGGCTGTTGTGGAGGAAGAGGCTTCACCCTACTAGAAAATGTCGTTATTTCAGCAGATGGACATAATTCAAATTCACCTGCTCTATTTTTTAGATCCTTTTAAGCAACAGTATTTTGCACAAACAGGGTGTCAGTGAGCGGCTGGTAAAGCCAAGCAGGAGCCAGTAGTTTGGCTTTCAGTGCTTCTCATCATCTGGCAGTCCACATGCATGCGGCACCACCAATTGCTGCCACCACTCCTCTGTGACACACGTGCCTCTGTCCCCACTCTTGTGGAAGCCCTCAGTAGCATGTCTTTCTGGTGTTCTTTCTGGTTTCCTTACCATTTAATGTATATAGCCCACTTGCTCAGTCTATGACCCTTCAAACTTGGGACCCTTACCCAAGTCCTGTGTTCTCCTCAGGCATCTTGCTTGCCTCCCACTTAGGACTCACAGAAGATGCTCAGTCTGTTACACTCAAGGTCCCCTTTCCACTCCCTCAGAAACACCAGTGGCTGCTGAGGGCACTCCTGTCACTGACAACTTTGATTAACTAGGGTAATAACCCAAGATCCTACTTTTCCCATTGCTTACATATTCTTCTTTCTCCTCTGAGGATGCTCTCAAAGATCTATGCATCCCCCGCACCTTGACGTACCCACTCACAAAGGGTTAAGGGTTAACACATTGATTGCTAGAGGAGGAGACAAAAGATACATTCAAGTGCAAGCTTATTTTAATATATTTCAACTCAATACTGTAATAACTTCTACAGAGTTCTCTTCCAGCCACTATTCATGGTTCCAAGGCCATCCCTAGATGTTTCCCTTTCCAGTCTCCAACCTAGAATGAATATAAACCTGCTGGTCTCTCCTCTTGGCCAATATTCCAAGCACAGGGATTGGCTTTGGATCCTTGAAAAAGGGGCAGGACATACTATTTCTATGCCATCTCACAGGAACTTATGAAGTAGCCATAATCTCTGACTAGCTAAAGCCAGTCAGAACTACTGTGTTGAATTCAGTGTGCTCTCTCTTCCTGCCTTTTGAGAGCAACCTGCAGCTTGAACAGCAGATGCTATAAACTTAGAAAGTGATGGTAGATTTCATCAGTTTTCCTCATATTATGGTATCATTACTAAATTGAATCTATTTATTTATACTGTAAGATGTTATCTGAAGTCAATCTACCCTTTATTTATTTATTTATTTGACAGGCAAGTGACTGTGAATTCTGTCACTCTAGTTAGCTGAGAAAACAGGCGTTGAGAGCACGCATGATGGCTGTCTTTAGCGGGCATCCCCTGGGATGCTAGTCATGCCGCTTTTGCTGATGCAGATTCAGAAGATGAGTATTTCAGAGGAATGGAGGAACAGGAATTTGGCCCTCAAAGTTCTGAGATGCAACAGGAGAGGAGGCGGAGGCAATTAGCTCCAGGGCAGACGTGGTAGTGGGCCAGAAAGACCTTAGGAATAGCATGGAGGTACAGCTAGCGGGTGGAGCTGCTGAGATTGAGGAATTCCCAGGGATCAGCCACTCTCCTCAGAGCTGGGCCCTGTGATCAGGTGCCCGGAGAGATGAGAGGGCCAATTAGATGAGAAGTGTGTGGAAAGGAGGCATGTTTGCTTCCAGAGAGCCCCTCCTCAGGGATCGGGACAGAAACATGCTCATAAGGGGAGCTTTGGGAAGTGATCACTAGATTGGGTTCAACAAACCACTTTGTGTATGGCCAGAGACTTTTCTGGATGGTTTGTGTTTGGAATCAATAAAGAGTGTTTTGCGAAAGAAACAGCCTGACACTGATACTTGTCAGAGGGAAGAAATGTGGCTTGCAACAACAGGTATGGAGAAACCTTGATGGGATAATAGGCTGTGTTATGGGGACTCTCTCTCTCTTATTCTCTCTCAATCTCTCTGCATATGTGTAGGGGCCATTGCACTTGCCATGGGAGCAAAGAGGGGGGTCTTTTCCCTAGCCCTTGGAATGGAACCAGTCCAGCACATAATCACTCCAGTCCTTTTGCAAGATATATACAGGGATCTAGACTTGGATTCAGAGAAGGAACAAAAAGAAATTGAGGAGAAATCTTGTGGAGGAAATAGGAGAGTATGAAAGAAAAATAGTTTCAACCAGCAGCAGGTCCTAGAACATGACAACATTGATCTCTCTCTCTCTCTCTCTCTCTCTCTCTCTCTCTCTCTCTCTCTCTTAACATTTATAAACCACTCCCATATCCCTTCAAGGACTCTCTGAGTGGTATACAATATATCAAAATAAAAACCAAATACAAAATTCATATAATAAAATACAATGAAGATAAAACACAATAAAAACAATATTCCGAACAGATAGTTACACCAGTCAATAAAATGACCTCAGGTACAGCAGTGAAAAAACAATTAATATTTCTTAAAAATATAAAATATTAATTCAACTGTTCTTTAAATGTCTGGTAAATAAAAATATCTTTGCCTGGTGTCGGAAGGATAACAATGAAGGGGAGCATATTTCATAAATGGGGTGCATCCACTGAGAAGGCCCTTCTCCTGTTTGTCACCCCCTTCATCTCTGTGGGGGGGCAGTTCCCTCAGAAGGACTTCTGTGGTCAGTCTTAGCAGTCAGGTAGGAACATACAGGAGTAGTCATTCCTTCAGGTCTCCTGGTCCCAAGCCATTTAGGGCTTTATATAAGTGCTTTAAATTGGGCCCAGGCCTCAACTGATAGCCAATGTAGTTGGGTGACTGTGACCAAGCTCTGTCTTTCCAGGTAAGGCCATATTTGGTAAATCAACCGCAGCTGAAGGAAGGTACTCATGGCCACCAAGTCCACTTGAGACTCAAGTGACAGATTTGGATCCAGGAGCACCCCCAAGCTACAAACCCTGATTAGTATCTGATGCTTATTATGCTTATTAGTATCTGACGCTTATGCTTCAGATGGATGCTTATGTATTTGCTGCTAATTATGCTTATTACTATCTGATGCTTTAAAAATATCGAGAAATTCCATGACAAGTTTTCTATTGAGTGTACAAGAGACAGCACCTGATGCTGCTGTGCCGCTATTACCATTTCTGTGGCACTTGTGTGGGACCCCGCTGGTGCTTCCCACAGAAATGTCCATTTCCAATTCTGGAGAGATCAGCAAAGCTCCCTTCTGCAAGCTCCCCTGATCCACCCTGTTCTGGGAACAAGCATTTCACTTGTGTCTGATTACTGCAGGATCTGCCAGCTTCCTGTGGCACTAGCCGTGGGCCCCACTGGCACATGGGTGGCTCCAGATAGTGCCCAGTGAATGGATGAAGTCATGATAATCTAAATATCCCAAAGCAAAGTAATGTAATTCCAGCACACGGTTGTCATTGCTCTGTGCTACATCGTGAGGGAATAAACAGAACTCATATCCCTGAAAGAAGCTTCATTACATTCAGTGTTGAGATTAATGACTCGAATCTCAGTCTAAAGAGTGTAATATTATGAATCTTAAAGTCAGATCAAATAGGACTTGAATTTAGGAAGTTTGTGCACACAGTCTGAAACACATACATATGTGAACTCCTACATGCGAATTATTAACACAGCTTTTCTCAAACCTCTTGTGGGTTAACCATGGTGGTCTATTCCCCCACCAATGCACATGCTAATTACATGCCAGGGTGATATGCATAATGGCCCTCAACAGTGTGGCTTGTCCTGTCATGTAACCTGGTCAAGGTGGCTTGTTGCCATGGGTAACAAGCCACCCAGAAGCCGAGAGTGGCCTCTGGGAATGTTACCCTCACAACAAGCTGTCCTGGCTGGGTTCACATGACACATGGGTATTTATATGAACCCCCCTGACATGCAACCAGGACAAATGCTGTGGGGGAGGGGTGAGCTACTATGGCTTATTTCCCTCCTCCATGAGCATGCAAACCTGGCCACAGAAAGAGATGGGCAGGAACTACTGAAGGAGAAGCAGGATTAATTCAGAAGAAAGTGAGGACAAGATGGATGGAAGACAGATGCAAAGAAGGGCAAAAAGGGAGCTGTTAAAATAATTTCTAATAATGACAGAAAGGACACTGATCAAAGTTTTGGAGGATGCTAGATTGTTAGGGAATCCAGAGCTTCCCCCAGAAGCAAAAATGACAAAACTGAGGTTGTCACACTTTGGACACATCATGAGAAGGCAAGACTCAGTGGAGAAGACAGTTGAGTTAGAGAAAGTTGAAGGCAGAAAATGAAAGGCAAATATGAGATGGAGTGAATCCACAAAGGAAGCCACAGCCTTGCGCTTGGGAGAGCTGATTGGAGCTGCCATGGATAGGCCATTCTGGGGGACTTTCATTCATGGGGTCACCATAGGTCTCAGATGACTTGGCAACCCATAACTACAACCACAAGATTATTAGGATGTTTAGAAACAGGATAAATATGCCCTTTGCTCTTTAGTAAAGCCTGTTAGAGGCTTCCATGATTCTTACAGATTAAGATCATTGTTCCAACTCGTACCACTTTCACAGGACTTGTTCATATTTGTATTAGGATCAGTTGTGTGCCTTTTTAAAAGTACACCTTTTTCTCCCATTAACTAGGACACGTTTGTGCCCATTTTTGAAATGCATTCATTTTTGTTCATGCACACTCTCCAAATGGACACATTTTCCAAATGCGTTTTTGTTGTTGCTCAAATGACACTGCAAGCACTGATGAATGGACTTCACATTGCAGATTGTGTTAAGGTCTGCATTCAGCTCTGAGAAGTGGGAATTAGAGACATTTTAATTAAAATTTCCTTCCTTAACCATCTCTCGCTGGGCTGTAATGAAGCTGTAGACCTCTGTCCATCACCCTTGAGGTTCAAAGCTACTACTGGAAGCATGCTAGGGAAACCTATTTGGCTACCACTCTCCTTTGTACTGATTTCTCTACCTGGGGATCTTTATTCATTCTCCCTACAGTTTCCACTATCTTTCTTCTCTCAGCTCTTCCACTCCCCCTCAAGATTCCTCACAGAAACTTCTCCCTCTTGGAATCACCCAAGGCAGGGCCAAAAGGGGGTCAACTCTGCAGGAGTTACACTTTATGATGTTGCCCTCTCCCCTGTAGCATCGGGTTGTTGACACAATGAAAAGGAGACAGTGAGCTCTGAGAACTTTCCTTGAGGAAGAAAGGTGAGCAAAAATGCAAAACTAAAAGATTTAGAAAGAGTTTAACGTATGGATGCTTGGCACCACTGTTTTTGTCCCTGCTTATAGCTACTTGCTCATAATTAATTCTTTAAGCTGTGCATGCCAAGTAGAATTCTTCAGTGTTCTGGCAGGGAACTGGTAGTAATAGAAGAAGTGCAGATAACAAAACTGACACAAACTGTATCTAGATTCCATCTTTAATATTTGAAACTACCAGGATAATTATACTGGTATAGGAGTTTTCCCAGTATACAAAATAGGGTTTAAAAATTGCTGGGATTGTTGAGTTAGGAAAGAGATGCTAGAAAGCTGTTAATAACTGCATACGTTAATTAGTATATAGGCCAAATTTCACTGAAATCAGCTCAAGGGTTTGTTTTTTAGATGAGCAAAGTGGCCCAAGCCACTCAAGTTAATGGGATCTTTTACCACATGGTCAAACCTGCCCCGTGCATGTCTCGTGTTAGTGCAGACAGTGGGAGAGGGGTAGCAGGAAATTTTCAATAGAGAAATGCCGGGGAGGGTCTTTTTCAGGGCTAAGGCTGTCCCTCTGCCTGACAGAGAGAGGACAAAGGGAAAGAAAGTGGTATTCTGCATCATGTGCACACTTGCTGTGGTGGAGCCTGGATGCACTGGGAAGCCAGGCCAGTATCTTTACAAACAAAGATGCTGAGATTATCTGCCCCTCCACTCAGTTGCCTCAGAACTTAGCTGGAGTCCACACAGGAGTTGGAGAAAATGCATGCGTGCTACAACTGGTCTGTTCCTATGAACTGACACAGCTGCCTACCTTTTTTGCCTCTCCCTGGTGGTGCGGCTGTGGGGACTGCAATGATGAGCACCCCTACTTCAGACAGTTCCACTGTGCCACAAGCAAACCCTTTTTAACACCGGGAGATAAGCTTCTTCATTCAGGGCCAAGTCCAGATGGGGAGGATGGAGTTCCGGGCCCAGCAAAGGTGTCCCATCTTGCTCCAGTCCTGCCTTGCCTGAAGACGCACCTGTACCTTGGTGTATGCTGCATTGCTGAAGGAGCATCCTGTGCATTGACCAATGCTGTTCATTTATTTATTTTGCAAAATGTATATACTGCTTTATACCAGGGGTCACAAACTCAACTTACCTGGGGGCCGCTGGAAGTAGAGTCTGGGTGAGGCTGGGCCGCATCAAGTATTCCGCCACCGCGGTGCGGGTGGGCCGCTCATCCCACGGCCGCCGGCGCTTTGAAGGCTGCAGGGCCCCTCCCCTGGGCCCCGCCCGTCCCGGCAAGTGGCCCGCGGGCCACGAGTTTGAGACCCCTGCTTTATACCTTTCAAAATATTACTGAGCAACAAAGGAAAATACATTAGAATAAACACATTTAGGATCAAAATGCAAGCCTATCTGTTAATTAAATCGATAGCTGGCTGGGATTAATTAAACAGGAGGAGATGGTGAGCCCCTTCTGATACTTCTGCCAAGACTTAAGTTGCGGTGCTTGCAGCCATGGCTTCTAGTGGCCTGGGGATCAAAGGCACCGTCAGTAATAGAATATCAACAAGGATCTACCCAAGTTATGATTTTTAAGAGGCACAAAGAAAAGGTGTATCTGGACAGTTTGGGGAAGGTACAGATTTTGAGCAGGAATGAGCAGCTTAACTATATGCAGTGCATGTGTAGGGCAGTGCTCCATCCCTTCTAAAAGTTCTCACAGGGGATGGCACAGCACAGCACAGCACATCACGCTCACACATGTTCATGAGAACAACATTCCAAAATGTGTATTAATGGGATCATTTTAGTAGGCCACACAAGAAGTCACTGGCCATGCACCAGCTTTCAAGATCTCCTGTCCGCTTCCTAACCGCTCAGGCAAAGCAGACACGCTACTTAGCTTCCCGGCTGAAGTGCTCCACGTTGGGGGAGGCTTCCAGAGACATGGTCAGTGGTCTGCACTGAATCTGTTGCACTGGCTATTGCATGGCAAGACTGGCAGGAGGGTTCTCCTGATCTTCTGTTCCACACACAGTTATAAGGGGGTGTTTTCCCACCTCACTTAGTTACAAGTGCACCCTGTGCCTTCCCGGACCCATAAGTGGCAGTGTGTTTTACCTTTTATGAAACTACATCTTTTCTTAGCTGTATGAATGTGCATATCCACTAAAGCTGATATTTTAAAAGTGTTTGTTCATAAATATCAATATTTAAAAGGATAATTCAGTCATTTTGCTACATTGCTTTAGAACCGTGTGCATTTAAAGTGGATGGTTTGGATTATCTTGTTTCTTTGTAGGGATAGGTGCACTCTTCCCCTTGGGTTATATTCCTTTATAGTATCTTCTTCCTCCTACATAAAACACACATTTCATTGGGTATTCTTTTTTTAGAGGGGATGCTCCCAACTGTATCTGTTTACAGGCAGAATCGCATTTGTTAACTGAAGGATCTAAGCAAACTATGTGCCCACATGGCTAAGAGAACTTCTTTGAGATACAGAGCACACAATGAGAGGGGTCATCCCTAATTCAGGATTGCAGCGGGGCTGGGGTATGCTTTTCATGGGCATTCGGCATGGTTTCCTCATGGGTATTTATTAGGATGTTATTCCTGTTTGATTATCATTGTTATGATCCCTTCCCAACAAAGGCAAGCACTTCAATAGTTAGTCAAAGAGTCTTCATTCCATACAGCTACAAGGTATTCACAAACTCCGAAACATGCACTCCAGGGAGAAAGTTGACCTCTCGCTCTGACCCTAGTCACCCAAAGCTCTGCTTATGAACCCTTTGGGGCCGGTCTCTTGGAAGCGGCTCGCTATGGAAGTGGGCACGCCTCCACCCTTTCCATCAAGTTTCCAATTGGCCCAGCCAGCGAGTGTGTTGAGGCGCCCACACATCCATGTCTCTCGGGACATCATGTTCTCCTTCCGAGAACCCCTCCCCAGCCTGTTCTCCCTCAGCTTCTTTCCACAATTGGAAAGATTGTGGGACTCAGTGGCTGTCCTTGAAGTGCTTTGTTCCAGCGCTGGCTCTGGCTGGCTCACCGGGAGGGTCTGGGCAACCGGGGCTCACTCGTCTCAACAACTCCAATGTCAGAGTGGGAACGCCGAGCCACTCCTGGAGCAACTATTCACTCCCCCTCCTCCCATCTAAGCCATTGTTCCCACCAGAGCCCTGCATCTCTCACGAGCGCCTGAGAATCGCATCCGAGCGTGCGCGCACGACACCATCCAGGCAGGGTAGCAGGCCTCAAGCTGCCCAATAGTATCTGAGCTTCCATAAGGAGATGCCAAGGGGAGGAGGACTGATGGACAAAATGCAGCACAGTGGTGCAGCTATTGACTGGGGCACTGAGATGCTCTTATCCTGGACCTTCAGCTAAGAACAGTGAGACCTTTAGTTAGTGATAAGATTATGACCAGATTTGACCTTTGCAGCTGTCATGCACATCCATGTTCTCAGAAAACCTATGTATCTGAAGCTTAGCCTTCATGAAGATGACCTTGAAAATTAGACACTTCAACAGAGGAACAGTATAGCATTTCTGACGTGCTCAACCCATCAAAAGCCAATTAGAGCATTGTAGGAGAAAAGTGCGTAGCATCTACACTGACTTCAGATACCTTCTGAGCATAACTGAAGGTGGTAGTTTTAATCCAGGAGGCTGTATATCATTGAGACAATCACTTCCTCTTTGACTTATCATGATTCTTACAGCTAGATAAAACAGCATCTTTTAAATGTCTTCATCCCTTAAGCATGAAGGGTCAGCTTCTTTCATCCAGAGATCCTAGAAAGAGATATGAACTGTTCCAGAAAAATATAAGAGCTGGTTCCTACATCTTGCAGTTTGCAAAACTGCCCATGTCTTATGTTTCTGGTCTCCAAAAATCAAAGAATGATGGTCGAAGTGGGATGAATTGAGCTCACCTTATGAGCTTTTCCTCAATTCACAGATTTGACTATGGGTGAGATCCATCAGTTCCACCATAAATGCTAATGTGTGATAACATGTGATTGACCCAATACATGTAGCAGGGCATACTCTAGAGTTGTTTTCCTTCCCACATGGCATGAAGATGGAGATCTGAAAGTAAGAGACTTTAATTCCTAAAGGAATTCCTAATTACTAAAGAGATTTTAGTCCCTTTGCAATGGATGGATCACAACCTGCTGAGATTTAGACTGATGGTGGCTTTTCCCCTCTGAAAGGTTGGTAGACCTATAAAGGAGGCCCACCTGCACAGATTAATATATCTGGACAGTTTCTAAAGAGAGGTCTATTATTATCATTATCACTATCATTATCATTATTTTGCAAGGAGGGGGAAGTTCTGGCTGATATGACTGACTCCCATTGAAGCCCTGTTCAAGCTACAGAATAAGGCAGTTTACATGATCACTATTTATGTAGTAGAGTTTGTATGGTTCTGTGCTATGCCCTGAAGCTGAGAGTGATGAAAAAGCACAGGAGGTGGCATGAGTGCAGATGGAAAAAAGCTCCTAGTGGATGCAATCAAACCCCGGCATGTGTCTATAATCAGGCAGACTAAGAGGCAGTAAGGTCAGCAAAGAAATGTCTCACTTTTCCAGGGACATCCAGGGTCTATTACATGCTGGCCCCAAGGACATTCTAGACCTGTCCAAGGCCAGTGTCATATGTGCTGACTCAGAGGACTCTTTGGCACACGCAGGGGAGAAGGAGGCTTTCCATGGGAACCAGGATTTGGTGCAGGAAGGTGCGTGCCGGTGCCAGTTGTACAAACGTGCCCCCCCACTCCACGCCCTGATGATTTTTTTCAGAGAAGAAGACGCAGGGGAGATCAGGATTCAAGCAGAAGCTGATAGTGAAATGTGGTCAGAGGGCAGTCGGGCAGTTGCCGTGGAAACGGTTGGGCAGCCTGAAGGTACTGGCCATGAGAACGCAGCAATGGGCATTGTCCCAGGACAAAGGAGGTTGGAATATGCGTGCTCTCACAGATGCATGCACAGACTAGGGCCACTGGAGATTGGAGAGTTAGAAAGGAGGAGGGAGAGAAGTTTGTCAGATCCACCCAAGGAGGGGCGGCCCAGGTGAGTTAAAAGCATTTTGTAATCTGATCCCTCTCAGAAAGAGAGGACAACTTTGCTATTATCATCATCATTATCATCGTCGTCATCGTGTCCTGTTAATGTATCTGCAACTTTTCATAGAATAACGGACTTTAGTTTCAACTGTTTGGTTTGTTGGCTTCGTTGGGAAGGAGCACCTCAGCCACACAGCAGCCTATGGCACTTCATGAAAAGACCTCTTGCATCTGCTGGGACTTAGACTCCATCAGGTGAGGAACCCTGAGCACAGCCTGGTCCAGTTTGTCTTGAAGAGTTTCGGTTTGTACAGCTCAAATATGTTGATATGGTGCTTGGACAGGTTGGTGCAGCCATTTCCTTATAGGATACTTGCCCATCTTGGCTTATAGAAGCCACCAGGGAGGGAGAGAGCAACTGGCTATGCCTCCTTAAGAGAAACCATGATCCTAGGTCTTCTGAAAGAGTAAGTGGTGAGAGCATTTCCAAAGATATCCTCTCTGGGCCTGGAAGAGATCAACAACCTTAGTGTAGTGGCAATTTTTTATCCCTGAGCAAGGTGCACTCTGGGATGAGACTGATTATCTGGATCCATTGCAGTCAAGATCCAGGCCAGCTTTTGGCAGGGAGAGAGAGCTTAGGTAGCGCTATATAATTACCTATGCCTGAAAAAAGATGAGGGAAATGTGACCCTGTTTGTATCCCTGGATCTCTCAGTGGCTTTCAGTACCATCAGCCATGGTAACCTTCTGGAGCAACTGTCTGAGTAGAAAGCGGAAGACACTACATTGCAGTGGCTCCTCTCCTACTTGGATGGCCAGCTCCAGAGGGCAGTACCTGGAAAATATTTCTTGGCCTCAAGGATTTTCAGAAATGAGGATCCTCAGGTATCCCCCATGCTATTCAACATCTGCATGAAACTGCTGAAGGGGTCATCTATAGTTGTTTGAGGCCACCAATAGGCAGATGACATGCAGCACTATATCTCCTCAACTCCATCAGGTGAGGCTGTGGATGAGTGCTGGCTGTGACCACAGATGAAGCCCAATCCAGGCAAGACTGAGATGCTGTTAATGGATGGCCCTTCTGACCAGACAGATGTTCAATCTGTTCTGAATGGGTGGTACTCCCCTGGAAGGAGTGGATTTATAGCTTGGGGATCCTCTTTAATCCATCTTTGTCACTTGAGCATCAGGTGGCTTCAGTGCCATGGAGCACATTCTTCTAGTTTCAACTGGTGGTCCAGCTGCATCCCATATGGAGAGAGGTAATCCGGAAATCTCTGGTTAGATTACCGCAATGCAATCTTCATGTGGCTGCCAGGGAAGATGGATCAGAAGCTGCAGCTTATGTGAAACCTGGTAGCCAGACTAATAATTAAAATCAGAAGTTCTGAATACACAATACTAGCTCTGGCCTCCTTTGCACTGGCTGTCTATATGCTTCTGAGCTCAATTCAAGGTGTCAGTTTTAACCTATAAAATCCCTGCATGGCCTGGAACCACAGCTCTTGATGGGACACCTCGCCCAACTGCCATCTATCAGGAAACTACAGTCAACATCTGAGACCTTCCTCTGAGGAAAGCTCAGAAGGTGGCAAGAAGGTAGAGGGCGTCCTCTGTGGTATCCCACCAACTGTAGAATGATCTCCCCACTGAGGCCCTCCTGATGCCAACTTTGTATCCCTTCAGTGCTAGAGGACAGCCTTCTGTGCTGAGGCATTTAGAGACATCTAAGGTTATTTAATGGCCTGATGGGGGCACTCATGGCGAGTATTTTTTAACATGCCTTCTCTGTATTAAATATTTTTACAGGTCAACAGTTTTTCTTATGTAAACTATGTTTCAGTTCCACCTTATGGGGAAAGTTATGGTTGTTCTTGGCAGTCGGGCAATTCAGAAATGAAATAAATTAAGCAAACATATTTGTTGAGAACTGCAAACATGAGACAAGCCATGCAGTGCAAGTTACCTGAAAAGCAGTCCTAAGAACTTCAAGAGTACCATGTGAACTGGTGGCCAGTGCGGGTGCCAGTTTTGTATATGGGTCCAGGAATCAGAGTTTTTGGGTTAGTACCTTTGTATCTGATGCCAAATAGTTTCACCTGTCCTAAGCCTTCTTGGGATGCCTTTTCTTTTTGCTCGTAGCACAGCATGGTGCACATTGATCCTTGTAGCAGTTGCTTCTGGGAGACCGGTATGTAGACTACCCTGCCTTTAGCTAAAAGTTGTGAGTCAACATGGGTCATGTCTACATGTATAACTCTATGGTTCAGTCAGACTGTTGAGTGGGGATTTTTAAAGGAATAAAAAATGCAAATAAGCTTTCAGGATGGGGTGGCTTGAAAGACTAAATACAGATATAAATCAACCAACTCGGGTGGTTTGTGTATGATCTCATTATACAACGGCAAGTAATATATGTTATTAACGAGTACCAGCCATTATTAACTTGTACTAATAGCAACAACAGCACCTCTAGCTGTTTTCATTCTGGCTCACCACACAGTCAATCATTTCAGCTTTGTTTACATTGTGAACAGTTCTGTGAACATGCAAGATCCATTAACATAACAGGGATTTCTCCCTGTGGGAAAAGATCTGCACCATTGAGAAACATTGCAGCTGGCTTTCCCACCCACCTCTGAATAGGCCCAGAAGGCAGGTCCCCAGCTGTGGATCTGGAGAATTGCATCCTGTTCCCACCTTTCCCATGATTTCACCATGTGTGACCCCCTTTCGCATGTCACCCCCTCTCATTTGTGGAACAAGAGTGGCTTACCACATGTGGTAAGAGAAACACCCAACATTAAATGTTTAGATCCTGCCTATGGACTTGGATTCAGACTTAGCCATACTTTGGCATGATTTGAATGGGTCTACTCTGAGTGAAGTCACTTTGATTTCAAGGGTCTGTTCCAACTGTGACTGACCTAAACTTGGAAGTTTTAAGTCTACAACTAGCAGTATAATGTACACAAGTATTCTCAGAAGTCATGGCTGGCAGCAGCTCCCAGTATACGAAGTCTTGCTTCTGCATGATGTGTGAAAGGGCCAGGGAAGGCTCCATAGCTCAGTGGTGGCATGTGTGTTTTCCATGCAGAAATTCAACCAGCAGCATCTCTGAAGGCTGAAACAGCAGCCGAGGGGAAAGCGTGATATCCTGGAGTGCATTGCTGGACAATTAGAGGAGTCTGACATGACAGAAAACATTCTAAGAAAATGTTCTACGAGTTCAGTATAAGCATTTATACCCTGCCTTTCAGTCAGTGTGGCCTAGCACTTGGCGTGCTGGACCAGGGCAGGAGAGATCTGGGCTGAAGTCCAACTTTCTCATGAAGTTCACTGGGTGACTTGGGCCAGTCATGGACTCCCAGGCTGGCAGGGTTGTTCTGAAGATAAGTTGGTCAGGAGGATCCCATAAACTGTCTTCAGTTCCTCACTGAAAGACTGTGGCTGGCCCAAAGACACTCAACATGATTCATGGCTGAGTGCAGAACAAAGCCAGGTTTTCTAAAGTCCCAGTTCAACACACTAACTACTATGCCACACTGGCTCTCAATTTATATTTTTATATTTTTATTATATTTTGACTCCACCCATCAGCCCAAAGGCTCCCTGGGTCATTAGCAGAAACGATCAGATATAAGACTCTTCAGCTGTTGTAGCCCAAACTGGTGCTGGAACAAGATTTTCCCATAATTCCTTTTGGTTTGTTGACTGTTGCTACTTTGAGAAAAGGCAATAAAACCAAGAAAGCTCAAGTGATGCAGGATCCTTTCTTTCCCACACATTCTGTCTCTTCATTCCTTCTCTGTGCATGTGTCAAGTCAGTCATTTTTCTTGTTCATAATTGGCCATTAAATTGATTTGACATAAGTACTTTGTAATATTCCTTTCTTGTTTTGATACTGTACTATCCAATTTTTATAGAGAATATACTTCAATATCAACCTTTACTTAAAATGACAATTAATTACTCAGTAGTCTATTTTTATGGTAGTAGGAAGCAAGCAATAAATAATCATAACAGGAGTGTGTATTGTCTTGTTTTTGTTTTGTTTTGTTTTCCAACACAAGAGTAATGGAGCCAGTCCTATTCTGTCCTGAAGTTTGCTGCCAATGTTCCCATTTAAGCAAAAAGAGACCAGAAGAAAAGCAGATCAATGGCAATGAATATGCTCCTAAATAGAAATATGTCTAATTTAGAATTTAGTTTATGGTAATTTAGAGTTTTAAAAAGTCTTATCAACTTTTCCAGAGTTAAAGTCAAGCTAGTGTGCTCATTTATGGTTGAGATTTACTAACAGTCGCTAATGTTTTAGGTGTTAGCTGGAAATTCTAGAAAAGTTACCACTTTTACAAAATGGTCTTTGAAACAGCTGAAAACAGAAGCATTCTGTAAACATTGTTTAGAATATTCCTTGTACAGAAAACTGACCTTTACTGAGAGAAAACTGAGAGAATTTCAAGAACTGTAAACCAAATTTCACCACGAGAGATATATAACGGCATTTACCACAGTGCAAGACAAATCAGACCCTTTTTGGCACTGCTTATTTGTCTCCTAGAACATTGAGAGTTACAGGTAAATGACAACATTCCCCATCATTGCAATACAAAGCAAACCTTAACAACAAATTAGAAGCAAGCGACCAGTTTGGAACTGTTATCAAGCAAAAGTCTCTGTGTAAATGCTTCACTTGTTTTAAAGTCTGTTTTCAGTCTACTGTTCAGGGAATTTGTGACCAGAGCTAGTTTGAATGCTGCATTCATGAGGAAAGATCAATATAGAGGCTTCAACCCTGCAAAGATATGCTTAGTGAAAAGAATAATTTTCTAACATAATTAAAAGTTTTGAATAAACAAAGGCAGGGTTAGGACATTTAGTAATTTGATTTTAAGCTAATTTATTGCATTTTTTAAAAAAACAATCAGAATGAAGGAGTAATGCAGTAGCCATTTTGAGGTCTTTGCAATTAGATTACAGGTTTCTACACACTGAAAATAGAGGGGAACTATTACTGCAAGACTAAGTTCTTTCTTCTTTGGGACATTATCTAAGCAGGTGATTCATTCAAATGCAAACCACAGAACGTATATGTTCAAGTGGTAGATCAAATGTACTTTAAAATTAGGTGGAACCAATGAATTGTATGAAATACAGAGAAACCTATACCCTGAATACTGCCAGTGTTAGGTTCATATTAGAGTCTCTTTTCTTTTCTGATCCTAGATCAGATTCTAGCAATCTTGAATTGAATGAGTACAATAGAAACTATACAGATTAGCTGTTTGTTTTCATTCAGAATACACTGTCCTTCCCCTTCCTGTAGGTAACATTATGTCAATATGATTGTGTGCAAACCACACCCTTGATTACATGGACATTTTGGATGACCCTGAGACATTCAGCCTGGTATATTTGCAGTCTCTTTTACTCTACAAATGGCCCCACCAATTTCACTAGTACTACTAAGAAAGGGTAACAGGATTAGATCTTGGCGGATTCTGCTTTCCTTCCGATATGATTTATGCATGGCAGTACTGCTCAAATTAATCATACCATACAATTATGAACAAATCTATGCTCCAAGGTTTTCTACAGTAATTGCTTATGATGTAACTCCTTTAATAACAGTAAGTTAAAATTGCATGGTAATGGCCTTTTGATATATATATATATATATAGTGAGCTGCATAAAAGACAGTGATATAGTTGCTGCAGATATTCCTAAATTGAAGAGACCCTAGTGACATCTCTTACATCATTGTTTTGATTTTCAGTAAAGATGTATATCTTAATGTGAACACTTAGGTTTGCCAAAAAAATGGTGACTCAGAATTAGGGACAAGCAATTTTAAACATCTTTCCACTGAGCACTGGAAGCAAATCATCCACTCAGGGGGATATATATGCTGATCGTGTTATGTTTCTCCTAACACAGCAAAAGAAATCATTTTGCTGTAGCTAAACCTTGCAGCATCCCAGGGTTACCAGTATGACTTGAACAGTATTGTCTATTTGCATGATGGGACAGCTGCACCTATATTACTTCAACCTCCAACTCAATCAGCAGCATTCAGAAAAGTGATCTTCCACTGTGATCCCACAATCAGCTCCTCAATCCTTTGTTGACATTAGAAGAAAACACCAGCCCTTGCACCATTACCAGATGAATGGGTCCTTATTTTTAAGTACATAAGACCTGCACTGGATCAGCCCAGATGTCCTTCTGGTCCAGCATTCTGCTTCCACAGATGCCAATGGGAAGTCCACAAGCAGACCATGAGCGCAAGAGTACCTTCATCCTTGACTTCACCCAGAAACTGCTATTGAAAGGCCTACTGTCTCTGTTACTGAAGATACACTCGTATAGCCACTGGGTCTAGTAGCTGTTGAAAGTCTTATCCTTCATGATGCTATCTAAGCTTCTTTTAAAACTCCCTAGTTGGTTGCCAGCATAAATGCTCTTTATTCTCTCAAGAATGTTGTTGGCATGTCTCTGATGGGGAAAATTTACCCATAATATATGAATCTGAAAGTCAAGTTTGCCTATGCTTGGTGAATTCTCCCTGTCATCCTAAACTATTTTCTTGGTGTACCCATTTTATTTATGCATTATTATTTAATCCATTTATATCTTGCCTTTCCTTTAAATGGTATGCATGCTTTTCCACTCCACATTTAGTCCTTGCCAGATAGATTAGGCTGAGGGATGTTGACTAGCCCTGGTTCATCCACTTAGCTTTGCAGTTGAATGGGGATTTGAACCTGAGTCCAAGAAGATACTAGCATACAACTGGGTGTTAGTTGAAAGCTTTAATCCTGCTTCTGCAATACAATCTGGGGCTTCCATATGCTGGAGCAGGAAGAGCTTCCTAAAATATCTACAATGCTGTAGCAAAATCCCACCTTCAGAGTACCTGCTGTCCAGGAACTGCAGTGTTCTACTTGGTCTAGTATGTGGAATGGTGATGGGCAAATTTCCCATAAGCTCAGGAATTTCAAGATTTTTCAGGGAGCATCCATGATAGTGGTGGGGAAGGAATGTGAATTCTCTGAGTGATCTTTTCAAGGATCCTGATTGAATACTGTGGGATAAGGAATGGCCATCTTCCATCTTCTGGAAGTGGAAACCCACCTCAAACTTAGTGGAAACTTCTCTAATTTGGGGTAATTCTCTCTTCCCCTAAAACATCTCATTCCCCATTGTTCAGGGAAATCCTCAGCTCCCTATCCAGAAAAGTTGTTCAAGCAGTACGGGGATGCGTGGGGAAGAGGAGAAGATTGGAACATTTCCTACTGTGAACTTACCTGAGGCTACAAACCAATAACTTTAATGCCATTAAAGTTTATTCTAGAACCTCCATGCTCAAAGGTGGCACACATCCAAATACAAGATGCTACAGGCAAGAGAAATGCCGTTTGCCTCCATGTCCTGTTTGAAAGCTTTTCAATGACGGAAAACATGCTAGACTTAGTGGTGACATCAGGCTAGGACCTTTGGGCATGTATCTGAGGCCCCATTCAGCAAAATGAGCAAGAGGGCCCCAAATTCAGCAGAGATGGCTTGCCAACTTTTATTTGGAAGTAATGGAAGTATTACATAACTTCTAAAGAGTATGTGTGTGAAACCCTTAAGTCCACAATCTAAAATTACCTATCTGCAGTGGGTCAGGTAGACCTTAGACTAATCTAGCAGGGATCTTCCTAAAAGTCTTGAATTAAGTTGCTGAACACCTATTAGAGGAGGAGGCCAATGGCACAGAGCTGTATTGTAATTAATGCCATACTTAATCTCTTTTCTTCCGATTAACTGGCACAAGATTTGCTGGTGGACCACTGATTTCATTAGGCTTCAGAGAATGTTCATTATAATTAGCAATGAGTGAATTTACCCTGAATGAGTTTGCTATTTCCTTGGAAAGTAACAAGTTTATTCATGCAATCTTGGATGAGAGTTCCACTTTAATCTGAGATTTCATTTGATGCATGCTCTTTTGCACATGTGCAATATAAAACTGCATCTTGGGAGCTGTTTGAAATCATGTAATGTGCTACCACATTATATACCGCTTCCTGATGGGTCATTTTCGCAGAACCTTTCTATAAAATGCTTATTCACTGTGGCTGGCCAGTCCAGTGTAAAGGAGTGATGAACGGCAACTTCACCCCTCCTCACAGAACCGAGTAAATCTGACAAACTCAGTGCATGTGGAGAAATGCTCTAATTTAGATGCAGACTGTCTATGCAGCAAAGGTCGCAATCCATCCCCAGACTAATAGCAAATTCATAAGATAGTGATCTAAACATGCTGCCAAGGTGAGTATTATAAATGCACAAGTCTTGACCAGTGAGCTGACTAATTTTGAAATTTGGGTGTATCTCCATTTGCTTGCACTCCAGAAGCAATCTGACTTACTTCTGAGTGGGAAAATAGGATTGCATGTAAATGGATTGTGCATTTAATTGTTCTTTGATGCAAAAGCTAAGGTCTTGTGTTCATTGTTTTAAAAAAGAAACAACGCACGCATTGCCCTGTGCTTAAGCATAAAGACATTCCATGGCTGGACTGATTAGTGTTCAGTGTGTATCCCCGTGGAAAATCCCTTGGGTACAAGTGGTTTTATTAAAAGGCCTAATGTAAATTTAAACCAGTATGGATTACTTGAAATGTTAGCTACGTCTAAACAGAAATAAATCAATAACCAGAAGTGTGCTGAAACCCCCTGAGAAAAGGTCATTGGAAGGACCACTCAATTTTTGTTGTTGCAAGGGTCAGATAAATAGTCAATTGACATGATGGTGATGGTGATGGTGATGACGATGATTATGAAAACTGTGCTTATATTTAAATGGTTCCTCAAGAAGGCAGCTGTGCATATACATGTCAAGCAACACCAGCAGCTCAGCCCAGCAGCACAAGCTGCTGCACACAGAAAGATCTCTTCAAGGGGAAAAGCAGCAGGACAAGTGGCACAGTTTCCATGTTGGCTAACTGTCTGCTAATATTGCTGCGGCTATTGCCGCTCACGGTAAACCATGACTCAGAGAATCAGTGCTGTTCTACAACAGAGTAGCTGTTGTACAAGTACAAGAAGAACAAATGTGTGCAAAAAGATTCCTTATTGCCTCCAGAAAACTTTTTTTTTTGGGGGGGGGATAAAGAAACTGGAAGAGTCAAGAATGTTTGGTGGTTTAAAAATCCCACGAATAAAAGATGGCTTTCTAATCAGAGGCAGTGTGAAGTGCTGGCTGGAACACCGAACTTTTCATTTGGAGGGCTGAATGCCTGTGAGGCCACCTGCCTCTCTGATGACCATGCGCACATAACTTGCTAAAGTGAAGGTGCAGAGGGGCTGCTCACCTGTGCTGCATCTGATCCCCTTGGATGAGCTGGCTTTTTGCCTAAGGTCTTTCTGCCGAGGGCTTACTACTTATGTATTGGTTAGTATCAGATGCCCAACTCTGTACATTCCCTTTCGCAAATAGGGCTGTCCTTAGAAGACAAGGTCTTTAAAGACATGCACAAGGAGCTTTTAAAGTGCACATATATTACATACATAAACTCCTTGTTTGTTTGCTTGTTTTTGTTCTGTGGGCTGGAGATGCAGATCTTTTGGACTTAGCATGGCCTTGTGTCTAATGGTGTTCTCAGATGTACTTACTGTTTTCAGCAGATGCACATTGTATGTCTTCACTTCGGAATGGTGAACCAAAGTTGAGAGATGCCCATGTCTTGTTAGTTTTGTTAAATAGCAAACCATACCAAAGGAATTTGCCACCTGTTCACATAGTCTTTTGTATGTGGGGGGCGGGGGGGGGGTTGCAAGGACCTCATACACATAATGTCACTTCCTTAAGGTGGTAACTGTCTGAAACAGAAGAACCAAATGGAGATCAGCAAATTACAGAGCAATTCGGTTTGATGCTTAATAAAACAGGTGCACTTTGACCTTGAAATGACTGTCATCTTTTCACTCCTTAAATTATGTGTAGCTGATGCTGTCTGTCCTTGCTAAATTGGACTGCAAAATGATCAGGATACTGTTGGAATCCTGGAACAGGTTGTAAGCCTAAGTATTGGGTTAGAAAAGAAAGGTCCACAGATCTGGGGAATAGAAAAACGACACTCAACATCAGGAAAGGGAAGCTATGGGACTCAGAGGGAATAAGATGGAATAATTACACAGCTACTCTGTGATCACAGAGTGGGAGACTGAAGCTGGTAACAGAGGAGGAAGGAGGGAGGAAGAGAATTGGATATGTATGTTTGGGGAACAGCGAAATCAGAAGGAAAGGAGGTGTGTGTGGTGAGTGCTCTTGGCAAGCAGAGCCTAGCGCTCACCACCAGAAAATCAGCTAATATGTATCACTGCAGAAAGATCCTCCAGTGAACATATGTGAGAGCGTCTGTGGGTACAAAGAGATCCTGTGTGTATGCTTTCCTGTGCAATTCCAATGGCTGCAGGTATCCAATGGCTGCAGGTCATTGTATCCAATGGCTGCAGGTCAATGAGTTATGCAGGATCCCCAAATATCTGTTAGGAACCCGAAAGTTTGCCATTATCTGTTGCCCTGTGATATGGTGTGGGTCTCACACTTTGTTTATGATGGCTGTCCTTGGGTGCTCTTTGATGCATTGTGTGTCCAATACACAAAAGCACTGGAGTATGAAGTGAATTGTGGAGCTTAACCACAGGAAGCTGTATTTGGGAGATTCTTGAGCAGGTCCAGCACTGCTCTTCAGGCATGGCCTGGACTTTTGAAGAATAGTGCACCACTTTCATTCTCTGTTTTTTGGCATGAACTACAGAAAAGAGAATCCAAGAGCTCTTGACTATCAACGGCAACAATCCCACAATTCCCAAAATGTATCTTATGAATTCTGGACGCTGCCATGCCTGAGATTCCACATCATGTTATGTTGCTCGTATAAGTTTTCCATACACTTGAGTGAAGAAGGCATTCAGAAGTAGCCAAGAGCCAGCACCTGAATGCAGCTGGCATCACTGTTGTAACATCTTATGTACGTGGCTCCTAGAACAAAGAAGTTGAAAAGAATACTTCCCCTTGTGGCCTCAACCATGGGCTTAGTAGTCAACACAAAACCAAATATGACCTTTTATTTGAGGACACTTCCTTCTTATGATACAGTTGGTTTGTCAGCTTTCACAACTGCTGAACATAAATGGAAGTTTTCTTAAAACATTCATTACATTTTAAATATTTAAAACTGGCATCTTTTTCAGACAGAATGGAGTGTCTGACACTCCTGGTTCCTCTATGATAAAAGTACAATTCTAGATAAAAGTATAATACTGCTGGGTCATCCTGTCCAATGCTGTACCTGAAGCATGACAGATTCTCATTTAGTGTCCTCTTTAAAACCTTCTGAGATTTATCCTTTGAAGCTTGCATGCCACTGTACCTACTTCTGCATGGCTGTTGCATGCTGTCAAGTCATCTCCAACTTATGATGACTCTATGAATAAGTGCCCTCCAAAATGTTTTGTCCTTGACAACCTTACTCAGTTCTTGTTAACTCAAGATTGTGACTTCCTTGATGGAATTAATTCATCTCATATTTGGTCTTCCTCTCATTCTCCTCCTCCTTCTTCAGCTTTCCCTAGTATTACTATCTTCTCCAGAGTATCTTGTCTTCTTATGATATATTGAAAGTAGGATTTCCTAAGTCTATGTGGCAGCAACTATAATATGCAACTTTTCCCATCTAGGTGTATATCTAGACAGGCTAGTGGGTCTTGGCCTTGAGACTCCATACACATATTTTAGATTAGTGTTGATATGATTCTGTTGCAGCCAGTGCATGGGAACAAATGCTGAATGGTCCTTAATCCTGTTGTGATGGACAGTCCAGCAGTTACTCTTTTGCTCAAGCACAGTTTCATCAACCCAAGACATTGCGCAGGTGCAGCATGGTGGCTGTTGTGCCGTGCTGGTTGAACTCTACAGCTCATTGGATCCTGACCTCTGTTTGCCTGGCGCAGACACCTATAGGATTAGGCTTCATGTGGCTTATAGATAATTCCCAAGCAAAGCTGGACCAGGCAGATGAAAAAGCCAGAAGGCCCACAAGCAACAAAGCCAGAGCTCTCCCAATCAGGCCTATGGAGGATGGAGCTGTCATGGGTCTACCTACTCATTTTCCCTCCATACTTCCCCTTCAAGCTATAGTCTTGATGCTGCCTTATATCTATTCATCATTATCGCATCCTTAACATTTTCTTGAGCTCCAAGTTTGCCTGTTTCTTGAACATTTAATAATTACTTCCATTCCATGTGCCTTAATAATTTCTCTCCTGTCCTGTTATGCTTCTCCAACACCTTAATACCTGTTTTTAAATTTGATGCCTCAAAGTAGGCACATCGCTGTAAATGCACCTTCGGCAAAGCCTGAATGCAAATCTTGCTTAGCATTCCAAACTGGGGCTCTAGTATTGAATAATTTGAACTGAATTGTGCATTTGATGAATAATTCAGGATTGCTATTTCCTAGGCAAGATTCTCAGTGAATCTGTCTTCAGTTATTGTCTTAATAAGATGATCTATTATCAGCAAAATGATGATCTGCTCAGAATGATCTGCTAATCTTAACCCCAGTGAAATGACTTTGACTTAGTACGGGTGAAGAACCTTGAGAACGGGGGACTCCTCAGCTTGCCTGACAATTTAAATAGACAAAATGTGGTCTGACTAGCTGAATAGATGGTTGATTCACCAGTACATCCATCCCACATTTTATTTACACTGTACACAGTGTTCTGAACAAAAGGAATGATAAAATAATGCAAAAACATCATGAGCTGTCCATGCTGAGAATAATTACTATGAATATGCCTATGAGCTGGTTTCATAAGAATAACCTGCTGGGTAATCAGATAAGCAAACGAGCTCCATGATCTTCAGCAACATGAACTCTCTCCTCATTCTTTGGAATATAATACCCATCTGAGTTTGGCAGAGCAAGAGAGTCAGCCAGAAGGATGCAGCTGTAGAACTGCAACCTTCCATGTTCACATCTGGGGCAAAGGGGCTTCAATGGGCCCAGCATCGGCACTCCGTACCAGCACAAGGAGGCAGATGCCAGGACCCCTGAATGGTTGGGGTACACAGGGGCTGATGCCAGTCTCTTCTTTTAAAAGCACACTTTTTTCCCTTTAATTGTCATGGGTCCAGTTGAAAGTGCTAGGAGAAACAACTAAAGCCCATGCTGCACCTAGTGTCTTCCTTTTCCTCAAAGCATTTGAGATTCATCCCTATTCTGTGTAGTGGAAGAGTGCCCAGAGGCATTCACAAAGGGGTCCCCAGCATTTTGAACTTCTCAGAGGCCAGTCTTCCCCACATTGCCCTTTCTCCTTCACAGCAGGAGGCCTCAAACTACCATTGCTATTAGATTTAAGTAGGCCAGCCAGGTTGGCCTTCTCATACAAAGGGAATATTAAAGAGCTCATAAGCAAAAGACATCCATCAAGTTAGGAAGCCAGCTAACTAGGAAGATCACCACTCATGCCAACAAACTGATTCCAAAGTGAATCCACCCATCCCTTTTCAACCAAATAGAGTTAGCTTCACCCTCAGGGAGGTTCCTGCTGCTTGCAGGCCATAGACTGGGGATTCTACTTAATTGGCCTGTTCTCTTGATCTGGTGTTAGACAAAGGGGACCAATTATGTTGCATCCCTCTTCTTTAGGCTCTGTCATTTCAACTGTGCCTTCCCTGAAACCAGAGGTGGCCTGTTTTTCACCAGCCACTTGACTTATAAGGGTATGCTGGCCTTGACATTTCAGCTAATTCTGACCCTGCCTTTTCTTCAAGTTCACCTTCAGAGTCCAAGCTAACCACCTTAGAATGTTATATTTGGGAAGAAGTCTAATCCCAACAAGACCCATGGGAACACTTGGAAAATTGAGAAACTGCTGAGGGCACCACCACAAAATGCTGAATGATCACCACTTTGGCATCTGTCTGTCACATCTGCAGATCTTAGGCTGCATCTTATTCAGCAAAAACATTTGTTTTGTGTCTGTTAGACAATATTTCTAATAAGGGATTGCATAATTTAGCTGATTGCAGGCAGTGCAATAAAGCCAATCTTTCTTGTACACTTATATTTTGGAAATGTGGTTCTTTGGGAGGGAGAAGTTGTTATATGTATACATTCTGTACTGGAACAGCCTTTAATATTTACTGGTGTTACAAGCTCTTTCAGATTATTTAGTTGTTTCACAAAAATTAACAAATGTTCATCCTAAGTGAATTCTCTGCACATTCTTGACAGATAAAAGACTGGTATTAAAAGGGGAAAGATAAACATCAACTTCCATTAACTGCAATGGATTAAGAATATTACAATACTCTTAACAACTGAACAAATGGCATCTGAACACCACCTTCAATCGCATAGTTATTTGTATATCTGTCCCACTTTCGCTGCAGGCAATTGCTAGAATATTGCATGCATTTCATAAAGCTCCATGTACCTTTATTTCCAAAAGTGCAAAATGAAATGTAACGTTTCGAGGGGACATGGGTCACAGGTTGGCGATTCCTCTGAGGGTGTCACTGGAGGTGTCATGGGCACGATGACACCCATGAGCACTGCGTTAAGGTTTGTTGTCTTAAATTGCAGTTTTGGTTACTGTAAGAACTTGAAGTTTCTTTTGCTTCATTTTGCTGTAGCCTCAGCACCCTCTTTTAGCATTTGACCCTCTGTTTCCATCTCTCTTGATACCTTCCTTAGCTGACCACAAAACCGAATATTTCATAATGGTGTGATGTTCTTAATCCCATGTACCTTTGTCTTAGCCTGTGTTTGTTCCCCCTTTTCCATTTTGCTAACTTCAGAGTCATCACCACTTAATCTTTTCATGTGCCTGCTTATATTCTGTCTGCCCTGGGTAGGGCTGAGGTAATGTGGCATTTTGGTTATGCATAGTTTTTTCTATCCTGTACCATATTTTATGATTAATCACTTTCAGAATATTTTCTCTGTAGGTAAATAGCCAGTAGGAGGGGGTTTGTTTATATACTTTTGCTAAACAAACCCTGCTGGTCCACTGAAGAATACCCCTCCCACCCCCCATCTTGGCAAATATGAATTACCTGAGCTGTGGCTGAGTTCATAACTAATTCAGTTCTTCACTATGTCCCACCCACACCCCACTTACTTAGGAGAAAGTCCCATTGAACTCAGAGCAACATACTTCCCAGTAGATGTGTATTGGATTGCGCAGTAAATTAGTGGCCACTCACTAGCAAACAGCCTTCATTTAATTTGGCTTATTAATAATACAAAGCTGTGAAGCTACTTCAGTGACTGAATACAAATTAAAGGGCACAATTTATTAGGAAAGTTAGATTTCCAAAGCAGGTTTTCAAAATTGTGAAATGCATGATTGCATCAGGAAAAATAATAATCCGACCCTAAATGTAGTCATAAGCATCAGAAAACCAGGTAATAAGATCACAGATCTCTTAACATTTAACAGAGAGAAAAGGTGAGATCCAGCCAGGGGAAAGAGCAGAGGGTGATGGAATAATAGAGGAAGATCCACTTATCTCATCATAACTAAATAAAGAGGGATTCACTGCTGCTATTACTGGATATTTTAAGCCCAGGCAGATCAAATAATGAAGAGCCAGATGACTTTAATCTTTTGGCCTGTCATCTGTTTCCACAGCTGTGGTTGAACTAGCAATCATCTAAGTCTTGCAGTCATGTTGGTCATAACCCAAACATTTGTAGTGGAAAGTTAAGAAGAAAAAGAGGGTTTTGGCAGGTTTTGCAGAAATTACTGCAGGTATTCCTTCTTACAACAGTATTTCAATCATTTGCCACTAAATGCTGAGCCCTAGAAGATCTAGCATGGAACAGTGATGTCAGATTTATAACCAGGTGGTTACATCTTCAAGCTGATTGTATCATCATGACTAAATAAGTTCCTGGCTTTTACAAGCTATTCACACTTACATCTGTTTACATGCTACAAAATCAACTAGGATAATCTCTGTATCATGTCCACCTAGATATCATATCTTGATTTGTTAATGTGGTCTTTGATTTCCTGATGCCCAATCCATTGGGAATATATTGACTGATTCAGCCGGGGAGTAAGGGATTGTTTTTGAGAATCTCTGTACTGGGCTTTGAGGAACCTCTCTCTTCTGTAGGTTCTTCCTATTGTTTTGTTCATAAAGTTGTGGTGAAATGACCAATGTCAACACAGTGTGTGTATAAATGTATTTATAACATTTTTTTCTATTGTAGTTTCTCTATGTGTAATCTCTTAAAGTATTTAATACTGTTTATTTGTGTGTGTAGACAGGCAGAGGTATTAATAAACCATTTTTATTCTAGAGATAGAATTACACAGCATAAATTGGGTTGCCAATCCTTAATATAAAAGAAATTGGGACCTTTGCCTGGAAGTAGAGCTCCCTGGATCATATCAGAAACAATCCCAAAAAACCAAAAAGATGCAATGTTCAAACCTAGTAAAGCCAGAGAGAGAAGAGTAACAAGTCTGAGAAGCTGGCTTAGAAAGGTTTTTCCCCCTTGGGATTGTGCTACCTGTCTTGAATGAAAGCAATGCAAATTAAAACTGAATAACTAAAAGAGAAAATTTTTTTTGCATTCCTTTTTGGTGATTGCGTAATAAGAAACTAGCCTTGCAGTCAGGTGATGTCTTCTCAAATTAAATAATTTTACAGGATAATGTTTATGCTATGAATTTATAGTTTACTGAGCATTGTGCCTTCCTTAGACATCTGTTTTCTGCCTGACTTTCAAATTATAGAAAAGCAACAAGGCCATGACTCATCTACAGTCTATCCATGGTGCAAAAAATGCTTCTTTTTTTCAACACAGAGTGCTACAAAATGGCAAAGAAAACCTGCTATTCCTCCAGTTCCATAACCACACAGTATCATTAATATTTCAAAATCTGTGTTTTCCAGTAGCTCCCTCTAACAATGTGAGAATCTGGTGTGGCACCAGCCTAGGTTTTACTTAGGCCTCCGTCTCTCTCTCTCTCTCTCTCTCTCTCTCTCTCTCTCTCTCTCTCTCTGTCCCCCACTCCCCAGACTAGACTCTGTCTCAGCAGCCAGCTTTACTTTGTGAGTTCCTTTCTTCAATTTCAAATGTCTGAACCAGGGCACTAGGTCCAAGACACCAATCTAAGGGCTGACAGAAAGAGTGGAGACAGAGACAGGGTTCAGCCACAGGGCGGGCATGTGAGTCCAGGTCAGCATTGGAAAGAGGTGAATTTTCTCTTTGGGTGTATCAGGGACAGGTAAGGTGCAGTGCTCCATACTGAAGGCCAGAAGAGAAAGTTTGTTGGATGAAGGCTATTAAGGAGTTTCATGAGTGGGACTTAGTGGGGAGGCAAGTGAGGTTTCAAAGGGCCCCATGTGCACCTCTGGAATAATGTAAGTTGGGGTGGGAAGAAAGTAGAACAGTATCTTTTGGAAGATTTCTGGATGCATTGGCAAGGGTTTCTGGCATGGAGTTGTTCGGCAATAAAAATAACAAAACGACCCTTTTGACCTAAACTAGAGGGCTGAGTTTCATAAGCAGCATGGGGTAGCCAAAATGGACTTCATTCGGCAAGGGCTGCTTCCTCTGTCCCATTCTGGTATGGACAACACACCGGGGCTCAGAAAGTGCTTAGAGAAGCAACCTGACCTTTCACTCACAGGAAGGTATGGCTTTTGCACCTGGCTCTGCAGGTTAGTGCAAGTGTGCTTCACATTTTATTTATTATTTATTTATTTATTTATTTATTTATTAAAACATTTTTATGCCACCCCATTCGCCAAAGCCTCGGGGCGGCTTACAACAATAAATTAAAAATAATTAGAATGTTAAATTACAAAAAATATAAACATTAAATTAAAAATACAAAAATACAATATAAAATAAGCCACCCTGGCCAGATAAAATCCAATAAAATTAACAGTTAAAATGCCACTTAAATAAAAAGGTCTTGGCCTGGCGCCGAAAAACAAATAACGATGGCGCCAGGCGGACCTCTCTGGGAAGCGCATTCCATAACTTAGGCGCCACCGCAGAGAAAGCCCTCCTCCGAGCACCCACCCTCCTAATTTCTTTCACATGCAAGTGGTCTCAGATTTAGTCTCCAGCAATTCCAGGTAGAGCTAGGAAAAGCCACTGTCTGAAACCTTGGAGAGCTGCTGCCAGTAGTGTAGGCAATACCAAGCTAGGTGAAGCAACGTAGGGGTCTGAGTCTGCACAAGGCAGCTGCCTAGCCAGAATCCTGTCCTGAAGCTAAGAAGATAAGAGCCATGCTGGCGCAGACTACTTCCATCTGCCCCACCACTGTGTTCACACAATGGTCCCTCAACTACCTGTGGGAAAATCAGAAATATCAGAAATATGACCTAAGTGCTATGGCACCCTTCCCACCATAGAGGCACGTGACCTTTGTTACTGGTGGTGGCACACCGTCATCAGGACTAGGAGCCACTGACAGCTTTCTCTTTCACACATTTGACTAATGCCCTTGTGGTGCCTTTCAGTGTGTTAGCCATCACTCCATCTTGCGGCAGCATGCCCCACAGTTTAGCTATGTGCTCACTGAAGAAGTACCTTTTATCTGTCCTCAACCTTCCTCCATTCATCTACACAGAATGACCCTGTGAACTGAGAGGGGGGATGTCCTTATCCAGTTTCTATACACCACACGGTTTTGTACACCTTCTAGCATATCTCCTGCCTTGCCCTTCTAAACCAAAAGGCAAGTTTACGCATGGCAAATGAGCAACTATCATAGCTGAGTTGCTCATTCCTTTGATCATATTAGTAAAAGAAGAGTCACTCTGACTACCCTGGTTCTAAATAAATAACATTTCCATTTGGACTCCCTGCTGTTAATGTTTCTGGAAGAAAGGTGGGGAGGCACACAGACCTCTGCCTTCAGGAAGCTTTCTCATAAACTCTTGAATTATGATGGGAGCTCATCTCACGTTGGGACTGCTGTGGTACATCATCTTCTTGTACTGCAGCAAAGCCAGCACTGGGAGACGCACGGTGTGGGTCCCTCCCTTGTCCTAGGGCTGAGCATCACATCTGATTCTCTGCATTGCCAGGCCAATGGGCCCCCTACTCCTGGCCAAGTGTGCTTCAAGCGCCCACTGTCTCCACGTTCACCAAGGACATTCATCGTTCTGTACAGTCTCTCCCAGCCTGGTGCCCTCCAGATGCTCTAGATGTCCATTCCCATCAGGCTGAGCAATCATCGCTAATGGATAGGAATTCTGAGAACTGTAGTCCAAAATATCTGGAGGGCACCTCATTGGAGAAGGATGGTTTAGTACGACTAGTATGATTGAATATTCTTGAAAAATGGTAGCATTTATTGCATGATCGGTAGGCAGGCTATGGAAAAATGCAAGTTGCTGGTGCGGGATTATAGTTCTAGCCCACATTCCCTACTGGACTGCCCTGTCTGTGTTGGCAAGAATACCAGGCCTTTCAGACTTCACTGAACTTTTAATTCTTTGTGTGCTAAACAATAATTTTCGCTTTGGTATTGTAGTGGGATAACAGACTGTCCAATTGAAGCTATTTGAAAATCCATTCTCAATATTAAGAATAATCTTGAAATGATTACAACAAATTTACCCAATTAAAATAGCATCTGCTTATGCATGCAGATTGCCCAAGCTGGTTTCCTAAGATATCAGTGCAGATGCTATTAACGCTGATTTTGTTATTGTAAAATGTTGCTATTTGAGTCTACATAGCTACTTCTATCGTAATCCATCCACAGTTATTTCTCAGAAGCCACTAAAATCTAGGACCCATGCCAAAGATTCATTTTAGCAGCCACATCCTCCCTGGTCTATGTTCCTGTGGGATATCTGTGGAATGAGGAGTTATACTTTCTAGAAAACCCCTTGAGTGGTTTGCTGTGCTCTGTTTAACAGCTAATCATTTTGTGGATATGTTGCAATGGCAAATACAACCCTCTCTCTCTCTCGCTCAATCTCTCTCTCTGAGTTTAGAAAATGTTTTCAAAGTTCTCATGAGTTGTATATAGGCAAACTCATTAGCACCATGAAATTTACATTATAAATATTCCATGGTGCAATACAATGCTGAGTGGAAACAAAATATGTATTTATGTGAGTGTGTTAACAGAGAGTTAAAAACAGAGCATAGTCTTCATCTCTCCTTCACATTCTCACTCTATTTCATCCTTTAAGGTGCAAAGACACATCCATCCTTTTGCTACTTGGCTTTCTTGCCCTGTTGCTGTATCTGCTACATTGTCGCTATCCATGTTACATTCACCTGTATTCTGGGTTTTTTTCAGTCCCAAATATGACAAAAAATCTTATCAGAGTCAAACTGAAAGAAAATTCTGACCCATCTGCACCAACCAAATTCAGCAGTACAAGTAGCCTTTCCATGGGAAGAACCTTGTTTTAACTGCTTTCCACAGAGATGAGGGATGTAACACTAGCTCAACAACACAAACACAACTGACTATTCAGTGATTCAAAACTTAAAAATGTAAGAGTGAGACACTCAAAGCCCTCCATCTTGATGGATTAATATGCTGGTTTCAGTTTCTCTCACCTTCAGGTTTTTTTCTTTTTTTTAACATCTCAGATTCTTTCCACCTTGAATATCAAGAATTGGGCATGTCTTGGTACATCCAATACATGAACCGAAAAATGAACTGTAATTAAATTCTCACCCACTGCTACTCAAAAGTCTAATCTTTTCTCAGAGGATTATTTTCTCTCTGTCAAGAACAAAGGCTTCATGTATGAATCTCTGAAGACTACAGCACCGTGATATAGCATAACTGAGAGAGAAAGTCAACCAACATTTTGGGTGGCAGGGAGCTGGAATTGAACTGGTTGGTTTTGCACACAATTCCAAAACCCTGTCTGTTGTACTACTCTGATGGACTGATATAAATGCCACTGCCACTACTACTACTTGCATCCGATGTTAGTCTAACTTGTCCCATAAGTTTCAACAAGTTTCCTCTAAGAAGGACTAACATTGTGTAGAATGCACACTGCAAGTGTATTCTATCTTCTGTGTATGCTATCCTCCCATTCTTTTACTACTATCTTATTTCTTGCTATCTTTTGCTCCCTCACTGATGTCAGCATATTAAGGATATTCACATTTTGTAAGTAACTGGCAATGCAGACGGCTTAATGTAAAGCAAGAAGTCCAGCCCACCTGCTAATACAACAATGTGGTCCACACATTAGTCACAAACCGAGAGAAAGCAGGAATTCCACTGCCCAGTGGGGCTTAAAATCAGCAGAACCACCAATGCGCAAGGTTTCCACTGAGTAGCACTGATGTTGCCATCACATCATCTGGTTAAACAGCTGCAGATTCTGCCTTTTAAAAAAGGGAACTCAAGAAAATAGAGGAAGGCCATCTCTTTCAGGATGACCCAGTTGCTAATCTCTCATACATGCGATGAAGATCATTGAGCACATCTAAAAACTTTATTACGTTCAGGCAATGTAAAAGGCAATGTAAAATGTGAAATGCAGAATAAAAGATCCTTCCTCCGGTTGCAGAGGAAGAGGGACAATGCTAGAATAGAGGCTGAGTCTCTTCCACATGAGGCATTTGTTTTGTGCTCGTGATCTTTCACTTGTGGAAGTTTGTGAGGCCTTTTTATGACACTGTGTTCCTTCGGGGCTTCTCCTGAGCTTTCCAGTGATTTTATAGCATTTTTTAAGAGCAGGGATAGTCTGTTATTTTCCAAGATGTTCTGCTCTTTTTCACTAAGGAAGCTTCGTGTCTTTTTACAATGCTGCTTTATACCACAGCGCCATCTAGTGTTGGCCATAGTCCAAGGAGGTAGAGAAAGAAATGCAAAGAGGGAAACGTGGGATGCGGAAACCGCTTGGGAGGATGCTCTAGTTCTCTCGCTAAGAAAATGAGAGAAGCCGCCTTGGTGAAGCGCTGTGCTTTGCTTTTTGCCTCACATAGAAAAGGACTTTCTCTAGATTATTGAAAGGATTTCAGGAAGTAATGAACTGGTTTATTAGGCTTTGAAAGCTCTGGACATTTCAATGCACTGGATAGGCTTAATTGCACATGAAAATTGCATTTGGAAGTGGCAACCATATGCATTGTTCTGATTTTGTTTTTGTAATGGCTCACTTTATTTGTAGTTTGTCTTTCTGCTTCTAGCCAAAGTGAAATAAGCACAGCAGGCAATTTTTCTGTGCATTTTCACATCACATTTCTTACCTTAAACAACTGGGATCGACAAATACCCTTAGTAACTGGCTCCCTTCAGTCATGGACTTAATTAGCTGAGTATGTTGTGATGGGGCTTAATATACTTATATATCCGTATTGCTTCAACTAATTAGAACAATTATTTGGCATTAGGAAACCAGGTAGCAAATGTACAGCAGAAGCAAACTATCACTGAACAAATACTTGTACATGAATGGAATAGAAAACAGAATATAGAATAAAAAAAAAGAACTGCCAAAATCTTACTTCCCTTATGCAAATCTCCGCTACAACCGCACTTGAAATGTTGTGTTCAGCTCTAATAGCCTTACAGAAAAAGGACAGCACTGAGTTATTCAAAAGACAGAGAAGGGCAGCAAAAATGATCAAAGGTCTGGAGCAGCTCCCCTATGAGGAGTGGATATGACAACTGGGACTGTTTGGCTTAGAAAAAAAGGTGAGGAAGGGGAGACATGATAGAGGGGTTTAAAGTAATGCATGGAGTAGAGAGGGAGACATTTTTCTCCCATAACACTTGAACTCAGGGTTATCCCATGAAGTTGACTGGTGGGAGCTTTATGATAGCCTGAACCCCACTATAAACAGCTTTTAGCCCTGCAACAACTTTTCAATAGATGTTTCAGGTTTAGCAACATCTGCATACACACTGATTTTACACACACACACACACACCTTGATTCCATCAACCTCACCCAACCTAATGAATGTTGCCAAAGTTTTCTTCTCCGTTCTTTAAATCACTCCTCAGAATTTGCTTTTTTCAGAAGAATTTACTTTTGCATTGTTAGCACACATCTCCTGGTCTTCTTTTATTACATGATCATCGAGTCATATTTATCCTCTTCCTTCATCTTTATCTTGACCAGACTTAAAGAAAGTCACTCAGCAACAGGCCAGAGGGGAGAAACACTTTGACCTTGGAAAGCGAGGAGGAGGAAAGAGACTGCCTTATAACAGCTGACTTAGACTACCAAACCCCCCCCCCCCAAAAAAAAATCCCTGGAGATTTTTGGGATACTGCATCATGCTGCCTCATAGTCAAGGGTGGCTGGTTGTCTGAACTCAGCCAGGGCAGCTTGCATATGGCTAAGATGGCAAGCCGTCCCTGGCTTGTAAACTGGTTTTGACTTATCATGTCAGTCTGTTCTCTAACTCTTGATGGCACAACAAAGAGTTTCATTTCTTTTCCCTTCCCTCATGGTAACATTGCAGCTAGATGCCTCTTTCTGCCTCTTTCTTTCTAGCACTAGCCATTAGCTTCTCTCCCGCTCCATGTGCAAAGCTTTTGTGATTTAAGATGCTTCAGATCCTGGTTCCCTGTGCAGCTACGCTCTTCCCACAGCGCTCTCCACCTGCTGCAACTCACCAGGGGCTGCTAAAGAACTTTCTCTCGTGCCTGATCTCACATATATTCCTTCCAAATACCACCCAGTCAACAAACTACTGCCAATGGATTCCAACTGCAGACAGAACATTAAGGAAAAGTGAGACAGCTTGATTTTTAAATCAAGAAGGTAGAAGACAGATGCTGCAGGAAAGTAAGAAAAAGTTGGACTGGATTTCTTTGGGAGAGAAGAAATGACCATGTCTCCTTTTTAAACCCTGGTTTTGAAAATAAGTGCTTGCTATGCTGTGCTGGGTTTGCTAGGAGAGTGGCAGTAACATTGGATGTTCAGAAACAGATGTTGCATTATGATGTACCTAAATTTTTAACATGATAAAATGAATCAGTTGCTTGCCTAGGAATTAAAGTGGAGTGGCCAATCTAAATCCAAAAAGCTACCGGATGTTTTCAGAAAGGGAACCATGTTGGGAAAGTGATTTGGCAGCCAGCTCACATGCTCTAAAATCTTCCACTTAGCATCTCCCAGGATGATGCCCCACAATGGAAATAGCATGAGGAGTGCAACTGCTTGGAGACAGAGCACCATTGTCATTCTGTGGAACATGGAACCCTGGCTACTGACAAGAAGATGGTTTACATTTCGGATGCAAAGTCCCAATATTTTATTAAATGCAAAGCGTCAGTAAATATTTCATCTGATTAAAGTAGATGACAGTTAGCAAGAATGCACAAACTAAAAATGACCAAAGGGTTTATTTCAGGTGATCCTGTGAAAAAAGGGGCAATTGATTTTGTAGCTTGGTAGATGGCTAGATTTGTTTAATGTACTCCATAATACAAGATAAAAATGTCTAAAGAGAGGGAGAAGGAGGAGAGCAGGAACAGCTGCTCTAACACCAGAATGTGGATCTTTTGAAAGATCCAGGACAAGAATCCTGCAATAGTGTGCCAAGATGCCCAGAAGACTGGCAAGTTGCCAGCATGGACATCTCAGCATGAAACATCAGCAGAACTGGCAGCATTCCAAGGGGTACTACCAAAGCCAAGCACTCTAGAAGTACAGAGTAAGCATCTTCTAGGACTTAAAATTCACATGAATTAAAGCCTAAACTGAGGTCCAAGAGTTGGCAGGACCCCAAAGCAAGGAAAAGCCACTGTGGACAGACAAAACTATTGAGCTATCATTTATTTAGGGCAGAGCTGTGAACAGAAGAAATTCTGATTGGAAATTACTCAAAAGTAATCTTCTTGCTTTAGTATCAACAGCACAGTATAAGCCACCTTAGAGATGGGCACATCCTCCCCTATTTGCCCACCATCTATTCATCTCCTCTTTTGCCTAAAGCCACTATAGATTTTTTCGGACCAGAAATGTGATCCCTCAAATATAGGTTCACCTCCTGCAAATTACCAGCAAATACGGAACATTTCAGTTCAGGTTTAACCAGCGTGGCTGAACCTGTTGCCATTGCCGAAAGGAGCGACTTCACGCAGAAGGATTCTCCCATAGAAGGACAGCCACACAGTTTCCTCCTGTACTCCAGCCACATCATGAAACCATTGCGTTGAGCACTGCTTTGCTTTGCTTTGCTTTGCAATCCTTCTGAAGACACGTCAAGGCTGCAGCACTTGGTGTGCCTCTTGCACTCACTTGAATTTTCGGAATTGCTATTTCCTGCAATGTAGATGAAGGAGCACAGGTGGCGGGACCAGTACGGGCAAAGCGAACTGCAGCTGTTGGCTATATAGAAGATGCACATCCATCTGTCTTGCCCAAGGGCATGCCCCTTAGAAAGATTCTCAACAAGATAAATCATTATACTGACTTTATTTATTTGATTTATACCTCTCCTTTCTCCTGAGGAAATGGCATTCAAGGTGATTTAAAAAGCTGTGTTTCCTTAGATGTTTGCAAAGATCCAACTCTGCAGTTTTTTGTTTTTCTATGATACAAGGAAGCCCATTAGAGTAGAGGCAAGAAGCAGAATGCAAGTGTCCGGGGAGAGAAATATACTTCTTTGAACTATTTGATAGTGATTTAGCATATTATAATCAATTAAATTGTGCTTCTCCCATGAAAAATAAGGAATTCTGGGTGTCATTGGAGAGGGGGAGAAAATGTGAAGAAAAGATGTTCTGCTGTGATCAGAAATGATGGAATGCCCATATGCTAGAGAAATTTAAGGAAGTGGTGTAAATTTAGCAAAAATGGCATCAGGGGTATTTTTCCTCCTGAGCATACTCTCATATAGGAAGAACTGCCATGTAAGCATAACAGAATTTCTTATGGTCCCCACAGCCACTGCTGTCAAAAGATGCAGAGACAGAAAGAAGAGTTTGCCCAAGGTTACGTAGCATTGAACAGATGGATCCTTTAGATAAAAGAAGATCAGTGAATGAGGTGCATGTAGATTTAAATGAGGCTTTTGCACTCTCACGCATGACTTGATCTCAGACAAATGGAAAGGTTTTGCCACTCTTCGGATAAATGCCGAACAGATTGGAAGTTCATCTGCAACAAGGAGGTACCATGTCCATGATTCAGCCAACACTTGTCAATGTGAGTCGTGTAACAAGTTAAGTACAAGGTTCTGCTGTAGCATTTGTGGGATTCAGAAGCATTTGATTTGAATAATTTGAAGCAGGGAGCATTCATCTAAAATTTGCAGAAGTGCGGGATGTACAAGAATTTTGTTCAAAAATTGACAAAGATGCCTCACTCACATCCGTGTATGTGAATGGGATTACAGGTTTTGAGGAACGCTTCCATTTACGTTCACTAATTGTGCTAATTTTGAGAATCCACACTTTAAAGGGCACCTTTGAAAAAGATGTTTTTTTACACTTGAATCAGTTAGGGCAAAGTGTGCATTTGGGAGCATATTTTGGAAAATTGCATGTTTGCTTTTCTAAAATGTACTTTTCCTGTTTGGGCAAAGCAAAAACTCTACTTGTGGTTGAGAGTAAGAACCAGGTGAAACAAGCATCCAGGTGGGAAAAAGAGGACCGTAATGAGTGCAACGAGGGCTTGGCTTGTTGGCCCATCCCTAGACCACTGCAGTTTCTCAGGCTGCAGATCAGACGCATTAGTGGGTCTCAGCCAGACTTCAATGGGTCTCACTGTTGGAAACAGGTGGGTGCTTTGCTACTTGACTGCTGCATAGGTAGCCTTGGCAGTGAAAGCTGGTTACAGAGCAAGGCCAGTATTTTTAAAACACTAGGGAAAAAGAGAGAGAAAATTAGAGAAGGAATCCATGAGGGAAGGAAGTGAACACACAGAATCAGCCATTGCCTGCTGCTTGTGCCAAACTCCGCCTGATTATGTCACTATTTGTAATTAGGGGGCCCCAGTAATTTTCAGCTCTAAAGGACAAGCTAATTCTTCAAAAGAATCTCAAATGAATGGAAAGGCATAGAGAAATGAATTGGATTATTGTTATTAAGGTGTTAAGGTCCTGTCTTTATTTCAGAACAATAAAAAGTACTGTTCCAATAGGAAATATCTGCCTCTCCTCATGTGGTAGCTGCAGATGTGCTTGCAGGCTCCACAGAACTGCAAGGACTACTTTGGAATATTTGGTGGCATATAAATATAAGAAATAAAGAAATAAAATAAATAACCCCTGTTCTGGAAGGGAGTGGCTTTGCAAATAAAGCAAGCGCTAAGGGACATGGACTAAAAGAAGCATTTGTTTGGTCTTCAGAGGAATAATGTGCTTTTCGGCCCCCACATGTGAGGAAAGACAAGGAGGACTAAAGGTCAACAAGAATGATGAGAGATCCAGAAAAAAGTGATATGAGAAAGTCTTTGCTTTACAAGATTTAGTAGAGATCCTTCTTGGGAAAGAAAGCTGATTCCACTCAAACCTCTTTGGAAACTCTCGGCTTTATCTCAGGTCTGAAGTAGGACCTCACTCAGCAAAATCCAAAGCTTCACATCTCCCTCTTGACTACATGGGAAATATTTTATTTATTCATTCATTTAAAGATTTTCTGTGCCCTCCATTACTTAAAAAGTCTCTGGATGGCTTACAAGGAACAGATAAATAGGTATAACTTCTTTACTTTTGGCCCCATTAAATAACATTTCCAGGGCTTTTCCCCCTGAAAGTAGTCTTTAAAGTTTGGGTTTTTAAAATAAAAAGTTCTCTATAACTTTATTGTTTGACAGAAATGGACAAAATTTTCAAGTGTAGTACCCCCATAGGTTGTCAAGTCATCCAAACACAGGTGACCATCCCAGTTGTGGGTATCAAGAACTGGTGAATAAGCTTCCTGGCAAGAATGGCAAAACACCCTTCCTGCTCTTGCCAAGCAAGCCTGGTCCTCCACCAATGCAGCTGCCCCAGCAATGCCCGAGAGGCTTTGCTTCTCCCACCATGGACTTGCACTCTTTTGTGCTGGATGCACCTTTTTTAAAGGAGGGAAATGTCAAAGGGTTTTTAAAAAGCCATGACAAGGGCAAAAGTGCTCACAATCACAGAGGAAGGAGGGCAAACAAGTTGGGAGAATTGAGTGGGAGGTGGGAGGTGGGCCACCTGTGATGAGCCAGATCATCTGTTGGGCTTACAAGGACCAACCCACTGTGGTTCATTGTCAGGGCAGGTTGTTGTCATGTACAAACTCACTCATTGTTTATTTCTGTCCCAAGCATTCCTGAGTCTGCTTCATTCTGGGGGACACCCACTTTATTTTTATAAACCTGAATTCATGTTGGGATTTGTCCAAATCCCACATCTAATTTGTTTAGCTAGGAGAAAACTGGACCATGAAGGGTTAGTTTTCAGAGGATCAGTCTTCATCCTGTTCCTTCTCAGCTCTGGACAGGGCAATTAATAATGGGATTGAGCTGCAATTCAAATGATTTAGCTTGGACATTAGGAATAACTTGCCAAATGAAGAGGTTTGGCACATGAAGATAAATTGCCTAAGGGAATAATGGCACAGACATTTCACAGCAAGTTAAAGAAGCTTTAGGAGGTATTCCTTCAAGTCAAATTGGTATCTCAGAGGAGCAGAATAAGCCATATATGGAAAGACCAACTATCCCTGGAGATGTGGGTCTCATTCTCCTTTGGGCATCATTGTCCATTGAGGACAGTAGCATTAGGCAAATACAGTTTCTGGTTTTGGCAGGAGATTGCATCTGTGAGTACCCTGCCAAATCCTTTGGTCTCTTTGTTTGATGGTTCAAGGGTTCATTCCTCCACGCAGTGTCCACTGCTGTGTTGCTAAAGAGTCAGCTGCCCACCTCACAATCGTATTATCCAGAGAAATGGCTAGTCCAAGAAAACAGCTGTACACAAGGAGGCGCTTTGGGAAAAGCATTTTCCTGCTGACTTTTGATCACTACTTTAAACCCTAACCCTAAGAAACAACCAATGAAACTCTTTTCAAGCAATATCAACGTATTTATACATTAATAGAGAGTTAAAGCACATGGCCATTCTATTCATCACTTCCTCAGGTCCTAGGTTATTTCTATCATTAGATTCAAGATGAAGCCTGCTTTGGACAGAAGATATCAGAGTAACCTTAAATGCCAAATTTACTGTGCAACCATCTCTTAGGAGTAATTTCACTGTGTTCAGTAAGTGCACATAGGATTGAAATCTGTATTTGTTGTATTTTTACCACCAGTGATTTTTGCCATCATTGTGATGCTCTGCCTTAGACTTGAGCCATGCTGGCAGAGGCCTCTAGGATATGTAAGATTAACCTCCCAGCAGCCTTGTGTTGTAGGTAATTATGCTTCCCAGTTTATGGATGTGAACAGAGACAGAGAGATTATAACTGGCTGCAAACCATCCAGGTAAAGAATTGAACCCGTGACTCTGATTTTAAGATTTTAGCCCCGTTAGGTCCTTGACCTGGAAGAGCCAAAGGAGTATTTGTTTTTCTTTAGCATTCATTAATGGCTGAGGCATTGGCCTGTATCTAAGTGGGAATAAATGAGTATCTACTTCACAGACCCATCCTAACATTAATCCAATCTCCTTCAGAGAACACATTTCATGTTAGAAATCCTAGATAATTCTTCAACAGTCATAAAGAGGTACCATGTGAGAATCATATCAAACTTGTTGGTACTGCCAATAAGTTATTCCAACAAGTTCCAAAGTTTCACCATAATGCTTTTCTTATTTTTGAACTAGATATACCAGAGTGTCTTCTTCCCTGCGAAACCAGTGTGAATTCACAATCCACCAATATCCTGTTTGGTTGCTACAGGCAAAAGTGGAGCACGTTAAGTACACTGGAGACCACGGCACACTTTGAGGGTCATTATTGATCCCCATTCATCAAAGAGGAAGTGATTAATTTTTTATGACAAACAAGTCAATAAGCCAAGAGCCCTTTTTCTACATGTAGCGGCTTTACAAACTGCTGGGAGAAAATGAGGTGACGAGCAGAGCCCCCAGAAGCCATGTGTTATCTGTGAGGGAAATGCCTGTGTCTATACTAAAATGAGTGTCAGCATTTGAAGGAAAATGCAGCCAGATTTAGGAGGCAAAATGGTGCTAGAAGACAAGCTAAGACAGCTAAGAGAGCTAAGCTAGGAGAGGCAAGCTGAATTAAGCCGGATTTATAGAGCATTTGTACATGGCAACAGTTAAGTATCCTGTAATGTAATGCTGTCATGTTCCTTGTTTTTTATTGCCTGTTCTCGCATACTAGTAAAGGTGATTGCAAATAAGAAATGGCCAAGCTAACCCGGACAGTTTAACTTCGCTATAATTTATTATGGCCAAGTTATCCAATTAAGTGATTCTGGTGCACAAACCACATTGCTGGCAAATAGCTTTCCTTAAGCAATGCAGCAGTTGAATGCTTCCTTCCTTGAAATAACGAAGTAGTTGTGTACTGAGGATACTTAAAAGGCCTACTGGAGTTGCATCCACATTGGCCCCACAGATTACAGCATACATTAAGCCAAGGGTGGGCAGCTTTATGCTCCAAAGGGTCCATTGCTCCGCAGAATCCACCAGGGGCAACACCCCTTTCCTTTCACTATCAGAATTGTCAGTGCCAGAGCTGAATTCACTTTCATGGCACTGGCAACTGGGCCCCAGCAATTTTAGAAGGAAGCAAAGGGCTCTGAGAGTCTGTATTCTGACAAGCACTATTCTGCCCCCAGGGGTTTCTGCTTCCAGACAAGTCACAGACTCCCCAGACACTTTGCTTTCTTCCCAGATCAGTGTCCCCACCTTTCCCTTTTTTGGCTATCACTGTACATTGATCACAAAAAAGGCAGAGGAGCACTAGGAGCCCATGCTTCTGGTGTTGCCCACACATTCTCTAGCTAGAGGTTTTCAAAGAAAGCCATTTTTAAGGCCCAGCATCTTTTCTCCCCACATGAGCCCTCTGAGCATTTGGCCGTTGAAGGAAAGCAGAAGGTCAGGTCACTGTACAGCCTAAATCAGTTTAGGGTTACCAGCAGCAGACTCAGAAGTGCTCAATAAATTCTTTTTTTCAGGATTACCTGTAATTCTGCCTCTTGCTTCAGTCTGAGCTCTGAAGCACCCAGAAATATCTTGTCTTGCTGCTCCACGGAACCCTTTTCTGAACTTCTCTCATGACTCCTTCCTGTGCCAGGCAGAACATGGCGCTGGGCATGCAGTGGGTTGAAGCTTCCAGGCAGAAAGCTCCCACTGGTGCTAAATCATTACCGTCTTGTCTTCGCATTGCTAAACTAGTAGGGGACAAGCAGCTTCCAACCAAGCTCCTGGCAGCCGTCTTTGTCTCCCACAGCCTTCTGTGTTCCATCCTTGGCAGGCTCTTAGGCACTGTAAACTAGAAAAATCTGCAAGGCAAACTAGCAGGCTCTCATTATTATTATGTTATCATTAATACATTTCTATATCGTCTGTGGCTGAAGTTCTCTCGGGGGTGTACAAGAATAATCATAGGTCACCCATCCAGAGTCTAACCATGCCTGACCCTGCTTAGCTTCCAAGCTTAGGCAAGATCAGGCACTTCAGGGTATCTGATTACTGTTACGATCTGCATGCAGGAATCCACAAATTCTGGACAGACTTAATAACCAACCATGGTTACTGATAGCCACCAGTCTTCCTCTCCAGAAGCAAAATGTATCTTCTTTGTACCTGTGAGGGAGTTTGCAGAGGAAGAGTAGCTAAGCCAGAGGTGGGGATGTGTAGCCCTCCAGACGTTGGTGGACTACAAGTCCAGCTATCCCCTCCCCATTGGTTTGAGTCTGATGGAGGCACCAGCCCAACAATGGGAAGTAACCGTTTGGTGCCAGGTTAAGACAGTCCTCTACCACCAGGCATTTATTTAGTTTAAGATTGTATTGTGGCTTTTGTCAGCTGCTTAAACAGGCCTCATGGTTTAATTTGTGCAAACAACTGTAGCTTAAAATTGTTTTAAATGTGGCTTTTAGATTTTGTACTGCAATTTTCAGTTGCCTATATTTTACACTGCATTTTATGTGTTGTCAGAAACCACCCAAAGAGCCTCAGGTATTGGATGGTATAGAGAAACAATAATTATTATACTAATAATATTAATAATCATTATTATGATTACTTTTTACTGGATTAACCATTCTAAAGTGAAATTGTATGCCATGCTTACCACAAATGGACCAAAATCACATACAGGGGTGCAGGGAATCTCAATTACTTGTCTATAAGCCTTGTTTCATCTTAATGAAAGAGCCAGCAGTTTCTGACTTTATGGGCCACTGTAATTACTGCCTAATCAATCATAAATCCACACCTCAAAAGAAAAAGCACTGAGCCACAAGTTGTTCATAAAAGGATTACAACCAAAGTCTTGGTTACAGGAATGTTTGTGCTTTTGGTAGTCCTACTGTTTGGGATGAAAGCTTAGTGAAAACGGTGATGAGAGTGACTTTGGCATCCTACCAGACCTCAGAGTGGTATGAACAATTAATTGTCTCCCTCTGTGGTGTGCCACTTTACTCCACACATTTTTCTAGATTAAGTGGGTCACTCCTGTTATGTCCATAATGGGAATTTTACCACTGTCATTTCTATTCTGCTGTTGTTTATGGAATCCTTTCTTTTTTAAGACTTTATTATTTAGCTGTGTTGTAAGTTGCTTTGTGACTTCAAAAAGTATCATAGAGCAGTTTCTAAATACTTAGAAAAAGCACTAAGTGTGTGGGGGTTTAATAACTACCAATGGAACTAAGGGAGGAATTAAACACTGCATGCGTGGTCAATGGATTTCCAGAAATGTTGGCAGGCACACTGTGGTAGCACTTCTCATCACTCTGGTTCATGAAGTTGCTCCAGATCTATTCTCTTTTGTGGTTAGATGTTAGCTGCTGATGTGGACCGCAATGGTAGAAAAATGGGTGATGAATCCAATCAACAATTAGTACATTTAAGAACTGTTTGAAGTTGGTGCAGCAATTGAGATACAAAAATCACAGTTTTCATTGATTTTTTTCCATGTCTCCGCATGAATTTCATCTGGAGAAGATGGTTAAATTAGGAGTTAGTGGAACCCTATGCAGAACCTAACCGTGGGGTCTTTATGGCTCCCGTTACCACCCATCTATGCTTATATTGCCATACTAAAAATAGGACACTTGATGCAGTGTACCTTTTCCCTTATATAATTGGGGTATGATTGACCCCCAAAAACTAGACTAGCACACTGTCTTTCTAAGCATCAAGAACATGTAACATAGAACACTTTTAAACGTTATGTTTTCAATGCAGTGTTCCCCTTATCCCATGTTTGTTGCTTTAACATTAAATAGTTTAATGGTGTGGAAGATCCCTGTTAGGGTGAGGACCCCAATCCAGTCGTGGGGCGTGTGCTTTGCATGCAGAAAGCCCCAGGTTTGATTGCCAGCCTTTCCAGGTAGGGTGGAAAAAAATCCTGCACAAAACTTTGGGGAACTGCTGCCAGCCAGTACTGACGATATAAGGTGAGGTGGACCAATGGCCTGACATAATATACAGCAGCTTCCCATGCTCAGATACTTCTTCAAAGGACTTATCCTGGTTTACTGATAGGGAAGGAGCCAGGCTGGATTCAGAGACCATGCACTCAGAAAGGACATCTCCAGAAGAGCAACTTCTGTTGTCAATTTCTGTGAGCGCCTTGAACAGAAATGTCTGCTACCAGCACATCTGAGAAGCTTGGGGTGGGGAGCAGCTTGTTAGCACCATGTGCCAGTTGCTACCCATCCCTGCTGAGGCTTCAGGCCCACATTACCCTCTCCAGTAAGGGGTTGCATCGCCCTTGATTGCTGCTTATTTGAAATCCTGTTGCCAAAACCTTCTCAAGGCCCAGATGTCAAATCTGAGACAAATGATTCATAAGGCTGATTCAGACTCTTTCCAAACTGATATTTTATGGGGTGATGAGGATGAGAATAATCATATCATAATCACTGAAAAAGAGCAATTAATAGCTCAGCAAACTGACCTCATCTCATTCTTGTTGATATGTACAGATTATGCAACCCGTATAGCAAATATACAGACTGGACCCTGTTCTGCCTCTCGTTGCTTCACTGACACCCAAGATCATCACTGGAATCATAGCAATGACAGATTATTTTCCAGAGCAGCTGCTGACCTGTTCCCGAATATTTTCTTCACAGGCCTCAGAGGCATGAGATGCAGGCCAGAAATCCAACTTTTATTTCTTGGCAGTTTTCAAGGATCCCTCGAGACGGCCTCTCAAATGGCCTCTCAAAATTCTCCACTCCATTTGTGGGCAAATAAATGAAGGAAAAACTTCACCAATTTTCCCCAGGGGGGGTCGCATAATTCCCCAACAGTTTCTCACAGGTAGGACTCACAATTGGCAGGGGTTGTCCCACAAATTATTCCTTCCTTCCTTCCTTCCTTCCTTCCTTCCTTCCTTCCTTCCTTCCTTCCTCATTTTTGTTTCGATTTGTGTGCTGCCCCTGCATGGCTAGCTTAGCCCCTCGGCTTGCCTTCCCCTGCCACCGTGGGGGCAGAGGTGCAGGGGAGCTAGTCTGCACGCCTCCCCAGCTGCCGAGTGGAGCCTGAGAAGGTGGTGCAGGCAGGCAACGGGCCTGTCTCCCAAGCTGCTGCTGCTTTCCCCACTGGGCCTAGGGCAGCAGCCTGCCATGGGAACTAGACACTTCGCCTGGGCTCCTGCCAGTGCCTGAGGAGAGCGGGCTGCTCACGAGCCTGGAATAAACTGACGAATGCCGTCCTCTGCTAGCTGAAGCCCTTTGGCTGGAGCAGCAGCGCTTTTTGCCCCTCTGGCCAAGGGACACCTGGTTTTCTGCTTGACTTTCATAATCATCATCATCATCATCATCATCATCATCTTTATTATGATCAGAGTCCAGACCTAAGTAAAACATTAAAAGACAATACAGAAATATTGGAATAATATAGGCAAAGGTGTACATAACAGTGCCGATAGCCCAGTTCTAAGTTGTGTGCTATATACAATGACCCTACTTGACTTTGTTGGTGCGTTGTCCAGGTTCAGATGACACATTAAGCCACAGTGGCTGAATTAACCCCTAGAACAAGCCATGGGCAAGTGTCCGGGTTTGGATTGCACATTAACCCACTGCAGGTTATTAGCCACAATGGATTCTTTTGTCATGTAACCCAGCCTATGTTTTCTTTCTATTACACATCTCTCCAATGCTTGGCAGCCACCCAGGTTGCTTGTGCATCCTGATCTGAGGAAGCCCTGGAGGATGCCTTTTCCTGGGCTTTATTGAAATGTGTGAAGCTAAGGAACCTACACACTACCAGAAGGATGATTGTGCAATGAAAGACAAGGCATTAGTGCATACCCCTTGAGTACCTCTTAAATAAGGTAGGCGCAAGACACCTGAACCCGGCCAAAATGTTCTTTCAATTACTTTGCCAAAGTAACTTCTTTCTGTTAAAATGAATGGGAATGGTTGGAAAAAATGTGGGAGAAATTTCCAGCACTGCCCCAGTGATAAATCATTGGTTATCATTCTTGGAAACAAGTTCCCGGTGTGAGCACAGAATTGTATCTGCTAACTGCTTATTATAGCCTCCACAGTATCTAAGTATATCTTGACAGAAAAAGAAAAGACGGAATAATGGAAAGAATTATGGTTTTTCTCTCTCCAGATTGTTGCCAATAGACTAAACAAATTATTATCCCCTACATACTTTAACATAAGAGCAGCATTTTGTGTGCACAGGTTTCTTTTTTGTTTTTGTTGACATATGTGACAAAATATTTTTAAATAATATTTTCCATTTGAATGAATTGCCACTGAAGAGATCACAGTGCAGTGAAAACTGAAGAAGGTGATTTGGTGCCTCACTATATATCTGCTTGAAATTAAAGCTCTTCTTGGTTTCTTGGGTTTTTAAAGCTTTTCCCACCTTCCAATACAAGGCTGAGGCTCCAATCCAGAGATCGGCTTCAGTCATTGTAGACAATACATCACAAGGCTCTTTGAGTTGCTCTCAGGGCTTTCATTCTGCCTTCCAGAATCAAAAAGAGCTTTTGAAACAGCGAAATGGACAGACCAAACTTCTTGGGAGGTATTTACTTGAAAAATGTCTCATTCTCCACCTACTAGTCAATATTCATGCATATTGGATTGTTCATGCTCTTTATCAAAGTACCAGGGAAAGGCAGCGTATTGGAGAAGAAGTAGGGGCTAGCTTTGATGGAAGTGGCTGAGAATTTCACAGGATCTTGTAGTATTTTAACTGCCCTGTAATGTGAAGAGTTTCAAAGAAGTGCGTAAATCAGATAATGCAATATGGTTACATAGAAGACACCAGATTACATCACCAGATTTGTAAGTGTTTATAGATTATAAGCTTAAGATTTTTATGTCCCACTTAAGAGGATAGGACCTACTTCTGAGCAAAAGACCAGGGTTCCAATGGCTCATGTGAATCAGTACAAATACTAAGGCTAATTTTGCAGGTGTTTACTGTGTCCAGACTCTAAGCCTATTACATGTGAAGACCTGGCACATTTCCATCAGTCATAAAGTGTAGTTTGTGAGGTTCCTAACTTTCCTTATTTATTAACAGAGCAGAATCTGAAGGCAGATCTTCTTCAACCTATTTATCTTCTTCAACCTTCAACCTTCTTTATCTATTTATTTATTATTACATTTATAAGCTGCCAAATAGTTCAAAAGAGTCTCTAGACAGTGTACAACACATCATAACATAATGTGTGCACATCATAACACAATTTGGAGGGCCAGATCAATTCACTTTTCATTTGGAAAACAAATACAGAGCATTAATATCTCCTATAATGTAAATAAGAGGGTCTTTGAAGGAGGCAGTTGTTACGTACACATGTACTTTATACACCGCAGCAACTGTAATTAATATCACAGGAACTAAACGGCTGAAATTAGAAGAAGATTTAGACCCAGAGTAAATACTCAGATAAAAAATTACTAAGAATAAAAAACAATGAAGAGTTTTAAGACAGAACTAAGTAGATGCTGCTAACAAAGGTCACAGAAATATGCAAAGCCGATTAGAGCTGACCTATCAACCTTGCAATCCATTTGCTCCTTAGACAAAAGCATGGCTGGCCATACTGATTCCTTTACATCATCTGTGCTTTGGCACCATCCTCAACAAAAGGCATTCCTTGCCTTGTGCATTTCAAAATTCAGCCTTGTGGGTTCAAGTTTTGGGTTTTGTGGCTTACCAGGATGCAGATTCTTAGAAAAAATTAAATAAATGAAGCCAAACTGTCAGCTGGGTGAGCAGCTGTTTGAGTTAATAGAAATGTTTCTCTGTCCCTCTCTTGCTTCCATCTTTCATTCCATAAGGATGCAAGATATTTCATGGCCCTCCAAGTGGGAACAGGGTGATCCACACGGCCTTGCACTGACTTGGAGGTCACAGGACAGCCATTCCCGCAAACGATGTCGTGCCAGCAGGACATTGTTACCAAACATGCTGAAATGGGAGCTGTAGGAAGTGGCAGCTTGAATGCCTGATGCCAGCATAACAGGCGCCTCTTAAATTCAAACTTCCCAAGGAGATGCATGACCAAGCAAGCCTAACCATCAATCATAAGCCAAGATGGAAGACATCAGAGGCCACAAACTGAATCCGAGGCAATTGCACACTACAGCTCATGGCCTGCCCCTGCAACCCCGCGGCTAACTGGTATTTAGAGCTGTGTTAGCCCTGATAATGGACATATTATATAGCCACCGTGACTAGTAACTGCTGATGGCCTTATGAAGTGGTCTAATTTCATCCACCCTGGCAACCATCACCACAGCTGAGAGTAAATGCTTTAATTTAACTGCATTGTGTGAGGAAGCCCTTAATCAGTGACCAGCCATCCAAATTCGAGTGTTGTGAGATACTCCATATTGAAGCTGCGAAGTTCAGAGTAAAGTGAACATGAGTGCAATTCTGCCAAGGGTCGCCTGGAGACAGGCGAGTTCCGGGTTTTACCACCCACTCAGCTATGAAGCACACGGGGAGACTTTGGGCCAGTCGCTCACTCTCAGCCCAACCCATTTCACAGGACCGTTGTTATGAGGATAAAATAGAGCTATGGACGCCATCTTCAATTCCTCACAAGAACAAAACAGTTGGAATTTAAATGCAGCGTAAGAGTAACACTAAAAAACTGCCACTGAATGATACTCAGTAGTTGTATATTGAATGTAGATGTAAGATGTTTTGAGCCCAGAAAACATTCTGAAGAAACAGAAGAGTTACAGGAAAAGTTGCCCAGTTTCGTACATACATGCAACTAGAACACAGACTGAATAACATACCATGAATTACAGAACAGCAGCTCTGGACAGGCAAAAATGGCCCTCTCCTGACCTCATAAGTTACAAGCCCTTTCTTTAAAGTGACATGCAGATATCTTGCCTTCTCATGATGTGTCCGAAGTACGACAGCACCAGTCCTGTCATTTCTGCTTCCAGGGAAAGTTCTGAGTGGATTTTTCTTAGAACCCAACTGTTCTTCCAGTGTACATAGTATTAAAAAAAACACACACACATTAACTTGCTGGAAGAGCTGGGTTGGCTTTGTAGTGATTCTCTTCTCTACATATTCAAGGATAGATTCATTCTTCTCTGGCTGATTATTGCAGTTGTTTTGTACAGGTTTCATTGCTGGTGCTGAGAAATTAATTGCATTTCAATCAACTGGGGAAGTGTTCTAGTTTGAACATAAGGAACAGGAGGAAAATGACAGGAGTGGTTTGTTCTCTGTGGTTACATTATTTTAAATGTGGATCTTGGCTGCTGCAGTATGAAGCGCTGAATATTGGGCAGCTTCAGATGCTTAGACCTTGCTGGAGATCTTTGCTCTAGAGTATTCCAACCCTTTGTGAGATACACCAACACGGAGGGAGGGGAGAGGGTCACTGTTGTTTGTTTGTACTGTAGCAATTACTTCTGAGGAGTTTTGAAGAGGGGTGACTGTGGAGATACTCCTCTAAAGAGATGTGCATTTGATGTTCAGAATGTTCTGACCATGCTTAATCCTGGGTAAACCAGTTGCTTGGCTTCAGAGTAGTCATTTATAGAATGGCTTTATTTTATAGTGTGCATTACTTTCCACTGTTGTTTGTGGGATGTTGTTTCCTGGGATGTGCAATTGATCATTTGCATGCATTTGCTTTACCAGCACTTTAGAATCTTCTTTGTGTGACACTGGGAATTAATATTAATATGACTATTGTGATGATGATGATCATCATCCCTGTGTTGCCTTTTGCAACCCTCAGTCCTGGATTCCAAAGAATTGCTTTTTTGCATGGCTCTGAAGCATCATCATAAAGTTGTCACCAGGGGCATCTCCCACAAAGTTTTGTAGACAAGTTCTTAAAAGGAATGCTCTGTGCAATGGGAGTCATTGTTGGAACAGAATAATATGGGCCAAATGAGTGCTTTTGTGTGATTGTCTGAATAATTACCCCTGCTCTGCTTAAAATGGTGGAAACATTTGAAAAAATGGTAGATTTTGCATGCTAGGCCATGTCTTGGGCAGGATAATATGATGAATATTTTCTGGCAGAGTTGTTTTGGTCAGAGACCCCACTCACCTTTGCCTCATGAAACCCCTTGGCTCCTCGACTCATGACTTCTTATCTCTACCTCTACTGCTGTATGATATTAGTCTCCACTCCTTGATCTTGTCCTTAGCAGCTATTTCATTTTTATACTCAAACTTTTTGGTATCTAGGTCCAGTTTAGTAATATCTGAAAGAAAGAGCTGAACTATCAGACATTAGCTGCTTTTGGGTACCATAGTCATAGAAAAATGGTTTATAAATCTAATAATAGTCAACAGTTATCACATTTAAGAGCTAGTTTATGTTGATGCAGCAATTAAGAAATGGAGTTGTAAAGTTTGTGTATTGTTTCGCACTTCCAAGTAAGTCTGAATTTGAAAAAAATGGTTCAGTCAGGGTTGGTGGAACCACACCTAGACACTAACACTGATTAGTTGTGATGGCACAAGAATATTTCTTTCTATATAAGTACAGCAGCTATTAGATATGCCACTCTTAATTGCGCTTTAGTTGATTTAGACTGCAATCTTATGCACTCTTACATGGATACACGTGTGTTGAACTCAGTGAAGTATATGTCTGGGTAAACATTGCAGTGTTGCACTTAAGGGATGTAACACAGCGGAAGGATAAGAAGCACAAGATTTAACATCGCACCTCCTTCGTTTCCCAGTATGTCCCAAATTCTGCTTGCCTTTGGGTGGCATCTTTCACAATATATTATCCACTTATTAGCTTGCATTGGCCTCGGCAGTCCAAGCGAGCCCAAAGCAATTGATCTTTGGCTCATGTTCCATCCATAAACACTCGTGTACCTTCAGTTGGCAATAACATTAGTTGCGAGTTCCAATGACTTCATTCTCAAATATGGCTGAATGCTGACCCTTTTAATCAATACAGAGTTCACCCATAAATTATCAGGGAATGCTGACAAGCTTGTTTCTGCGAAGAGGAAGGTTGGTGGTGCTCCCTTATGTGAACTCTGCTGACCTGCCTCCTTCCATTTCGGTTGTCCTGGAAGTGTCAAATTGCCACTGCATAAGCAGTGAAGGCTCTTTATGCTGCTGAATTGGTGAGGCAGGAGAGAATCAGCAGGGACAGAAGCACCCCGCTGGATTCTGCCCATTGTTTCTGGCCTGCGTCAGATATGAATTATCTCAGCTTAGATATATCATGGCTGAATATTAGTTTAGACACTATTTTAGAATAACAGTTTTTGCAGTTTTGAGATCAGTCACTGACCCCAAGAGACATACATTTCTAAACAAATATCTACAGATGCCATTATCTTTTAAAGGTGTAAGAGTGGCTCCGTTGACACATCATAGCTACTCAGGGTTTAAAAAAAGGCCGGGCAGCAGGGGGCAAGTGGAAGTAAGTGTGGGGGTCCCAACAACCTGCCCACTTCCAATGAGCTAAACAATCCAGGGATGCCCTTTCTGGGTTGTTGTTTATGATGTCCGAATGCAGTATTCAGGATAGTTGTGGGAGGAATAATATAGACTTGCAATGCCTGTAGCTTAATGCTCTGTGTGTGATAGATAAGAACATCATTTAAGTCCCTGAAATGTGGTCTTTGCAGATGAGGGATTAATCTCCTTTTCCTTCCGTCCAACTCTTAGCATTATTGCCACCATCATGTCTGAATGTTGTAAATGCACAGCAAACATATGCCACTCTTTTTTTTCCTGAACGTGTGAAAATTATAAATGACTTGTGGAAATAAGTAATATTATTCTGTACTTTATTATTCAAGAATTCACTCCTCCCAGCAAGGATTTCCTTGAGAGTAATGACACACACATTACAGGGAGTGATTAGAAAATAAAGGCCCAGCTTGATTCTGATTCAAAAATCTAAATAAAATAAACAAAAACAGTCATTTAGGCTTGTCATTCACAGCATGGATAGGAGAACTATGGCACCATTTCTGCAGTCCAGCACAACTTTCGTGTTGTTAAAGAGGGACTCGTGTACATGATTCCATATACTTCAAAGATAATGGGTGATGAATACTAGAAAGTAGTCATAGATCTTGGTCAGAAGTTTTATTTCACAACTTATTTTTATATAAGAGGACATGACAACCCTTATCTTAAGCACTTTAAGACCAAGAAAGACTCAGTGAGCATAGAGGGATTTACCTCTGAGTATTTATTATTATTTATTTATTATAGCATTTCTTATGCCACCCCCATCGCAGAAAGCCTCGGGGTGGCTTTCAAAGCAGACTAAGCAAACATAGACTAAACATTAAAAATCCGGAGCATCTCAGTGATAGTATAAAACCAGTAAATAAAAACAACAATTAACAATTAAAATATCGTTTAAATAAAAAAGGTCTTGGCCTGGTGCCAAAAAACAAATGACAGCGGCGCCAGGCGGACCTCTCTGGGGAGCGCATTCCATAGGTGGGGCGCCACTGCAGAGAAGGCCCTCCTCCGGGTGCTCACTCTCCTAATATCCTTCACAGAGGGCTCCTGGAGAAGCGCCTCCCCCGCCGATCTCAGGGGGCGGGAGGGCATATATGGACACAAGCGCTCCTTTAGATAACCAGGACCCAAGCTGTTGAGGGCTTTATAGGTGATAACCAACACCTTGAATTGGGCCCGGACTTCAATGGGGAGCCAGTGAAGCTGACGGAGGACTGGGGTTATATGAGAACAACGCCCAGTCTCCATCACCAACCTGGCAGCTCTATTTTGCACCAATTGAAGTATCCGGACCATCTTCAAGGGCAGCCCCACGTAGAGCGCATTACAGAAGTCTAATCGGGAAGTGACCAATGCATGTGTTACAGTCACCAGGCAGTCGTTCTCCAGGTAGGGATGCAGCTGATGGATCAGCCGAAGCTGAAGGAAAGCGCTCCTCGCCACCGCTGTCACTTGAGCTTCCAATGATAGCTCTGGGTTGAGGAGCATTCCCAAGCTGCGGACTCTGTCCTTAAGAGGGAGTGTAACCCCATTCAGGACAAGGTCAAAGTCCCCCATCCCAAAGCCCGATCCACCTACCAACAGGACCTCCGTCTTGCCTGGATTGAGCCTCAGTTTATTGGCCCTCATCCAGCCCATTACCTCGGCCAGGCACTGGTTCAGTACAGCCACTGCCTCACCTGGATTAGTTGAGAATGAAAGGTAGAGCTGGGTATCATCAGCATACTGATGATTCCTCAGCCCACACCTCCTAATGATCTCTTCCAGCTGTTTCATGTAGATGTTGAATAGCAAGGGGACAAAATGGACCCCTGCGGAACTCCATGGCATAGCTGCCATGGCGCAGAGCCATGGTCCCCCAGCACCACCTTCTGGAATCGGCCATTGAGATAGGGCAGAACCACTGCAAAGCATTTCCTCCAACTCCCAATCCTGCAAGCCTATCCAGAAGGATACCATGGTCGATGGTATCAAAAGCCGCTGAGAGGTCCAGGAGAACCAACAGGGACGTACTCCCCCTGCCTTCCCTGCACAGGTCATCATATAGGGTGACCAAGGCAGATTCAGTACCGTACCCAGGTCTGAAGCTGGACTGAAATGGGTCCAGATAATCAGCTTCATCCAAGAGTGCTTGGAGTTGTCCCGCCACCACCCACTCTAACACCTTGCCCAAGAACGGGATGTTGGCCACCGGTCTATAATTGGCGGCCACCTCTGGATCCAGGGATGCCTTCTTTAGGACTGGCCGGACTACCATCTCCTTTAAAAGGGCAGGTACCCGGCCATCCCTTAGAGAGGCGTTGACAATCTCCAGGATCCAGGTCCCAATCCCATCCTTGGCTTTCTTGAGTAGCCAAGATGGGCAAGGGTCTAGTAAGCAGGTGGTAGGACATACTTGTCCAAATACCTTGTCCACATCATCAGGCCTCAACAACTGAAATTCATCCATCAATTTTGGACCAGACGGCAACATTGGCACCTACCCAGAAGAATCTGATCCACTAGTCAAGTCCAGCTCATGACAAATCTGAGCGATTTTCTCCCTGAAATGCTTGGTGAAGTCATCACAGCAGGCCTTCGAGGGTGGGACGAGATCTTTCTTTGGGCCTGGATGTACTAGACCCTGTACCACCCAAAAGAGCTCCGCTGGACGGCATTATGAGGAGGCAATGGAAGCGGAGAAAAATTTCTTCTTCACCGCCCTCACCGCCACAGCATAGACCTGATAATGGGCTCTTAAGTGTGTTCGGTCAGATTCATCCCATGATTTCCTCCACCTACGCTCTAGACATCTCCCAACCTGCTTCATCGCCCATAGTTCAGGTGTATACCAAGGGGATGAACGGGCTCTGCCACGTGGGAGAGGACGCTTAGGAGCGATCATGTCAATAGCCCTGGTCATTTCCCCATTCCATAGTTCAACCAAGGCATCAACAGGAGCACCAGCCTTATCAACCGGGAAATCCCCCAGGGCCTTCAGGAATCCATCCAGGTTCATCTGGCTCCGGGGGTGGACCAGCACAATCAGGACCTCACCCTTACAAAGGGAAAGGCTGCTCTCAAGCTCAAACCTCACGAGGAAGTGATCTGACCATGACAGGGGTGTCAGACACAAGTTCCTCACCCTCAGATCACCCTCTTCCTGCCCCGTTGAGAAAACCAGGTCCAGAGTGTGTCCACGTTCATGGGTCAGGCCAATGATGTGTTGAGACAGCCCCATGGCCACCATGGAGGACATGCAGTCCTGAGCCGCCCCGGTCAGAACCGCCTCAGTGTGGAGATTGAAGTCCCCCAGGACCAGCATCCTGGGAGTCTTCAACACCAAGTCCGAGATGATCTCCGTCAGCTCAGGCAGGGAGTCTGTTGGGCAGAAGTGTGCACGGTACACCAACAGAATTCCCAATCTGTCTCGGTTGCCCAACACCAAGTAGAGGCACTCTAGACCTGGCCTCGAGAGGACAGGGAGCCCTGTAAGGGAGATAGAGGTTTGGTAAACCAAAGCGACCCCCCTCCCCTCCCCTCCAGGCATGGTCGGTGCCTGCCCGGTGCTCAACTGTGCCCGGGCAGGCACAGTTAAGAGAGGGAGACATCCCGCCCCCTCCCGCCCAGGTCTCTGTAATGCACGCCAGGTTGGCCCCCTCATCCACAATCGAGTCATGGATGAGGGGTGATTTATTGTGGACCGACTTGGCATTAAGCAGCACCAACAGGCCCGAGGGGCGGTTGACAAGACTACCTGGAACCCTCAGGCTGGGGGAATAACCAGAAAGAGGACCAGGTGTTAACCATCTGTCCTTCCTCCTTCTACACGTAAGCCTGAGTAAGCTTGTTTATGCTGTCAATGAGTGTGGGTTCAGGTTCGCAGCCTCCTTATTTCTTCATTTATATACCACTCCTGGTGGTTTACACTTCATACTAGTAGCTTAGATCTTAAGGGCCATGAGTCAAAATCAAAAAGGAATGGAGAGGAATGAGAAAAGCAACCGTATTCAGGTATCTTCCACTGATAGCAAGTTATACACTGACCAGGTTAAATGATTATTGCAGGAAGTAGGGCAGTGGGAAAGGAGGAGCCACACGATAGGTGGTCCCAGGCAACTGAGTGGGCCAGACTGTATCACCTTTCCTTCTATTGCAACAGACAGGTAGATTTATGGGTCAGCCCACTGCTGCATACCCAGACTCCTTGGTCTACTTGAGCAGTAGAAAAATCCTGCAAAATTAGCTCCACCATAGTGAAAAGTAGGAAAGAATGTTTCCTACAGCATGGCTTATCAGATCTTGTGTATGCAAACTGGATTCCAGGATTGGCATGACATGAAACCATGGGCACTACTTGGCTCGCATCAAGGCTTCCAAGTGTGGATTTGTGAAAGCAATGGATGTAAAGTGCTAGTTACCAAAATATTGCAAATATATGCTGAAAAACCACCTTTTCATGGACAGCCAGCTTTGCTTTGGACACAGTGTAAGCCACCTGATCAGAGCAGGGCCGGCCACGTTCTCCTCCCATTCATCTGCACTGGCTCGAGCAAGCAGGCTTGCTTCAAGTCCAGCTCAGAGACAGCATTAAATGCTGGCAATTTAAAAACAAACCAGCATGTAAGACCATCCTTCAAAGAGCCTAGTAAAAGAAAATTGAAGCAATATGCAAACAACTTCAATCAAAGGCCTGTAGCTGGAGTGGTTCAACCCAGGAGTCATGCATAGGTTTGCACTGCTGAGGATGGCATTCCATGACCTAAGGCAGAGCTGCAGAACTCTTCCAATCCTGAGGCTTAAATCTAGTGTCTGACAATTGTTGTGCCCCCACATATGCCACTACCACCAGGAGTAGGTGCCCTTTTTATTCAAAAATAAGCAGGCTTGACTCATTCAGCATCCCAGACACCAAGTCTCTCCATCTCTGCCCAGAAGCAAGCAAGGAAAGCATCTATTGAACAAGCCTCACATGAACCCAAGGCTGCATCACTGATCTGCATCTTCTCTGGGGCCCCACCAACCATGCTAGGAAGAAACTCTCTTATCTCCTATCAGCAGTTGGTGGGAGATAAGAGCAGTGAAGGGGGCAGATCCAAGGGAAGAAGCTGGCAGGCAGCAGAGTGGATGTGCAGGCAAAAATGGATGGAGGGCTTCTGGCTTCAGAGGCTGCACTGGAAGGAGGCAGGAGTGGTGGGCTGGGTACTCCTGACCTACGAGGAAATGGACCATTGATCAACATGAGTTTTAAAGCTTCAGTTGTCCCTTTGGGGCTACTAAGATTTTCTGGATGAGATTAACTGTGAGAATTTCTTCTTCCCCTTCTTGCAGAACAGATTATAAGGAGTTGCTCAACATTTGTGCTTACAAATCTCTGGGTGCAAATCACCAGGCTGATGCATATCAGTTAAGTGAGTGAAAATGTGATTATTGCCAATTGCCAATTGCTTGTTTCCTAGCTTTTGTGAATATTGGACTTAAATAAGAGCAGTGTGGTGGAAGACTTAAGACCGCATTCATAAATACTGATGAAATGGGCTGTAGCCTTTAAGCCACTTACCCACAGGCAGCCTTTTCAAGATGCTTTCTGTAATTAGATACAGGCTGAAAAAGAACTGTTTCCAGTGCTGGGCAGATGCAAAAGAGCAATCAAGCGTAGCTTATTCCTCAGGGCTTCCTCCAAAAGAAATTGTGGTTAAAACACATAATTCAAAACGTTAGTATAGTTAGATGTAAAAAGAACATACAGGCAGCCCTGCTGGATCAAGCCAAAGGCTCATCTAGACAAACATTCTGCTTCCAGCGGTGCTCAGTCACATGACTCTAGGGGACAAAGAAGCAGGACACGAAGGTGCTCGTTCTGACCTGCAGTTTTCTTCCACTGCTTGGTGTTCAGAGGTTCCATTTGTCTACCCACGTTCCGTCTTGAGGCTTCCCAGCTAGTGAGCTGTCTATGACACACGAATGCAGGAAAGGTTAGGTGGGAAAACCTGTGGCCCTCCCAGAGTTGTTGGGCTGCAACTCCCTTCACCCCCAGTCATTGGTCATCCTGCTGGGGCTGCTGGGGGTTGTAGTTTGCAGGTTGCTCACCCTGATTGGACAGGTGAAGGCCCAAAGAAAAGCAGGGGCAGTGAAGGACCAGAAATGATTTTTGGATGTGACTGCTTCCTTCCCTGATTGTTTCTGATCTGCAAAAACAACCAGTTTTTCTCCCTCATTTTTTTCTGAGCCTTTACATCTCAGGGACTTAAGGAAACCCTCAACAGACTGCTTCTTCAGTGCAAGGGGCTGAAGATACACACGAGGTGATATGTGTATTTAGAACTCCATAAAGGGGGAAAAAACATTTATGAGGGGGAGTTTTAAGGAAAAAGCAGCAGGCAAAGTATTTTCTGCGTTTCCACCTTAGATGTTGGTGGGACAGATGTATTTTATTTATTTATTTATTTATTAAAACATTTTTTATGCCGCCCCATTCGCCGAAGCCTTGGGGCGGCTTACAACAAAAAATTAAAATAACATTTTAAAATATATACAATAAAATACATATATATAATATAAAACAAACACTATAAAACAAGCCGCCCTGGCCAAATAAAATTCAATAATATTAACATTTAAAATACTGCTTAAATAAAAAGGTCTTCGCCTGGCGCCGAAAAACAAATAACGACGGCGCCAGGCGGACCTCTCTGGGGAGCGCATTCCATAACTTAGGCGCCACCGCTGAGAAAGCCCTCCTCCGAGTAACCACCCTCCTAACTTCTTCCACGGAGGGCTCCCGGAGAAGGGCCTCTCCCGCCGATCTCAGGGGGCGGCTGGGCATATAAGGATGTAAGCGTTCCTTGAACATGCCCCACCAACTGCACTTTAAATATTGGTGGGACTATATAGATGTGAACTGATCCTAATTCCAGCTTATTTGTGTGTCATGTTTACATCCTGATAATCTTCCAAGAAATTCACAGCACATATTTATATGAACTACGGTTGTTTCAATTTCTCAGCAACCTTGAAATCAGTGAGAATGAGTGACAGTGAATTGCGGAAGACCGCGAGGAATACATGCTGCATTAGCAATATGATTGCTAATCGTGTCCAGATTGCCTCTTTCCCTGATTAGGACTGGCAGCAAAGGCTTTTTTGTTAATGCTAATTGCCATGCAAATAGTGGTCAGGCGGGGTGGGGGGGAGGATTTCCTTTCACTAAGATACTATCTGAGGGAGACTTCAGCTTCCCATCCCAGTGTACTATAGTGCCAATCATAACTGCCCCATGATGCGATTACTAATGATGTTGGTAATGTGGTATGTAGTCAAACATCTGTGAGAGCAAGATTTGGGGTTTGCATGAAAATCGTGGAGTTGGCCATCTAGGCCAGTATCTTTCCCAATCCAGGAAATGCAGGGATGGGCATTCCCGAGAGACAGCTGTTCAGCCTTGAGTAAGGAGAGGTGCTTCTAAGTGTGCTTCTAAGCAATACCCAAAAACAACACCTAGTCCAAATACCTTTTTCCTATCACATAATTAGCTTACCAATTTATGAAATATGCTAGTGGATATTGTCATCCACTAAAAACAAAAACAAAACAAAACAAATTAGGGGGTCCTTGGAGTTGACACTATATGTACAAGAAGAACAGAAAGATATCCACAATAGTTCATGGTCTGTAGGAAGCCTTCTCAGAAGGCACATTGTATGAGAAGACACTACCACCAAGAATACCACTTGGCCATGAAATTTTCTGTGGCATAAAAACAAATGGAATTTCCAATGAACAACTAGAATCTGGAATGAATAAGCATATATATGTCCCCGAAATTAATGGATAATAGAAACCTAAGGTGATATTCCTGTCCCAAAGAAGTATGAAGTTACATGCACAAGAACAATCTAGAACTACATGCACATGGTCTGCTGTGGCACTTCGAATGGCAGTCATATTTTAAAATAAAGCCAGAATTTTGTGCACAAAAAGTCTCTAAAGGAAGTTGTTATATTAGCCAGTGTTTGAAGATTGATTTGAGAGTTTGCTTCATTAACAGTCCATGAGCTTATTAACTCAATATTTACAAAATAGCTTGGTCATAAGTAATTTCTGAGTTAGCAAAATTCTTAGGACAGTTGACTGTGTACCACCACCCTGTTCCAACCAAGAACATCACATCAGCATTAAATGAAAAAATATATTGATACAAATATTTAGAACAGAAGGGCCAGGATGCAGGTTCCTTTCTGGTAGTGATCTTGATTACTGGTATTTTCACATACTCATCTCTTAAAAAATACCTTAGATAACACACAACAAATTGATTAAATATAAAATAACTAAAACAATTTTCATTATAATATCAAAGCATGGCACAATATTTAACATATTGAATTGCTTTATAACTACTGTATTATTCCAACTGACAGCTCTTCTTTACATTCTGAATGCAATGGTCAGAATTTCTGCAAAAATTAACATTGACCAAATAGTTATTGTGATAAAGGATGGATGCTACACAATTGGCTGTCATCTCTGGGAAAGTTTTAGTTCACAAAGATACAACCTTTTAAAATGCTGATGGGTTCCTTATTGATCTTTATGAGGAGACTTGAATTGTGATGCTTTGTTTGTACAGTATAAATATTGTTCTGTTATGATTGATATAGCAGAATAGATGGTCTCATTCATTTTACCATATAGTTAACACCCACTTATCTACCTCTCCTGAGGTAGCTTTTATGGATAATAGCCTGTGAACCTTAAGAATTTCAAGCTAATTCTCAGTAGATATATAAGAACCACTCAGAGAGTTTCCGCTATTAGATGGTATAGAAAGGAAGTAAATGAAAAAATCTCAGCACATGCTAGCACTGAACTCTGAGACACTGTGTGTAGGATGTATTTTGAGAACTGCCGCCTGTCCCTGAGGATGGGCCCTAAGATGGTCACAATGCAGATGAATAAGTTAGGTCACTATTTCATGCAACACTTCCAACATTATACCAATTATAAGTAAGAAATCCCTTCTCTGAAATAGAGATGGGAGAATCAGCAAAGCTCAGTCCATTTCATTTCTGTTCCCAATTGTGGACTTTTGTTGTTAGAGGGGAAGAATGCATTTGGGTGCATATTTTTAAAAGTGGGAAATCAAATGTGTACGTATAAAAAGAACATATTTTTTCAAAAGGCATACTTTTGAAATAAAACACTTTCCCAAAGTATGCATCTTTCAAGTCAGCAATACAAGCTTGGGAATGCACAAACTCTGTTCACACAATACATTTGTGTTTTGGGGTGTGAACAGGTGGGTTCCTGGTCACCAATGAAACAAAATAAAATGCTTTTTGGGGATGTGCGATGCTGGGAATTTGGTTGCATTTGAACCTAAAGGGATTCTGCAGTGATTCCATTCTGGTAAGTAGCAGTGGAGTATAGCAGATTTTATTTCCAGTTGGAGATATTTTGTACATCTTTTTTCAGGCTCTGCCATTTGTAGAGATCTCTTTGGGATCTGTTTGTGGTGTGGGGGTAGATCTTAGTGTCTTTAAAAAAAAGCCCAAGCTATTTCACAAGTACACAAGAATACAGATTCAACTGTGTAGATTTTTCTTGCCAATTTCCTTGCGTGTTTCTGCTGTCAAAGGGAGTACCAAAGTGCAATACCTTAAGGTACAAGGAAACTGACAAGACACTACTACATATACAGTAATTTGTTGCAAAGGACCAGGGGAAAAAACAGAAGAAAAGAAGAAATGCTTTCTGAGATAATGGGATGTGATATACATCCAGTAAATAATATAAATAAATAATACAAAAACACTGAAAAAGAATAAAAAGGGGGAATGAAGTAAGTGTACCAGAGAAGAGGGGAACCTGGCAATAGACTTCTCTCCTTAGTAAGTGTTTAACTGACACATACTCAGTCTTTCAAGACTTTCCTGAGCACTTAGCAAGTCCAGAAAGCAAAACTGGACACTCTCTCACCACTATTTTTTGTGGCTCCTTCTCAGAGCAGTTACAGCTATTGTGAAAATTCCCTCTCAATTTTCTGGCCAGCCTTTAAATTTGTACAAATTTCGAGGCTTAGAAGTAAACAGAGAGGAAATTTGCATATTGGATTGAATCACGACAGATCAAATCAATGCCAGTGAAGGGAAACAGAACAAAATCCACCAGGGTTGAGAAGGAAAAATTCCTGGTGCTTTCATATTCCTAATTCTTGGATATCCCCATGCTGAATAGCCATCCGATTTCCTTGCTTGTCCCCTTAAAACAAAAGCTGGGATAGCTTCAAGAATTTATACCACAAACTGAAACGGGTTTAAAAGTTCAGAGTGGCCTCAGTCTACATTTACTTTTTATAGAATTTAGGGAAAAAGCTGTGTATATAACTCAAGTCCATAAATCATCAAGCAGTGAAAGTGTGTCAAATGACATTGAAAGTAAAAAACAAAAAAACCTCAGCTTCCTCCCTGAGTTGTCAAGAAATGCTAATAACTCCACTGTACATATATCAAACCAACAGGACATTCACCCTGTCATCAGCTGCTCCCCTGACTTGTTTGTCTTTGAGCAAAAGAGACAGGGAGAATATGACCTCTCGGTTGCCTGTCTGTGAACTGTTAAATATATGTCTCAAGGGAGGCAGAAGCCATATCCTCTTGTAAGGACAAAAATAATCTAACATTGATTTGATTCTAATGTTGAAAGTCCATGCAGAGGGGAAAGGCAGCCGTGATGAGGGAAATCTTTTTTCTTCTGCAACGTGTGTGGGTGTGTTGTTTCTTCCAGCAAATAACATAGCATCCGCAGATGTGGCACCCTCCAGAGATACTGGTCTACAACTCTTCTCACCCCAGCAGCATATGATGGGAACTGTAGTCTGGCATATCTGGAGGTGCCAAGTCAGGGGAAGCGGGTGAGATGTGTCCTCCAATTTCTATCATGCAGTTAGCAGAGGGTGAACGTGTGGTCAGATTCCTGATAAGGAACAGGTGCTTTGAACAGATGCTTTTCTGCTTGCACCCAGCACTCCAACTGCTCTAGCACATCAACCCACTTTCATGCACAAGGATGCGGCCCCTTTATGTATTTCCTTGAGAAATGAAAAATGTTTAGGAGAAGAAAGAACACATAACTTTGCCTAACACTAGGGTTCTGTGAATAGACCTTTATACGTACATACATACATACGGAGAGCCAGTGTGGTATAGTGATTAAGAGCATGGGAGGAGGAGATGTAAGCTGCCTTGAGCCCTTTGTAGGAAAAAGGCAGGATATAAATCAAAAAAATAAATAAATAGATAAATATGCATACATATATGCATATATACTATGGTATATGCCTCTAAGGAACCCAGAATAAAAATCTGCTTACATGGGCAACTATCATTTTGAAAATGGCACACTTGCAAAGAAAGCACACCTTGGCAAACTCTCAGGGACAAGCTGTGATGCTAATTGGCCTTTACATCTGCCAGTGATTCGTTTGTTTCATTCCATGTATTGATAATGTATCCCAGGAAGGCATGTTATACACTTAATTCTTGAGATTGCTTAGTGAAATTTTGGTTGCTTGTTACAATATGAACAATTTCTCAGAGAAAATGAAATGTTTCCTTGGAGAGTCAAAATGTGCAGAAAGTCAGGTGGAATGTTATAGATGACTCATTGTTGTCAGTCCTGACCATGTTAGCGTTTTACTAACATATCAATGTAACAAGTTCAAGGAAAATGTAGGGCACAGTCCCATGCATCTTTAGGCAGAAAAATGCCATCACGTCCAGCATGCCCCAGCCAAGTGAGTTTTAGGCTGAAATCTGCACTGAAATATGACTAAATAGAGCAGAACTTGCTTCTGAGTAAACACGAATGCAATTGCAGTGCTTTTCAGTTGACCGACTGATCAGTTCAGTTTGCATAGACTTGTCTCTGAGATAAATAATAGTTCGAAAGAACGTTTCTTTTTAGATTATTCATGCATTTGTCACACTAGTTGGAAATGCCTCTTCTAAGATGGGGCTGCCATGTGCAACTTTTATACATACCTGTCTCAAAAATAACAACTTTTTAAATAAAAGATTAATTTTGTAAATACTGATGTTTACAAATAAAACATGCTCATAAAAGGCATCCATTAAATAAAGAGTGATGGCGCAAATCATCACCATTCAACAAATAATAATATTTTAACAAGATTAATCCCCAAACATCTGATTTTCCCTAAAACATATCTAATTTATTCTAGTTCTTCTATTAGTTCATATAAGAACAATGCTGGTGCAACGGGATTTTCTCCCACTCCAAGGCCCTCCACACCACCAAACATTTGATATGGATGGTTTCCTAGCCCCCAAAGGAGATTTTGAGGGGTGTGTGGATGATTTGAGGGGAGAGTGAAAATTGCCCACTGCTCATTGCACAGTCAGAAGTCCTTTACTTAGGCAAATCTTATCCTGGATGTTTTATTGTAGTAAGCCTACTTCTGCCTACAGATCTCAAACTGCCTCCATGATATGGATTGTTTTAATCTTTCTCAGTGGCTAAGAATACCGAGACAACTAGGAAGAGGATGTGTAAATACCTTACGCACAATTCCATTCCTTAAAATCCAGCTATATTCCTTGTGGGTGAAGCTGTTTTGTTTTCAGTTTGCCTTTAAATGAAAAGTTGTACCCAACTACAATGGTAAAGAAAGAACACATTCATATTACTGGACAGGATCTATGGTAACTACAGAGCCAGTGTGGTGTAGTGGTTAAGAGCATGGGGCTGGGACTCAGAGGATCTGGGTTCTATTCCCCGCTCAGCCATGGAGCCAACTGGGTGACTTTGGGCCAGTCACAGACTCTCAGTCCAACCTACCTCACAGGGATGTTGTTGTGGGGATAAGATGGAGGCGGAGATGTACGCTGCCTTGAGCCCTTTGTAGGAAAAAGGCAGGATATAAATCGAAAAAATAAATAAATAAACTCTATAACTGCCTGTGTAAGTATAACACTGAAATGGGGGAGAATGGGTTTCACTTCACAGACTGTTAATCTGATGCATCTACTTCTGCTTTCATTGCAGAATTGAGGAGTGTTTCCTTTCCTGCTTTTCTACTACATAACCTCTAGGTGGCACTGTGGCATAGCAGAATAGCACACATATGCAAGAGGAAATCATTCTTTCTTTCACTGTCAGAAATATGACCCCATTTTCCCTGGAAAGTTCTGTTTACTAATAAGTGTAATTGAAAGGCTGTGTCATTGTCTAAAAATCCCATAAACAGTTGTAAGGAAAGATGAATGCACATCTTAAAGCCTCATCTAGAAAAGCTCGGTGTTTCATGCTTTTGGGGACCAGAGTTTGATAGTTCCAAAAGTTTTCTTGTTTGAACATGCTACTGTGTTGCATTCTACCAGGCAGCTAATGCTGAAAAAATGAAATACCTTTAAAAATAAAAATAAAATGCTATTAAAAGACCAACCACTAAATCATTGGTTGGTCTTTTAATGGGATCTGCTGTCAAATATTTGCAATATATGTCATAGAACTAATTCAGAAGTTGTCTGCTAACCATGCAAAATTCAATCACCCTACTACACATTTTAATCATGAGTAATGAGATTTTGAAGCCTTTACTTTAATCATATTAGTAAATCTTGTTGCTTTTAAAATGTGACTCACACCACACTTTTACATATTTCACATCTGCTCTGGAAGTAGGACCAATTTTTATCTTTAGTGATAGTAACTAGCCTGGTTACACTAGGGGATTTTAATTCCTTATGAGATTTCTTATATGATTTAACTGAGATACACCCCTGAATGCCACTTCCTCTGAGGTTAGGGGAGTGATTACAGGAGAGGCAGTGGTGGTGGTGGTAACCTCAAAACCATGAACTTCTTCCATAAGTACTTACTCTTGAATCTATTATTGTTCTCTTGTGGGATCCAGGCAGAGTTTGCCTTCTTAGCTTTTTAATAGTATTTGATCTGAAGTCTGGAATATTCATTCTTGCATCCCTATTTTCACATTTTATATCTTTTATACTTACTGTTCCTGGTTCCTGGTTTGTTTTATTGATTTTATGTTGTCCATTGCAGTTTTCACTGTGGCTGTTTTAATGTTGTCTGTAATTTTTTATTGAATTTGATTCTTAGCTGCCTTGAGTCTCATGCCAAAAATCAGGATATATTCATTAAAACAGAGCTGGGGTACCTCAATGCCCGGGGAAAGTGTAGGCATCCTGGGTATCAATTCGGTCTTCCCAGATTCCCCACAAATGTACACCCCTTCACCTGGCCCCACTGTCTTTGTCCAAGTCAACTATTTAGTGGTTTTCCAGCTTCCCTGCTGTTTTCCCTTCACTCAGAAGGGTTGTGGTGCCTTTCCTAAGATCCCATTCCTGGCTTTAAGTTAAGTGATGCTGGTCTTTCTTTGGCTATGCCTTTCTTGCCATTATCCTCACCTGTTCCATTTTTGATTTGGAGCTGCCTGCCTCTAAATGAGGGCCTCAAGAGCTCATTGGGCTGAAAGAGGTTCCCTTTCCTTACCCTGAATAAATAAACTGCTTTGCTTTTTGCTTTGCTTTGCTAAGAATATCATGAAGCAGGCAAAGAGACAATAGCAGCCAAACTCCCAGGAACAGAGAGATGACTCATGTCCAACCTGTGAGGTCCTCTTGGTGTCGGCCCAACCCCTGTGGGACTAGAATGCTGGGAAAGAGAGGCCTTTGTCTGGATCCTGCATTGCTCAGATCACATAGTTAATGCTCTTCATCCCAGGGTTTATGCAACTGTAGACATAATTTCACATATTTCATCAAATTTTAGTGAGTTTATATGGAGCATGTTCATTGTCATACTCGTATATAAAAGGTGGTTCTCATCTGTCTGTTGGACATGGTGGTCTTCCTGTTATGATTAGATGAGAGAGCAATGGCTCCCTGCACTTCACTCTCCAAGCCCACCAGATGCTGGTGCCAGCCAGGGGTTGGGATGTGTCTGATCTCCATGTATGTGGCTTGGTGGAGTTTGCTGTGAACCTGGGGGTTAAAAGTCTTTCTTGCTTCCCAAAGCCATGTGCATCCACACGCTAGAACTGGATCAATTCTGCTAGAGTTTGCATTGTTTTAAGAACCATATTGATACAATACTGAAGTTTATATAATGGATACAGAGCAAAAGTGGGCAAGGGAAAGCAGATGAGAAAATGTTAAAAAATTAACTTTTAATGGTAAAAATAGATAATATTTGGGCTTTTTTTCCTTCTGCATGACCTACATCCTAAATTAAGGACACTCAAAATTAGGTAGTTCTTAAAAAGAAATCTTGCCCAGTTGGATATTTATGTTTCTTTAAATTACCTTCTTGGAAAAAGTAACAGTTTGGATGTCGGAAATTTTTTTAGGCCACTCTGAAAGAATAACTTTTCAGTGAAAGAACAACATAGTTTGTTAAACTTAGCTTTTAGAGAGTTCCAATTATAATGTATGCAAGGAAAATATCATCAGAAGCCAAATGATTTTAATAGACATAATCAACATAATTAAGACATAATCAAACCATCAAGCCAATTATAATTTATGTTCACTTAGAGCTTTGCACGTTGCCTTGATGATATGATGAAAGTTACACTGTGAACTATGCAGAGCAAATTATATTCCTCCCGTCTCCTCACCTCCAGCACACAAAGTTTGACAGGAAGCTGTGAACTCTGTACGGCTACCTTCTCTGCAGGCCAGAGGGTACCTTCCCTTTCTCTGGCCCATTCATTGCACTGAGTTCTAAAGATGCCACTGTTTCTACCAGTCCCTTACAGAATCCCATTCAGTTTCATGGCATGACCCTGGGTTCTAGATGATGCTACTGGAAGGAGGAAAAATGGTCCCTTTTTTCTGCTGTGAAGAAAGATGCAGGACATGACTACATAATCCGGCTTTGTAAAAGGATGTGTACAACTTGATCAGGCACAAATAAAGGGCACCAGGACTGTAAGTGTAGGAATGAGCCTTTAAAGATGCAGGTTTATTGCCAGCTGAACTACAGCTGTTCAGATTGCTCTGGCCAGAGGAGTCCAAAGGAATATTGTGAAGCTGGGGGTTTTATGCTACTCTGAAATGATGAGAAGAGAAAGAGTTCAATGGCAGCCAAAAACAGAGGAAATTTAAATATTGGTTTTAATTTGACGTTAGGATACTCACACAGTGAGAGAAGCAAGGCAGGGTATAGAGTTTAAGGACTAATTTGTGTTTCTCTCCTTAAAGAGTTAGCATTTTATAAGATGAGACTTATGATTTTAACCTTCTGAATCCCACAAGGATATGATAATAGACCCCAGCACAGAGATTGCCCAAGATGAACTTAGTGCTCTAATGACTTGGAGGGGGAAGCCTTGATCCTTTATTTCTTATGACAGCTCCCTTAACTACTGTTTTCAGAAGTGTATAGGTTAGCCATGATTTGATTAAAATTGTTAGGAATGAGGAATTCATAGAATCATAGAACAGTAAAGTTGGAAAGCCATAGGGTCCAACCCTCTGCAACTGCAGGACACTAGGTTACACCATCCTATTCAGATCACTGTCCAAATGCTTTTGAATGTCTTCATCAAGGGAGAGCCCACAACTTCCCCAGGTAATAGGCCCCATTGCCGCACTGCTTGGACACTCTAAAAGTTCTCCTGGTGTCTAGTCTAAATCTGGCTTCCTATAACTTGAGCCCATTATTCCATGTCCTGCACTCTGGAATGAACAAGAAGAGTTCTTGTCCTTCCTCTTTGTGACAGCCTTTCAGGTACTTGCAGAATGCTATCATAGCACTCTACTAATGGGAACTGATGATTTCATAACAGGCAAGGACAACACACCCACACGTCCTTTTCTCTGCAGAATGTGAATTCTGGAGCAAGAAGATCACTATGTTTCTGCCCTGGCTTTTTAAAGTCTATAAGGAAATGTTGTTCTGCTTTTTATATAGGTAGAAGACAGCCAGATCATTCATTTGTGCAACATTGATATTTGCAGCTCTGGGGAAAAAAATACATTCTGACATGCTGGTGAAAGATACGGGGGCTGTTTGTGGGACATGACAGTCTATCAGGAATGAACCCACAGTAAGTCTGCATTGGGGGGCAGGTGCCCACACATTTTGAATAAGAATATCAGCTTGGGGGTTGTCAGATCATGTAAGCCCAGTGAACACAGGTTATACAAGGACTAATAGACAGCCATGGCCCACTTTAGTGTTCTGAGAGCATTGTCAAAGCCTTGCATAACCCAAGCTTGCCAGGCCAGCCAAACGCAACAACATTTGAACAAGTGTCGGATACATACCGCATCACCCATGGGCTCTGCAACTTGTGTTACAGTAAGCTATGATGAGGCATGGAATGGCACCCAAACCCAGCCATCCAAGCCGCGATCTCTTTGTCCATGACCCTTGGCTACGGTGTCCTTCTGGGAGTTTTTCACTCCTCACTTGTCTAAATGGGAGCCAAAATAGGATGGTTTTGCAGGTGTTGGCCTGAAAGTGAGGAAATCTGGGCTTCAGACATTCTATCCTTCGGCATAGAAATGTTCTAATAAATAAATAAATAAATAAAATATCCTTCCTAAAGATTTGGTGCCAAAGATATTCCTGTGACCTACCAGATGGAATCTAACCAAGTCAGCCATGTCTTGGGTCTGGGTGGTATTCAACAATGTCCCATTTTCTCAGTGGCAACCAACCAACTAAACCAGAATGTAAACCAAATCCCTAGTGGGCCATTGTACACAGAGACTGGGAGGCTGTCCCTGACTCGGTAGGTCATGAGTATTGCAGGCTCAGGCAATGCTAAAGTTGCTAAACATGGGCCTAGCAATTCTGCTTAAGCTTAAAGCCGCAGAGTCAAGGTGTATAAAATTGAACATAGCAGAATCCATCTTACTTGTGGTTTGAATAAAATCCAAATGTCCTTTCTTGTGAGAAAGACTGTTGCAGCTTTAACAGTCTCTCTCTTCCTTCACAAATAACAAATCTGCAGAACATCTGTGCTATCCCCTCGTGGGCTGATATGACATATTGGAATGCATAGCTGCAAACAAGTTTTTCATGCAGGTTGTGTGAAAATGGAAGATGTAAACTAGAATAACCTTGCTTTGTTGCAGTGATTCTGTCAATCGTTCGCATTGACAAGATTCTTCTGAAAGGAAACTTGTAGTACATCATTGTTTCACTGTAAGCAGGCAGTCATGGCCATGAGAGTCCTGTCAACAGTTCAGCATGGTAAAATAGAAATAGAATTATTTTATACTTCAGTGCATGTTTCTTTTGAACACCAGGATTAAAGATAGCCATATCAGAAGTCATTGTTCCAACAAAATTTCAGAGGAAAGATCTGGAGTCCTTTCCATGTACGACTTATCACTGCAGCAGTATTTCTTCAAAGCACAAGAGTTTCCACTGTATGCAAGCATTTGCATAAAGCACCGTATCCACCATGTTTATAATGTGATGGCATGCCACATAAAATTGCGTCATGTCCTCACTGTGAGAAAAGCAGGGCTAAAATACCATGTGAGCCTAGAAGGAGCTGCTGTCTGTGGTTGCTTCCTTTGACTCAGCTGCCAGGATGCACCCCTGCAATGGTACAGAGCCATAATTCAAAACTCCAGTATACATGTGCAAGCAAAATTTGCCCAGAAATCCCTTTCTTTGTAGAAGCAGAGGTGAGCCGGAAGCATGTGAAGCACCCCCAGGAAAGGAAAGAAAAGAAAAGAAAAAAAAGAATTGGTGGATTTGATGCACCGCCAAGAAAAGCCAGCACTCCCACCAAAGCCAGTGATGAAAGCACACTGGAGCATCTGTGCACACGTACCGTGCAAGTCAGCAGCGCGCTGGCCAAAAATCATCATAAAAGCTGTCCCAAAAATCCCGAGATATACGGACTGTAAAAAAGAACATGAGAAAAAAATGGATTAGGGTTCTGTGCTGTGCCAGTAGGTCAGGCATTACACTAATTTCTGTGTGGCTCAGTTCAAGATTATTAAAGAGACAAGCTAACCATGCACCCAGCCACAGTCCTGCAGCAGTTTAGAAGTACTATTCTAGCCTGGGTCACTTCTTAACAAGGTGCCCAACAAATGGCCCGTATGTGCTCGAAATGCATTCATACATTTGCCCCCCCCGCCCCCCCGGCCACAAGGACTGCCAGCTGCCAGCTCCTCTTTCCCTGCCCAACCTATTTGGTCACTCATTTTCCAGCCATAGAACCTGTCTGAGAATTGCTGCTTCAACCGCCTTCTCCTTGCTCCTCCTGTTCTGTCCAGCCAGAGTCCATCCCCAGTGCTGCTTAGTGACATGCTCCAAAATGGTGGGAACACACACAGGAATGTAAGTGTTAAGAACCATTCCATCTGCGTAGCTTTTCTCTGCTTGATCTCTGCAAATGCCATACCATGGCCCCCAGCATCCTCCTCCTTCTCTGCCCCTCTGCTCAGTGTCTTCTCTGTACCTTTCCTTCAAGCCTGTTTCTTCCTCTTTCCCCTTCAGTTCTCCTTCATGGATCGCTGCCTTGTTGTGGAGCAGGGGCTTGCATAGTTCAATGAAGCTATGAGCTATACCCTGCAGGGACACCCAAGACGGACAGGTCATAGCAGAGAGCTCTGACAAAAGGTGATCCACTGGAGAAGGAAATGGCAACCCACTCCAGTATCTTTGCCATGAAAACCCCATGGACAGTACCAAAAGGCAAAAAGATATGACGCCAGATGATGAGCCCCTCAGGTCGGAAGGTGTCCAATATGCTACTGGGGAAGAGCAGAGGGCACTAGTAGCGCCAAAAAGAATGAAGCAACTGGGTCAAAGCCGAAAGGACACTCAGTTGCAGATGTATCTGGTGGTGAAAGGAGAGTCCGATGCTGCAAAGATCTATACTCCATAGGAACCTGGAATGTAAGATCCATGAATCAAGGCAAGCTGGATGGGGTCAAACAAGACTGAACATTGACATCTTAGGAATCAGTGAACTAAAATGGACAGGAATGGGTGAATTTAATTCAGATGATCATCAGGTATACTACTGTGGGCAAGAATACCTCAGAAGAAATGGAGTAGCCTTCATAGTCAATAAAAGAGTAGGAAAAGCAGTACTGGGATACAATCTCCAAAATGACAGAATGATCTCAGTTTGAATCCAAGGCAAACCATTCAACATCACAGCAGTCCAAATCTATGCCCCAACCACTGGTGCTGAAGAGGCTGAAGTTGACCAGTTCTATGAAGGCCTACAACACCTTCTAGAATTAACACCAAAAAATGATGTCCTTATCATCATGGGGGATTGGAATGCTAAAGTGGGAAGCCAAAAGATAACCGGAATAACAGGCAAGTTTGGCCTTGGAGTACAAAATGAAGCGGGGCACAGGCTGGTAGAATTTTGTCAAGAGAATATGATGGTCATAACAAACACTCTTTTCCAACAACCCAAAAGACAACTCTACACGTGGACTTCACCAGATGGTCAACACAGGAATCAGATTGACTATGTGCTCTGCAGTCAAAGATGGAGAAGCTCTATACAGACAGTAAAAACTAGACGAGGAGCTGACTGTGGCTCAGATCATGAGCTTTGTGTTGCAAAATTTAGGCTTAAATGGAAGAAAGTAGGGAAAAGCACTCGGCCACTCAGGTATGACCTAAATCATATCCCAGATGAATATACAGTAGAGGTGACAAATAGATTTAAGAAATTAGATCTGATAGACAGAGTGCCTGAAGAACTATGGACAGAGGTTTGCAACATTGTACAAGAGGTAGCAACTAAAACCATCCCAAAGAAATAGAAATGCAAGAAAGCAAAATGGCTGTCTGAGGAAGCTTTACAAATAGCTGAGGAAAGAAGGGAAGCAAAAGGCAAGGGAGAAAGAGAAAGATGCACCCAATTGAATGCAGAATTCCAGAGAATAGCTAGAAGAGATAAGAATGCCTTCTTCAATGAACAGTGCAAAGAAACAGAAGAAAACAATGGAATAGGGAGGACCAGAGATCTCTTCAAGAAAATTGGAGAGATGAAGGGAACGTTTCATGCAGAGATGGGCATGATAAAGGACCAAAATGGCAGGGACCTAACAGAGGCAGAAGAGATTAAGAAGAAGTGGCAAGATTACACAGAAGAACTGTACAAGAAAGAACTTAACGTCCCCGATAATCACAATGGGGAGGTCACTGACCTCGAGCCAGACATCCTGGAATGTGAAGTCAAATGGGCCTTAGGAAGTCTGAGCAACAACAAAGCTAGTGGAGGTGACAGTATTCCAGCTGAGCTATTCAAAATCTTAAAAGACGATGCAGTAAAAGTGCTGCAAGCAAACTTGGAAAACTCAACAGTGGCCACAGGATTGGAAAAGGTCAGTTTACATTCCCATCCCAAAGAAGGGCAATGCCAAAGAATGTTCAAACTACCGCACCATTGCACTCATTTCACATGCTAGCAAAGTTATGCTCAAAATCCTACAAGCTAGGCTCCAGCAGTATGTGGACTGAGAACTACCAGAAGTACAGGCAGGATTTTGAAGAGGGAGAGGAACTAGAGATCAAATTGCCAACATATGCTGGATCATGGGGAAAGCTAGGGAGTTCCAGAAAAACATCTACTTCTGCTTCATTGACTATGCTAAAGCCTTTGATTGTGTGGATCACAACAAATTGTGGCAAGTTCTTAAAGAGATGGGAGTACCAGACCATCTTATTTCTCTCTTGAGAAACCTGTATGTGGGTCAAGAACCAACAGTGAGAACTGGGCACAGAACCACTGATTGGTTCAAAATTGAGAAAGGAATTCAGCAAAGCTGTATACTGTCGCCCTGCCTATTTAACTTATATGCAGAACTCATCATGGGAAAGGTGGGGCTAGATGAATCACCAGTTGGAATTAAGATTGCTGGGAGAAATATCAACAACCTCAGATATGCAGATGATACCACTGTCATGGCAGAAAGTGAAGAGGAACTAAAGAGCCTCTTGATGCGGGTGGAGGAGGAGAGTGCAAAAGTTGGCTTGAAACTCAACATTAAAAAAACTAAGATCATGGCATCCAGTCTTCTCACTTCCTGGCAAATAGATGGGGAAGAAATGGAGGTAGTGACAG